>NC_143551.1:44123636-44446818 GCF_054136105.1 Typopeltis vanoorti | reverse complement strand
GACAACCACAATTCGGTGTAACACTGGAGCTAGTATAAGTAATTGCAGCATGCAACACAAGACTAAAGTCCCAATACTGTGCCATCTAAGTTTAAAAAAAAAACAAAAAAAACAGTATTCCAAAGTTTTGAAAGAAATATAGTTGTCCAAATAGTAGTAGTCCTTGAAAGTTTCAAAAATAGTAGTCCAAAGTTTTGAAAAAATAAAATAAAAATAAATAAATATTAATTTGGTCTTAGGATGACTGTCTTCCAAAAAAGTTAAGATGTTGATGAGAGCTAAGAAACAGAAATTGGTTAATAATAGCTGTATTCTTGGTGATGGACTGCTTGGTTTTTTTATTATTTTTTTTTAAAGGAGGTCATGTTTTACCAGTTATATACTACAATAAGGTGAGATGCTTGGACAAGGAAAATGCATATACATTCATATACTTGTATGATGGTATACTTAGATTTTGGATATTTTAATAGATTTCCACTTGACCAGTTGGTAGTTCAATTGGATTGAATGGGATTTGATACTAGATTAATGAGTTGGGTAGGTGATTGGCAGTGTCAAATCCCGTTCAATCCAAGTAATCAGCAAGTTGAGTATCGGATACATGGTGTTCCAAAAGAGGAAGGTCACTAACGGAGTGCAGCACAGGTCTGTTTCGACATTGCTGTTTAACTTGTATATTATTGGAACTAGTTTAACTGGAGATGTGCAGCTGGTTTTAGAAGATGCAAAACCTGGGAGAACAATGAGAAGACAAGCAGATGTTGTGGCCTTATAGGAGAATTTGAATAGGTTGTGTTAGTGAGAAAGCAAGTGGAAATTTAGGGGTTACATTGCACATGTTGTGAAGTCATCAGATTATGGTAATGGTGCAAGAGGACCTTAATATGCAGAAATTGTACATGGCCTCAATCAAACCCCTTATAAATTGTTGCACACAGATTTGGTCACAGGTTTTCATGGGTACGAGGTTATATTCGAGTCTAGAGAAGAATGATAAAGGTGATATCTTGTCATTGGAATGTGGAGCTTGAAGACAGATGGAGTGCATTTTTAAGAGAATTCATGAATAGAAGGGGAAATATGTTTTATTATTATTATTCGTGACACCTCCAAGGAGTCCGAAGACTCATCGCATTAGGACACCTACAACTGTCTCAACCACTACACCGAACCTCTACTACGAATCATCTCCATCAACGCCATCTACCGCCCACCTCCACAACTAGTATTTTTTGTCTGTAAATTGCATGTATTCTGAAGGGCCGATTTGTCTGTATGCAGGATGAAAAACCCGAGTTTCCGGGAGAAAAAACCCTGCTGCCTTCGTATGAGATCGGCTAACTCACCTTCGATTGAAATCGTCCAGATAAAGATTCTTCCTGTCGCAACGAGAATTGAACTTGCCTATTCCAATCGAAGGGCGCAATGTACTGTTGTTTTTCCAATTGCGCTATGGAGGCGATATATAGATAGGTAAGGGATTTTTACTAGGTTAATGTGGAAGAAATTTTTCATAGAATGGAGACAAGTAGAACAAGAAGGTTATCTCTGGATGCTGTATATGGAGTGTGTGAGCAAGGAATGAGGATTGGGTTCTTTTTATGGAGAGAGTTGTTGAATGGAATGCATTGCCTGAGAATATCATAAGAATATCATGAATAGGGGCATACTGAATGAGTACAGTTATTAAAAGAACACATAAGGGATTTTTACTAGGTTAATGTGGAAGAAATTTTTCATAGAATGGAGACAAGTAGAACAAGAAGGTTATCTCTGGATGCTGTATATGGAGTGTGTGAGCAAGGAATGAGGATTGGGTTCTTTTTATGGAGAGAGTTGTTGAATGGAATGCATTGCCTGAGAATATCATAAGAATATCATGAATAGGGGCATACTGAATGAGTACAGTTATTAAAAGAACACATAAGACCACAGTAATAACTTTTAATTAATAAAGGTACAGATATTTCATACTAAAACTAATAGTACATCTTCAGTGTCGCACAAACAGTTATGGGAATGGAATACAAGTAACGAACATTCGGTGGATCACCTATTAAAATACAATTGTTACCACGTGCTAGGAAATGATAGGAAATAATAATTAACTAATATTTAAGATAATTGGATTTTTTTTTTTTTTTATTGATTACATAAAATAAAAGTCTCTCAAATCTCGAAGATCTGGGAGACTTTTACTTATACTTATCGAGTAACGAACCGAATGTTCGTTACTCGTATTCCATTCCTATAACTGTTTGTGTGACACTGAAGATGTACTATTAGTTTTAGTATGAAATATCTGTACCTTTATTAATTAAAAGTTATTACTGTGGTCTTACGTGTTCTTTTAATAATTATACTATGCCACAGGTACCTCTAAAAATATGAATGAGTACAGTTTGATGAGCTTATCTATGAGGGGTGGTCTGAAAAGTTCTGATAAACATCTAGAACAAAAATAATATAGCAACTGCTATAACAACAAGAAAGAACATACAAGGATATAAGAGTATAAATAACCTTCCTCTACTGCTAGTATGTTCTTTCTTGTGGTTATATCATTTGCTTTAATATTATTTTTGTTCTAGATGTTTATCAGAACTTTCCAGTCCCCCCCCCCTTGTATAACAGTGTGTACCTCTCCATGATGAGTCTTTTAATTCCATGGAAGTCTGATGTTAATAAGAATAATAAATACAGATGGCCCACACCATTTTACTGCCTTCTCTAATGACTTGAAAAATATCTTTTCTTTTTAATATAACCTTCTTATGGAACCAGAAGGCGCACACATTTTTTATTGTCCACTTCTGCATTTTTAATTTTGTCCCTATAAATTGCCTTTGAGTCAAGAAATTTTATCTTCATGTTTGGTGTTGAATATATCAAAATATCTATTTAATGCAGTGTTGTTTCTTTTTTCAGTATTATTGGCACATATGGAATTTTTTTTATAATTTTTAGGTAGCCAAATTTATAAAAGATTCGGATACTAAAGGTTTGGGTATCAGTCTTGAAGGAACTGTTGATGTGAGGAATGGCAAAGAAATGTACCCACATCATTATATAAAGAACTTTTATCCAGGAACTCCAGCAGCAGAATCTCAGTTATCCATTGGAGATGAACTTTTAGAGGTATGTATCTATTGTTTGTATTTCTTCTCCATTTCTTTATCCATGTAATAAATTTAGTTTAAGTAGTGATGAGAGCTTGGTCCACCTTTACCACGAGTTGTTTCAATCCTGAAGATACTTCAGATGCAAACTCTGTTTGCTTACACTTGGATAAAGGATTAAACTAAATTTATTATAGTCTAATCAAGTGGAGGGAAAAAACATCCAACCATTTATTCATGTAAATTATGATGAAAATTACCGATGTTTTTTAAAGAAATTAAATCAAAAGCAAATAATTGTAAAGGATTTTCTTTTCAAGTTCTTTTAGTTGGATATTTTTAACAGGATTTTAAATATTCAGTATTTTGGGTGGGTTACAAAGAAATTGGGTAGAAAGTAAGAATTAGATAAATCATGGAATTTATTTTATCAGCCCTTAGAAAGGCTGATTTCTCCTGATAGAAGGCCGATAATAATAATCTTATTTCACAGGTATAATAAACACGCCTTATTATCCAGTTGAATCCTAAATAAATGATTTTAAATAAAATATCTCTTCATTTCTGGTTCATACAGTGAACTTAAAATTTGCAAAATAAAAAAAAAACATTTTTCAGGAAAGCAGAAATATTTCAGATGTATTTAGAATCATATCGTTATCAAAGAACGGTAGCATAAAAGAAATGAGTCGGTGTACTAGCTGTGAAATGTACGCTTTGCGGAGTGTGGTTAGATGATAATAAAGGATTGAATGTGTGTAGAAAATGTAGGGAGAATGAGGAATTGAAGTGTATTTCGGATCGTGAGTGTGATATTTTTGTCAACCTTCAGAATGAAGGAAATAGGGATATGACAAGAAACGGCAAGGTTGTACATGAAAATTGTGAGAGTGTGAATGTAGAAAGTGTGAATGATAGTATAAATGGTTTCTCAGAGAACAAAAAAGATGAGATAGATGCATTGAGTGAGATCGCGTTGTTGAATAGTGCGATAGAAAGAGCAAAACAGCAGCTAGAGTGCATGAACAAAAGTAGACTGAATGAACCAACCACTAATAAAAGGTATAACAGGAAAAATAGACGTATGAATGTGAACATGAACAAAATGAAGGATAGAGTGCTGTATGGAGACTCGTTAGTACGAGGTGTGTTAGTAGAGGATTTGACAAAATCGTACCAACCTGGTGCGACCATAAAGGACGTAACTGAGTCTATTAGAGAGCAAAAGGAAAGGGTGAAAGAAATGATTGTTGTGGCAGATACGAATGATTTGAAAGGAGATAAAATGGAAATGATAGAAGACCTGAATGAATTGTTTGAGGTAGCAAAAGAAAAGAGTGAGAGAGTTAGAATGATTAGTCTTTTGTCACGGTATGACAGTGAAATGTTTAAAAGGAGGGCTATAATTGCGAATGACTTTATGCGTGGGTTATGTATGACGAGTGGTGTGGAATTTGTGGATGTGTGGAGTGAGTTTGATGGGCGAAAGGATCTATATAAGATGGATGGCTTGCATTTGAATGGTTACGGTGTAAGAAGACTTGAGAAAGTGTTGCTGAATGTAGTGGATGTGCAAATTCAGGGAAACTAGATTTGTTAAGGGGGGGGGGAGTAGAGATACAGTCCTTATGGAGGCAGTTGAATGTAAGAATGAATATAATATGCCAGAGCAAATAAGGACAACAAATCTGAGTGGGATAGTTAATATAAGGCATCAAGGTAGGGTTGGGGCTAATGGGGGTCTTAAATTCATGTACACTGATACTAGGAGTATTAGGAACAAGAAGGAAGAGTTTTTGGCCATGGTTGGCACTTCCAGACCACAGGTTATAGGTATTAGTGAAACATGGCTGACTGTAGATGATATAACTAGTGGGATTGAATGTGATGGGTATAGTGTGTTCAGGAATGACAGAGAGAATAAAATGGGGGGAGGAGTATTGTTGATGATAGCTGATGAGCTCCAGCCAAGGAGAATAGAAGTTGAATTGCAGGATAGAGAAAAGAGCACATTTGAGGCCATTTGGTGTGAGATGGTGGCTAGCAGAACTAAATATACAATTGGGTGCTGCTATAGACCAGGTGATGGAAAAGATGGTGGTGACAGTATGCACAAGCAAATAGAAGAAATGGGTGGAAGGAGGGTGATTATTATGGGAGATTTCAACTATGGTCGCATTGATTGGAGTGAGGAGAGGACACACGGGAGGAAGGAACTGGATTTTATGCGGTTATTAAGGGATAACTATCTGCGACAGCATGTAATGGAAAATATTAGGGGTCAGAGAGTGCTTGACCTAGTAATTACATCTGAGGATTTGGTTGTAACAAATATGACCACATTGCCACCAATCGGTGAGAGTGATCATAGGGTCTTAACTTGGGAGGTTGCTAAAGGTTTCACATGTACCCTGTCTTAATTGAAAATTAAGACAGGGTACATGTGGAATTATCGGGCTGGAAAGTATGACAAGCTTAGGAGTTTGATTGGTTCAGTGCCATGGCATGTACAACTGCAAGGACTAGAAGTTGATAGTGCATGGGAGGTAGTTAAGAAGTGCTTGCATGAAGCAATGGCTGACTGTATACCTAGAGTCCGAATAATAAATCAAGTAGGGGTTAAATAGATGAATAGCACCATTAAGCTTGAGTTGCAAAAACAGAAACAACTATGGAGGGAATTTAAGGGTTACGGCAGGCACATGAACGGTATAAAGCACAGGCCAGAAGGGTGACGAGTGTGGTAAGAAAAGCAAAAAAGGATTACGAAAGAACATTGGCCATGCAGGCTAAAGAGAATCCTAAACAGTTTTTTAGATATGTAGCAAGTAAAAGGAAAAATGTACATGGCAGATTGATTTTAAAGAATGCCGATGGTAGGGAGGTAACTGAATCAGTTGAGATAGTTGAGTTACTGAGTGAGCACTTTGCAAAAGTATATCATCCAGGTGGTGGCATTGCAGAAACGAATAAACCAGTAGATTATACGGGAATTGTGGTTAATGAAGTGGAGGTGAGTAGTCTATTGCATAACCTCAATGTCAATACATCTGTGGGATTGGATGGTATACCAGCTCGTGTTGTACGAGAAGCAGCTAAAGAATTGTCAGTACCCTTGACCATTTTGTTTAATTTGAGTCTCGGGTCTGGGTTAGTCCCGAGCGGGTGGAAGGAGGGGAAAATAGTTCCACTGCATAAAGGTGGTTCCAAGACTGCTGTTGTAAATTACCGACCGATTAGCATATCAGGAATAATTGTCAAGGTCTTAGAGAAATTAGTCAAGAAAAGAATACAGGATTGGATAGATGAAAATGGGATATTGTATTGGGGACAACATGGTTTTGTGAAGGGTAGATCATGCCTCAGTAACTTGCTCACGTTTTATAACACAGTGACGGCTGAACTGGATAGGGGTAATGGGTTTACAGTGATACTACTGGACCTTGCCAAGGCCTTTGATAGGATACCACATGGAACCCTAATCAGTAAACTGGAGCAGATGGGTATAGATACAGGGTGTTCGGGATAAATTTGACATATTTATAATTAATTATATTTTTCCGTAAGTTACATGTATTAACACACACTTCTCTTCATTTAAAAGTTTGGACCCTTCTTCATTCATATACAAGATGTCAGAAAGGATGGATAGCTGGAACCCACCTGAATCATGGAAGAGAATAACTTGTATCATGATGATTCGTGCCCGCCATCAAAATAAGGATATTACGACTGCTGCCCAATGCTCCCTGAATACAGTAAAAACAATCAGGCATGAACTAGAGACTTGCAATGGTGACTACGAGGATGTAGCAAGAAGAAAGATCCCTAGCAGACGATCTGATTGCGTTCGTACAGCAGAATTCCTCGCAAATCTGCAGGAACAGGTGTTGAAGAACCCTGGCATTGGAATTCGGGCTTTGTTCGTGGAGTTGCTAACTGTAGTCAAGCCCTGGATAACAAGGGTAGCCAATGGTAGGCCGTATGTATGGCAGCAGGATTCGGCCCCTTGCCACACCTCTGGGAAAAGTCAAAAATGGTTGTCTGAAAATTTCTACGACTTCACCAGTCCAAATGTTTGGCCTCCAAACTCCCCAGACCTTAACCCCATGGATTATTTTGTATGGGGCGCAGTTGAAAAAGACACCAATCGCACTTCCAGTAATACAAAAGCCCAGTTAATGGATAAAATTAAAACAGTTTTTGCGGCCCTTCCCAGGGAGACTGTAGCATCAGCTTGTTCGAGGTTCCGAAGCAGAATTGAAGCTGTGATCGATGCTAATGGTGGTTATTTTGAGTAAATCTTGTTGATAGTATTGTAATTAACTCTGCCTGTAATGTTTTTTTGTCAATTCATTAAATTTAATAGATACAAAGAAGATTTTCTTTTTCCTTACGAAACTGTCAAATTTATCCCGAACACCCTGTATAGGGTTGGTGAGATGGATAAAAGGGTGGTTGAAGGAGAGATATCAAAGAGTGGTTTATTCAGGAGTGGAGTCTAAAAGAGATCTTGTGACTAGTGGAGTGCCACAGGGCTCTGTTCTTGGACCACTGCTTCTCAGTTTGTTCATCAATGATATTGGAAAGGATCTGAGAGGAAGTGTTCACCTGTTTGCTGATGATGCGAAGTTGGGTAGAGCAATTGTGAGTGCACAGGATGTCAAAATTTTACAGGATGATTTGGATAGTTTGGAGGACTGGGCTAGGAAAAATGGATGTCAATTTAATGTGGCAAAGTGTAAGGTTATGCACTTTGGGGTGAAAAGAATAGCAGCAGTATATCGTATTGGTGGAACCATACTCCAGGAGATTGATGAGGCCAGGGATTTGGGAGTGCTGGTGGATAGGAAGTTGAAGTTTAGGGGGCACATTGCAAAAGTGACTAAAACAGCTCACCAAATCACTTGGCTTATGAAAAATACTTTAACATGCAGAGACAAACAAGTTGTTGTTCCTCTGTATCGAGCCTTGATAAGACCGCATCTGGACTTCTGTTCCCAGTTATGGGCACCAGGGTTTCTTCGTGATGGGGAGGAAGTGGAGAGGGTCCAGAGACGAGTGACCAAGATGATAGCAGGTCTGTGGAATGAACCTTATGAGAATAGGTTGAGGATTTGTGGGTTGCAGAAATTGGACGATAGGCGAAGGAGGGGTGATATGATTGAGACATTCAAATTACTGAAGGGTTTTTATAAGATTGATCCAGAAGATATTTTTGAAAATGTGACTGGTGGTGGGAGGACTAGGGGCCATGCATGGAAACTGGGCAAGAGCGTGGTTGACAAGGGTGATAGAGCTAGTTTCTTTACTTGGAGAGTGGTAGATGAGTGGAATAAGCTTCCAGAGTCTGTTGTGGGTGCTACGACCGTGAATGAGTTCAAGGCAAGGTATGATAGATACTGTGTGAATGTTGAATAGTTGTTCTTGACATGATGTTAGGGCCTCCCTCGATGAGTCTGTCGACTCCTTGGAGTTTCCCGGAACAATAATAATAATAATATTATTATTATTATTTTCTTGAGCTCCTTGGGTCGCAAGACTCAGTAGGAGGTCCTTTCTCCAGAATATCGTGCCACCTTCTTGATATTTATTTTCTATGTTCTTACCGAAGTTTTCCCATTACTTTTGTTTAGCTAGTTTTACACAGTGTTTAGCTTTCTTACATTTATCTCTGTATTCTATAAGAGTAGAAGCTGACTTATTTATCAAGAACAGGAACTTTTGATATGCTTTCTTCTTTCCCTTCACTGCCTCCTTAATTTCCTGTGTTCAGTATGGAATTCTGATTTTTCTATCTTTGCAGACAACCTCACCACATTCAAACTCTCTGGCTGAATCAGTCAATATTTTCTTCAGAGCTTTCCATTGAATCTCCACTTGATTCCTGTTCTCAAACTCTTTCATTTTTTCTTGAATACTGTTTGTATATTTTAGTCTACAGTTCACATCTGTGAGCTGCTCAACTTTTATTCGCTTTAAAACTTTCTTACATGTTCTTCTTTCTAATATGAAAGTCAATTTTATCCTGTTCAAGACTAAATGGTGATCACTTCCAATTTCAAATCCTCTGTACACTCAGGTGTCCTGCACCAGGGAGAAAACATCACTATCAACAATAACATAGTCAATGAGACTTTTCTTATTCCTAGCCTCTTCTCTCCATGTGAATTTGTGCGCATTTTTATGTTGGAACATGGTGTTAGTAATGACTAGTCCATGTCCTGAGAAGAAATCCAACAAGTATTTGCCATTATTATTAGTTTTGCTCTTTTCTCCAAATTTTTCCAAAAAACTTTTTTGTAAGTCTGACAATCATTTCCTACTCTGCTATTTAGATCCCCAACAAGGATCAATTTTTCATTGTGTCAGTTACTTTCTCTAAATCCTCAAAAAATTCCTCCACTTCTACCTTAGCAGAAGCTTCTGTGGAACCATAGGCACAAATAAGTCTTATTGTCCAGTTCCCCATTCTGATATTTGCCCACATCCCTCTACTTGAAATTACCTGCCATTCAAGAAGATTAGCCTCATATTTAGTGTTGAATACAATGGCTACTACTTCTTTTCCTTGATTGTTATTGCCCGAATATAACATTTTGTATTTATTGCTCCGAAAGATCTCACCAGTTTTTGTCTCAGTCACCCCTATTATGTCAATCTGGTACTTATCCAATTCCTTAGCTAGCTCCATTTCTTTGCTGTTCAGGCTTCTTATGTTGATAGTACCGATCTTGAACTCTGGTGATATTGAGTTTGGGTGTGTTTTCAGATTTGTTCCAGTAGCTGACTTTTTGCTGTTTGCCCTGGTTCCCTGGGGAAAACAACAGGGCCTTGTTTAACCGGGCAACTCCCAAGCTGGCATGAAATTCTGCCATGTTGTACCATCATTTAATATTGTGGTTTAAGCCAATAAGAATACAATTTGGTCAGCTAAATCCCAAATTGCCAGCCCATCCTCATTCGTTCAGTATCCAGGTAGATACCTTGCAGGGTGCACCATGAGAAGGTGAGGATTGGACATTAGGTCAGAATCCCTGGTCGGTTCTCTGCATTCCTTTAAAGGCTATGTGGAGGTCTCCTCTCAGTTATACAGCTTTGATCCTTAAGCATCCCTCCATAATTTTTATAATGGATAATTACATCTATATCTACAGTGCAGTCAAAAAGGAAGAAAGAGGAAAAGCAGATTTAATGATTTTTATTCACAAATCAATTTTAATAAATAATAACATTACAAATACTGTGCGAGAGAATTCTAGAATTAAGTTTTTTATTTTTATTTTTTTATTTTATGTTGTGTCCATACACAAGAGGTTTGTTGATAAACCTATAGTACATTAGTACCGTGTATGAGTAGTGGGTTGGGAATAGAGGAACTTGCTTACATTTGATATAAATGTCTGTAAATTGTATTCCTTGGGAAACACAGCAGGTGAAACAGTTGCAGGGATGAAGGAGGTGGAAAAGAAACTTGTTCTGTTTGTTTCTAGGTGTACTGAAGGGATGTTGAGCAGCAGCTGCACGTGTTCCAACGAGCTTAGTACTGAGTGGAAGAATTATTGATATTATTTCAGATGAGCATTTCCCATGGAAATATTTGTAGAATATACATACTGCAGAAACCATACGTCTGTGTGAAAGTGGGGGGAAAGAGTTGGTAACAGATGGGTCGTTAATAAGTCTAATTGCTCTCCTCTGTATTGAGTCAAGCATTTTGAGAGATCTTTTAGAGATCCCACCCCATGTGTGGGAGCAGTATTCAATAGCTGGGCAGATTTGTGATTTGAATAATGTTAACAGCTGTTCAGGGGAGAAGTAACGACTTGAGCAAAAGAGAAATCCTAGTTTTTTTTGAAGGTGAGGATGCAGTGGTTGCGATGTGTTTATTACAGAAGAGGTTTGATGTCAGGGTAATTCCAAGAAGAGAGATCTCAAACTGTCTGTAAATTTGGGTATCGTCAAAAAGGATACTGGGGAAAAATGGTTCTTTTTTATGGGAAATAGTACAGAACTGGGTTTTATTATCATTGAAATTGATGAGGTTATCCAACTCCATTGTAGGATGGCTTGGAGATCAGAATTGAGGGAGGTTGATGTTCTGTAGGTTGAGGTGAGTTGTGTAGGGTAAGGTTTATCAAATGCAAGCGAGGAGTGTAGTGTGCTGTTGTTTGCAAAACTGTGTATTGTGCTGGAAATCAATTGAAGTAGGTAGTTGATATATAGCTGGAAGTGAGTTGGTGAGAGGACAAAACCTTGTGGAACCCCTAGCATTAATTGAATGGTGAGAGGATAGGGAGCCATCCACCATCACACACAGTATGCATCCAGACAGAAAGCTGGCAATCCAACTACAGAAGTCCTGGGTCAGACCAAATGATGGTAGTTTGCTTATTAAGCCTTTGTGCAAGACCTGGTCAAATGCTTTGGAGATATGAACTGTAACCACTTGAAATTCACCAAACTTTTCCATGGCATTTTCCCAGAGATGGGTAACATATGTGAGCAGATCTCCTGTTGATTGGCAGCAACGGAATCCATACTGGCAATCATTTATTAGGTGGGTGTCTTCAAGGTAGTGTAGGAGTTTGGAATTGATGATTTTTTCCATTACTTTTGACAGGACTGAGGTAAGCGAGATAGGGCGGTAGTCGGATGGCTGTGACTTGTCACCCTTCTTGGGAATGGGCTGAATATAGGCAAATTTCCAGTTTGTGGGATAGATTCCAGTGGAATAAGAGAGTATATATATAGGCGACATAGGATAGGAGTTCAGTTCTGGTGCGCAAACTTTCAGGACAATTGGGGGAATGCCATCAGGGCCAGAAGACTTTTTGTGTCTAATTTGGACAGTATTTTTCTGATCTCATCATGGCAAAAGGATATGGAGGGCATTGTATGTTGGGTGTCTGGAATGGTTGGGGGGACATACCATCATCAGTTATGCATGCATTGTAAGCAAAGTGTGAAGCCAGAAGATTGGCTCTTTCTGTGGGATGGTGCAATAGAGCCATCTGGGTATGATAAGGACAGGAATAGTGTTGGGCAGAAGTTATGGCCAATTGCTTTGGCGAGAGACCAAAAGGCTCGGCTGCTGTTTGGACAGGCTGCTAGTTTCCTACTTTTTGCTCTTTCGAACTCTGTTTTGGAAGCATTGATTGTTTTTTTGCATATGTTTCGGGCTTCGGTATAAGCTTTAAAGGGGGATGAGGTTCTTGATTTCGGCCAGTTGTGGTATGTCTGGTATTTCATCTGTACATCCTTCGCACATCTTTTGGAGAATCAGGGTTTCATTAGGGAATGGCAGTTCAGAGTACTGTGTGGAATGTATGTTTCCATGTCGGTGAGGATTACTTTGGTAACAAGTTCAGTGCATATGTTTGGTTGGAAGGCCGGAAGCAATAGTCCAACCATGGGAATGTGGCATGGAAGTTGCAGAGGCCGTCCCACTTGGCACTGTTATAATGCCTAACTACTCTTGTATGGGAGTGTCTCTGTAAGTGTTGTTGCATGCGGGAGGAGATGAGCACTAGATTGTGGTCAGAATTTCCCAGGGGGCTCACTACTTTTACTGTGTATTTGGAGCGGTCATTGGTGAGGAAGAGATCCAGAGTGTTTGGGGAGTGGTTTGGGTTATATGATATTCTGGTTGGCATCTGAACAAGTTGTGTAAGGTCATTAATGTTTGCAAATGTTTCAGCATCTCTGCTTGCAGGAGGAAAGCCAGCTAGTTTTGTGGACATTAAAATCTCCTAGGAGGATAATTTCACTGTTGGGAAAGTGGGAT
The DNA here is from genome assembly GCF_054136105.1 of Typopeltis vanoorti. NCBI lineage: Eukaryota > Metazoa > Arthropoda > Arachnida > Uropygi > Thelyphonidae > Typopeltis > Typopeltis vanoorti. The sequence goes on along the minus strand of NC_143551.1, from coordinate 44,433,909 downwards.
TGGAGAAAGTCAATTTTTAAGGAGAGAAAATTAAAGAGCTCAGAGTGGTTGGTTGTGTTGGGGGAGCAATAGAGACAGCAAATGAATTTGACTGAGTGGGGAAGGGATATTTTCAACCAAAGAAGGTCAAAGATTACAAATAAGCCATGGCTTCCTGACTATTATTGGTGTCTATGCCCCAGCAGAAGGAAGATAGTAATGCCTTTTATTCAGATTTACAAAAAATAAAAGATAAAATAAACACGAATTATTATCTATTAATAATGGGAGATTTTAATGGCAGAGTAGGGAACATTCCACTAGGTACAAATATAGGAACAAATGGTGAAGCAACATGCACTAAAAATGGATACAGACTTAGGGATTGTTATGCATATAATAACTTAAAAATTACTAACACTTTTTTCAAGCATAAAGATAGCCATAAATTCACTTGGGAATCAAGAAACCTAAAAAGTATAATAGACTATATGATAGTTAATAGGAAAACAGCTAATATGATACTAGATAGCCAGGTATTTAGAAGTGCAAAAATAGAATCTGATCATTATCTCCTACAAGGAAAATTAGAATATTCTAAGATGGTTTAAAATTAACCAAATCAGTGCTGAGAGAAGTCTCCAGGAATTTTTTACAGTTCAGCTCTTGGATGATAAAAGTATCAACTATCTATATTCACAAAGAATAAATGGAAAACTGGAGGAAATAAAAGAAAATGATGACATAAGAGATAGAATGGAATAATTTGAAAAAATGTATTAATAAAAAATGCAGCAACAGAATGGCTGGGTACAAAAACTAAATGGAAGAGAAGAAAGGGAATCAGAAACTGGGATGAAAACATTGAAACAATAATCAAAAATAAGAAAGAAGCATATAAACAATGGATAAACAAAATCAATAGAAGCAAAAATTAATTATAAATACAAAAGAGCAATAACAAAAAAGCATGTCAAAAAAAATAAAAATTTTAAACGTGGGATAACTTCATAACCAAATTGAAAAGAGACCTTACACTGAAGAGACCAAATACATACAAAATTCTAAGGAATATGAACAAGGAGGTAAAAGAAAATGTGAAACTTGAAATAATCAAAGAGAAAACCTGGCTAGACTACCAAAACTCATGGCAAGATACCGTATTTACTCGAATGTAACTTGCATTCACATATATCTTGTATCCCTGATTTTACTTTACAAAAAAAAAAAAGAAATTAAAGTTTCACATATATCCCTCATACACAAAAAGTTTAAAATTTTAAGAAATAGATAGATTGTTGGCTCGCCTTCATTGCTGAGTTGCACAGTCTTTTGTTAATACCAAACCAATCATATCCACATCTTCATAGCTGTGCTATCTCTACCGGCCTACCATTCCTGTCCACTTCGCGCCTCCACTTTCACTTTTGATTAGTCATTCGTGAAGGATTGTTCATAATGTATCTCAAGTCTTGTAAATTACTGGTAATTTTTACTTGAAATAGGGAGAAACATTCAAGTTACATTGCTGGTTTTAAACTCAAAATCATATGATTCTGAAATTATTATTATTATTATTAGTAGTAGTAGTAGTCACCTCCAGGGAGTCCAAAGACTCATTGAGGGAGGGCATTTGCTCTACAACTCTATCTCCACCACTCACAATCCACCAGCTGACTGCAACTACACCAACGCTATATATCGCCGCCACCAGTATTTCCACAGACAATCACAAACATCCATGCCCACGCATGGATTTGAACCCGCAGCCTTTTTGGCTGGGGAGTGGATGTGCTAACCGCTCGGCCAGCCAGGCTGGCCGACCGGTTAGCGTATATTATGAAAGGAAAAGCAATAATGAAACTGTTTGTTTTAATTTAATTACAGAATCATTGTCACTAAAGATTCAAATATATTGCGTGATGAGGGTGAGCTGCTGATCACATAAATAACGTTGCTTATTAAAATTTAAATGCATTTGTTTTATAAATGTGAGTAATTATAATAAATACCGAGGATTTAATTGTAAAACATAATTTAATATTTCCCTGAAAATCTTTAGCATCCGAAAATCACCACATATATCTCGCACCACAATTTTTTAACTTTAATTTTGTGGGGGAAAAGTGCGAGTTATATTCGAGTAAATTATTATTATTATTTGACACCTCCAGGGAGTTTAAAGACTCACTGAAGGAGGCTCTACAACTCTGCCTCCACCACTCCATCCACCAACTGACCGTAATTAACCATCGCTATCTACCACCGACCACTACCACTAGTATTTCCACTGACAATCACAAACATCCATGCCCACACCGGGATTTGAACCCACAGCCTTTTGGCTGGAGAGTGGATATGCTAACCACTTGGCCAGCCAGGCTGGCCGAGTGGTTAGATACAGTAGTAATGAATAGTTAAATATGGTAAATAGCTGAGTGGTTAAATACAGTAGTAATGAATCAAAAACTGACATAATGCTTGCTGCTAACTATACAGTGGAAGAAATAACATTACAAGAAATTCAACAAGCAATACAGCAAAGCAAATCAGGAAAAAGCCCTGGAGAAGATGGAATAAATATAGAACTCATAAATTATGCAAGTATCCTATTCATCAAATGACTTAAAATTATTTAACAATATCTGGCACCAGGGAAAAATCCCAGAAAGTTGGAATGAGGCAATTATCATCCAGATATATAAAATAGACAATAAGTGAAACTGTGAAAACTATAGTGGAATGGCTTTCAAATACTGGTTATAAGTTATATGCATGAATATTAACTTCAAAACTTAAATCATATGTAGAAGATAAACTTTGCAAAAAACAGAATGGCTTTCAAATAGGATGATCATGCATTGATCCAGCCTTTACATTAAAATTATTAATGGAAAAATATTACGAATACAACATAGAAATGCATATAGCATTTGTAGACTACCAAAAAACCTTTGTCAGAATCTTAAGGAACAAACTGTGGATCATACATAAGAATCTAAACGTTCCAAATCAGCTGCTTGCTTCAATAACTGACATGTATCAGAACAACCAAATAGCTGTAAAAAAATCAATGAAAAAGTTACAGAATGGAAATCAGTAAATACAGGTGTCCTTCAAGGATGCCCAATGTCACCACTGTTATTTAATATCTATATAGATGAATTAGTGAAGAAATGTAAGGCAAATATAAAATCGGCATTTAAACTGGATTGTGGAACTGTACTTAATACCCTTTTGTTTGCAGATGACTAAATAATCATAGCAAGAAGTGAAGATGAACTCCAACAATCAATAAGAATTACGGCTTAAACTTAAGTGAAAAAAAAAAAAATGGAATGCAAATATTAATGGATCAAACAAAAATCATGGTTTTAAAGGACCATTTCCAGTCAGGAGTAAAATCATGAATGAAAATAAAATTTTAGAACAAATTAACTGCTTCAGATACCTTGGATGTGCTGTGTCATATACAAAAGAAGCTGACGTTGACATCAAAATTTGAAATTTTCTAAAGATAACAGGAATATTAAAATATTTTCAAACCTAACCTAGTTCAAAAGCATACAAGAATAAGAGTTTATAAAGTTTTGGCAAGACCTTCTCTGCTGTATGGAAATGAATTATGGACCATAAAAACTGGAGAAATGAAATTCTTGTGAAGGACAGCAGGAATATACTCTCTGGGATAAAAGAAGCACAGAAATACGTAAAGAACTAAAATTAGGCTCAGTATTGGACAAAGTATATGAATACTGAAAGAAGTGGATTGAACATACAAATAAGTGGATTGGACAGTACAAGGCTATTCAAAAAAATACTCCGATATCACCCATTTGGAGGATATAGAGGTCAGGGATGACCAATTATCCTTTCAGGGATTTAGGCCACTGGGCCTATATCCCTGAAAGGATGATGGTGATGATAGTCCCATGACAATATCATTGACGTAATAACTGAACAGTAATGGTTACGATCCTGAAACATGCAGAACTCTGCTTTTAACTTTCCTACTACCTGATAATGTGTTCCTCCATATACAACTCTCTAATATCTATCAGAATGCCATTTACAATCTAGTCTACCACCCTAATATCCAAACCATTATTTTGCAAATTAAAAAAACATTTTGTCATGGGGGAACCAACCCTGACAAATGATTTTGCAAAATCCAAAATAATGATAGTGTATTCCTTACATTTATCTACTGTTCTTATTACTCTATTGTAAAATGTATCCAGATTACTAAAACAAGAGCACCCCTTAACAAATCCATGCTGGCATACATAAATAATATTGGTCTCATCTGCCCAATTCTATAAACGAATTCTTAACAAATTCTTCAAAATTTTACTTACTGTGCTATTGACTTGGCTGCTTAATGAAAGTCTCACAATGGGATAGGTTCGTGGAGAGTGGAAGGAGGGTAAGATAGTTTTTTCCTGGAGTTTATCAAATTCCTTGCAACTGTAATCTATCCTATTTTGGGCAGACTGGACTTTCTCTTGAAAAAAGAATCCAAGAATATCAATCCTCCATTCTTCACAACAAACCTGAAAAGTCTGGATTGGCTCAGCATGGGATTGAAACTGACCACAGCATCCTTTGGTCCAGGACTCACCTTTTGCATAGATCTCGTTATAGGTTTGAACGTTTGTTCAAGGAAAGCGTTGAGGCCTTGCTCCATCGTCCTAACCTGAATCGTAATGACTGTATATCTATTTCAAAAATCTGGGAAAGTCTAATCAAGATTACTCTTTAATTTTTTATTTTTATTTATTTATTTTTTTTTCAGTCATGTCTCTACTTCAAAATATTCCATTTCATACTTAGTGATATAACATCATGCGGCGTGTTCTATTTTTAAACGATCTATTGTTAGTAATCTAGCTTGTATTTTTTAAAACTGTTCTTGTAATATCACTGAGGATGGTCTGCTATATCCAGACCGAAATATTTGGTTAATTAAATATCTTTCTTGTGTTTACGTGCATTTATCATTCATCAGTTTGCCTTGTTTTTTTTCTGTTATTTTATACCACTTGTGTTTCAGGTATCTGAAACACAAATTGATTAATCATTCATCTCCCATTCTCTACTTCTTGTACTTATACATCATTATCAGCCATTGTTGATCCACTGCTGGATGAAGGCCTTTCTAAGATTACTCTAGAACTGTCTGTCCATGGCTCTCCTTTCCCATGCCACTCCTGCAAATCTGATGATGTCGTCAATCCACCGTGATTTAGGTCAGCATCATGGTTATTTTTCCTCTCATGGAATCCTATCCAGTACTTCTTTTGTCCATCGTTGATCTTATGTTCGAGCAGTATGCCCAGCCAATTTCCACTTCAGATGTTTTACTCTTCCTGTGGTGTCAGAGACTTTGGTTTGATTTCTTATTCATGTATTCCTTTTGTGATCCAATCTTGTGATACCAAGCATACTTCTTTCCATACTAAATTGTGTTGTTCATAATTTTTGAATTTCCTTTGCATTCAGTGTCCATGTTTCACAACCACATGTCAGTATAAGAAGAATACATTGGTTAAAAACCAGGCATAATGGTAATTGACTTTTGAATATTAAATGTAATTTTCCAAATGCTTTCCACCCAAGCGTCGTGCACCTTAATTTTGTTCTTGATATTTTGTTCCATTGATATCTGTTGTCCTGAGTATATGTAATGGCCCACTTGTTAAATTTTCTCATTATTGGTTTTTATTATTTCTGGTTGGACATAGATATTGAACATAACTTGGATCTTCTTTAAGTTTAACTTTAGGCTAGCTCTTTTGCTAGCAATTTGGAGTTCATGGATACATGTCTGTAATTCATGCACAGTTGAAGTAAAGATATATGTCACCTAAAAAGTGTAAATGGCTTAAATATCTTCCATTTATCTTGACTTTTCCCTTCCCAATCAAGAATTTTGAATATTTCTTCTAGGCAAGCTGTGAATAATTTTGGATATATTGTGTCACTCTGTCTTATAACTCTCTGTATTTCCACAGTAGAGATATTTTCATTGAAAGTAATTGCTGCTGTGGCATTAGTATATGCTGATTTGATGGTCCTGATGTATGGCTCCTCCACTTGTTTGGTTTCATAATTTTTTTTATTCTTTAAGTATAATAATTCTTTAAGCATCGCACAAGTTTTAAGTGAATCAAAGGCTTTCTCATAGTCAATAAAACCAAGGCATAGTGGTAATTGATATTCATTACACCATTCAATAATCTGCTGTGTAGCTTGAATATGGTCCAACGTATTAAAGCCTCTTTGAAGGCCTGCCTGTTCTTTTGGTTTTGCTAGGTCTAAAGTCACACAAAGCCTATGAGCTAAGACTTTTGTAAACACTTTGTAAATCACTCATAGTAGACTGATAGGTTGATAGTTCATCAAGTCTTCTATCTCACCTTTTTTATATATCAGAATTAGAGTAGCCTTTCATGTTCTTGGTACATCATCTTTCTTCAGGCATAAAGTAAATAGTTTTGGTAGGAGTTTGTTGATTATTTCTCCACCTGTTTTTAGAAGTTCAGCTGTAACTCCATCCTCACTTGCAGATTTCCCATTTTACAAGCTTTGGATGCGCCACATAACTTCTTCTGGTAGAATCTGTGGTACTTCAGCTGTTTTGTAGTTGTCTTTTTCATTTAATTCATCATCTTGATATAATATTGAGTAAAATTCAACTCTTTTTGCTATAGCATGTCTATCTCTGGTGATAGTCCCATCTTGTAGTTTGATTGCAACCATCTGTTTGTTGCTGTTCATCAATTGATGTTTGGCTTTTTTTGAGACTACGGTTGTTTTCAATTGTTTGTTGTAATAACTTACAATTGAATTTTCTTATTTCTTCTGTGATACATTTTCTGATCGTTTTGCACAATTCACTGTATTCAATTTTATTCTTTAGGTTAATTGATTGTTTCATTTATCTTTGTTTCTTCATAAGCTGTTTTGTTTCTTCAAAAATTTTGAATTGTTTCTGTTCTGTGGTACCAGCTATTTCAAGTGAGCATTGTAAAAGGTTTCAGGTAATAATGTCATTACTTTCTGATAGATCAGCATTGTCATCTATAATAAGATGTTTAAAGCTGTTGTTTAGTTTGTGTTGGAATATATCTTTTTTGATGTTGAGTTTGTGTACATATGTGTTTTGCTTTGATCTTCGAAATATTTTTCTTCTTTCTTTTTGGCAGTTTATGTGGATTTTACTGTGTACCATATGATGGTCACTTCTAATGTTGAAGGTGTTTATAACAGAGCATTCTTGAAAGATGTTTTTCTTATTGCTGAGGATAAAGTCAATTTCACTAGTTTTTCCATTTGGACTTTTCCATGTCCACTTTCTATGTGTTTTTTTCTTGAAAAAGGAATTCATGATATACAGGTTTTCTTTTTCTGCAAATTCTATTAACCTTGCTCCTTGGTCGTCTGTCATGCTCATATCCAAAATTTCCCATTGAGCTTTCATCTGAATGTTGTATACCAATTCTAGCATTAGTCTCCCATTACAATTCTGAAATGATGTTTTATTTTTTGTAGAGTTGGGATACATCATGATGGAAGGCTTCAATTTCTTTGTCAGTATGACTTATTGTTGATGCATAGACTTGGATGATCTTAAGAGTGTATCTTTTTTGAAATTTGAACAACAATACTTGCTATTCGAGCAGTTAAACTTATACATCTTTTGCCTTATTTGCACATGAATATTTCTTTTTTGGCAGCCACTTGCATGTGAAAACAGTTGCCTTGTCTGTAGATTGCTCTAGGTTTTATGCAAATCACACATTTAGGGAGGTGTATATTACCAAGGATGAGGAAAGGTGTCACTCTTCAATGAAGTTTTGACCTTTATTAAGGTCAAAACCTCTTTAAAAATATATTTATTTAGCTGTGTTTTGTATTGCAATGTTATTTCTTTACCTACATATTTGTCATGATGATTTTATTTAACCAGAAGTTGATTCTTAGAGCAGATAAGGGGGCAGTCAGTTTCATATGAGGTTTGGCTGCAGTGCAGAGAATATATCTAGCTATTTTTACAGAGGTGTCCTGGATATAGTGAATAGTAATACTTAATCTGTATTTTGAGAGGAGTGTGAAGAAATGGATGGAACAGCTATTTTGTTAATTGCATTGTACCTGTTGGACAGAAAGGTATAGAGAATGAAGGAGAATTCAGCTGTGGAAAGCTTGATTGAAACAAAGGTTGAAGGCTCTAACAAAGGTTTTAATGATACTGTATTGTTGTCTGTGTGGGGGAGGCAATGAAATTATATGCGTATATAGGAAACATTGTTTATAGGAAATATATCCTCATGGGTATGTTTTCTATAAACTAAGAAAGAAAAAGTGTCATTTGGAAGATGTGATTAAAGCGTCAATAAAATACAGCCTAATTTTATTTTCTTTTTCTGTATCAAACTTGATTCTTGGGTGCTGGCTGTTGAGATTGAGGAGAAAAAGATCTAATCTGTCTGAGCCATGCAGCCAAATGGAGAGTGCTAATGAGATAGAAGGTTTCAGAATAGGTTTCAACAACACTAATGGCTGTTTTGTTCTGTTCATTTTGATAAAAGGTTAACAATAACCTATAAAGGCTGACAGCCTCTACAAGTTATTAACCTTTCATCCTTAGTCACAACTTTGCAGTAGCACCTTGGCAAGTTCCTACTTTAGAAATCATGTGGCATATTGCCAGCAATGGTCGATTGGTAGAGCGTCTGCTACTAATGGCTAATGCAAAAAGTTAAGTAAGTTTGAGTGCGGTTAGTAGTTGGAAGGGGTCAGTCATTCGATGCTGTTAGCACACTCCTCTCGATGAGTCTTTGGACTCCCTGGAGGTGTCACATAATGATAATAATATAGAACGAGATGTGTACAACCTCTTACTTACCTATTATTGCCAACAACATCAGACTCAACATAGATAACATCTCACAGCTCTACACACTATGTAAACTCCATAAAGACAACAACATAATCATTACTAGAGTTGACAGAGGTAATACTACTGTTGTCCTCATTTCTAGTGATTATAATCGAAAACTGAATGTACTGCTCAGAAGTTGCACCAGTTATAAATTGCTAGATTATGATCGCAACAAGTCAAGAAAAGAACATTAAATAAGCTTCTAAAAATATCTTTTGGACTCCTGAAGCTGTTAAAAAAAAACTTGAGCCTTTAACCCCCCCCCCCCCCCTCCCAGATATACGAATTGTCTAAGATTCATAAACCTAATTACTCTCTCCACCCTATTGTAAATAGTACTGACTCCCCCTCTTTAAATTATCCAAACAATTAACTAAATCTTTAATTTGACTTACTACCCACACTTCATTTTATATAAACAAAATCCACACATTTCAAATCTTAAATCCAAAATTAGTTTTAAACAATAATATTATTTAAGAATGTTTCTGATCTTCTGGCAAAAAAAGATAGAAAATAAAACTCAGAGGATGCATGCTGTGATATAATTTCTGATAATATGGGTGAGATTTGTCCTGGTTGTCTATATAAGAGTTAGAGGAAAAGAATGTGATAGGGAGGTGGAGACAACGAAATGTAGAAGTTGCAACCAACAACCTTAGCAAGGGACCTGATGGCTCTGCTGGCATTTAAGCAGAAGGTAAGTTTTGACATTTCTTCTAAATGTCTTCTTTGAATTTATAGGCTAAGTGAGAAGCTAGGGTATATGACTTAAGCCATTGAATGTAAATTTTATTTTTAATGTTTATTTTGAACTACATTGATACGCTTGTTGGAGTAAGTAGAGGTTAATGGTCTTGAGTGGGATAGGAAATGAAGACTGTGATACCAGCAAGTATTATGTCAGTTAATTCATTGGAGCAGGTGAGTGGAAATATAATCCATCCATGAAAAAGAGGCATAAATTGTGCTCAATGGATATGAAGCTACAGTTGGCTAGGAGAAGGTCAATCTGTAGAAAAGGAAGCATGTACAAATTTGTGATTGTAGTTGTCAAGACAAGTGAGCTAACATATTTTTGGAGATCAAGTTGATCAAGAAAATGTACAGGTTTGGAAGAATGTGAAAATTATCTAGTATTTCTAATAAGTAGGTGAACGATTTGTTAAATCATTACTTAAACAAACAAGGCCTCACCTGGACTAACTGTACCCAGATCTGGTCTCCTGGCTTTCAAGGAGATACAGCAGAGATGGTGCAAAGGCAAGCATTAAAGATGACACTGGGACTGTGGAATGTAGATTATGAGAACAGAATTAGAATTTACGAACTGCTGACTGGAGAAAGAAGGCTGATAAGATAGAGACCTACAAACTTTTGAAAGGACCATACAGGATACCAGTAGTGTAATGCTTCATTTTTATAGATAGTGACGAAAGGAGAAGAGGAATGTCAATGGAAGTTTAGAATGTACGTCCAGAAAGGAGTGAGATATAGATTTTTTTTTTTAATCAAGGAGCAGTACTGTGATATGAAGTTGGAGAAAGGGAACTAATTTGAGTTTTGATCATTGAAATTTCCAGTCAAGATGCTATTACTTTTAAAAGTTAGACTGCATAAGATCAACTCTCAGAGATAAATAATAAAAGAGATCAGTATAGTCATCTGAATTAGGAGACCAGTAAAAGTAAAAAAAAATGAGAAAAGGAAATCTCGAGACAGAGCAGATCATGTAGAGGAGATATCAAGGTTATTATTACTATTATTTCGGGCAACTCCAGGGAGTCATTGGACTCATCGAGGGAGGCCCCAAATCATATTCATCACAACTATTTGACATTCATACAGTATCTATCATACCTCGCCTTAAACTCATTCACTGTCACAGCATCCACCACAGACTCAGGGAGCGCATTCCACTCATTCACTACTCTAAAAGTAAAGAACCCAGCTCTAACACCTTTACTAACCACACTTTTGCCCAGTTTCCATGGATGTCCCCTAGTCCTCCCACAACCAGCCCTGTTCTCAAAAATATCTTCTGAATTAATTTTATAGAAACCCTTCAGTAATTTGAATGTCGCAATCATATCTCCCCTCCTCCGCCTATCAACCAATTTTTGCAACCCACAAATCCTCAACCTGTTCTCATACGGTTCATTCCACAGACCTGCTATCATCTTGGTCACTCGCCTCTGGATCCTCTCCACCTCCTCCCCATCAAGAAGAAACCTAGGTGACCAAATCTGAGCACAGTAGTCTAGATGGGGTCTTATCAAGGCTCGATACAGAGGAACAATAACCTGCTTGTCTCTGCTTGTCAACGTATTCTTCAGCAACCAAGTGATTTGATGAGCTGTTTTGGTCACTTTTGCAATGTGTCCCCTAAATTTCAATTCCTTATCTACCAACACTCCTAAATCTCATGCCTCATCAATTTCCTGGAGCACGGTTCTACCAATGCAGTAAACTGCCGCCAATCTTTTCACCCCCAAATGCATAACCTTACATTTTGCCACATTAAACTGACATCCATTCTCCTTAGCCCAGACCTCCAATCTATCCAAATCATCCTGCAAAATTTTGACGTCATCTGCATTCACTATTGCCCTACCCAACTTCGCATCATCCGCAAACAAATGAACTGTTCCTCTCAGATCATTTCCTATATCATTTACGAACAAATTAAACAGCAGTGGTCCAAGAACAGATCCTTGTGGCACACCACTAGTCACAGGCCGTCTTGTGGACTCTACTCCCGAGTAAACCACTCTCTGATATCTCTCCGTCAACCACCCTCCTATCCATCTCACCAACCCTATGTCCATTCCCATATGCTGCAATTTACTGATTAGAATTCCATGTGGAATCCTGTCAAAGGCCTTGGCAAGGTCCAGTAGAATCACCGTAAACCCATTACCCTTATCCAGTTCAGCCATCACTGTGTTATAATACGTGAGCAAGTTACTGAGGCATGACCTACCCTTCACAAAACCATGCTGTCCCCGATACAGTATCCCATTTTCTTCTATCCAATCTTGTATTTTCCTCTTGACTATTTTCTCTTAAGACCTTGACAATGATTCCTGATATGCTAATCGGTCGGTAATTTACTACAGCAGTCTTGGAACCACCTTTATGCAGTGGAACTATTTTCCCCTCAAGACCAACATTATCATAATGTTGGTCTTGACAGGTAACAGATTGATTTGGAGCTATTCCATACTTAATATGTTCTTATACTTCTATCTTCTAAGGCACTTATTACTGTACCAATCCACCTATATCTTGGTCATCCTATGGGTCTTTTAATTCCCAGCCTGGCAGAGAACAATCGTTTTGCTAATCTTTCCTTTCCGATTCTGTTTAAGTGACCATATCACCTGAGATTAGCTCTGCTACGAGGGTGGTCTGAAAAGTTCTCGGCCTCGACCAAAGATGGCAACACTATCAGCAAGATTCTTTTTTTCCTAAGTTGATACATCTTTCATAAGCATCCATGTGAAATAGCAAGCCATTCTATCAAGTAGTTTGTTTTATACAGCTGTCTGAAGCAAAAGTGTTGCGTGTATTCCCTTGAAATGGATAAAATTGAGTATTGTGCGGTTATAAAATTCTTTGTAAAAGAAGGTTTAACGCCAAAAGAAATTCGAAGTTCATAACAGTTTATGGTCCCTCTTCTCCTTCCTTTTCAACAATTAAGAAATGAGCTGCCGAGTTGAAACATGGCTGTACAAGCCTTGAAGATGATCCACGTGAAGGACGTCCATAAAGTTTAACAACACCAGAAATCATTGATCACATGCACAATATAGTATTGGATGACCGGCGAGTCAAAGTGCATGAAATTTCTGAGACTATAGGCATTTCAAAAGAACGTGTAGGATACATTTTGCATGAAGGGTATATTTTTGTTGTTTTGCACCTTTTTTTTTTTTATTTCATTTTGATTTTTTTTTTTTTTCATTTAGGTGGAAGATATATTTTTAAAATCTGCAGTTTCACTTATTATTATTAACATTTGACCTCCATGGAGTTAGAAACTCATCGTGGGAGGTACACATCTATTGCACACAATGCTCATCCAACTGTACTTTAAAATTCATTCAGTGTGTCTACACACACAACATATTCATGCAAAGAACCTACTCCTCACTACTCTGCTCACACCCTCCTTACAATTTCTAGTGATGACCTCCTGTTCTATCCCCGTCTCCCATTCTATGAAAAATCTTTTCCGTGTCAACCTGATAACAACCCCTGACTATCTTATATGTCTCAATCACCCCCCCCTCCCTTCCTCCTATTCACGAGGCTCTGCAACTTACATCCACTCAATCTGTCCTCATACTCCCCATTCCAAAGACCACTGACCAAGTTCGTGAATCTTCTCTGGACCTTTCCCAGAATATCATCATCATAACGAAAACCCGGCGACCAAATCTGTGCACAGTAATCCATATGAGGCCTGATCGGGATTGGCTTGATAGGGAGTTAAAGAAAGTAAGGATGTAGAAGTGAAAGTTATGGAAATGAAATGAAAACTAGAGAATGAAAGAATGTGAAGATGTAGAAGCGAAAGTTGCAGAAAAAATTTCAAATGTTATGAAAGCTAGAGATACAGAGGGAGTGAAAGAATGCAAAGATGTAGAAGCGAAAATTAGTGATAAGGAAGCGAATGAAAGTGTGAATGAGAAAATGGAAGTAAGGTGCAGCAGAACGAGAGGTAACAAGATTGCAGGAGTGATACAGAGTGAAATTGTCAGAATGCAAGATTTAACGAAACAGTTATTGAAAATGAAAAATGAAATGAGCAGTATGTGTAATGATGTTAGATGACGAGTGGAAACTAATGAAAGTGTGCAAGAGAAAAGAGGTGACAAACGATTCCAGGATGGTAGTATATGCAGACTCCAATATTAGAGGGCTAGTTACTGAGAGAGAGTCCATATGGTCTGCTATCCAGGTGGGAGAATGAGTATGATAATTAATGCATTGGACATGAGGAAGAAACGAGCAAGAGAGTTAGTTGTGATTGTAAGGACGAATGATCTAAGTGAACATAAGAAGGACATGAGGACTATTGAGAAGAGTGAAAGATAACAATGTAGTAGGAGAAGTTGTCAGTGTGTTGCCGAGGTATAACAATGATGAGTTGCGATGGAGAGCCAAAATCATGAATGGGATGCTAGCGGAGCTGTGTGAGGAGGAGAAGGGAGTGAAGTTTGTAGTTGTATGGCATGTGTTTGAGGAAAGTATGACATTATACAACCGATAACTCCTGAGCATGTGTGCTCAGGAGTGATGGGTTGCATTTAAACGACTTTGGAGTGAGTGCACTGGAGAAAGTTTTGTTGTATGAAAGTACAGTGTGTGATCATGCAAGAGATCAGAAGAGAGAGATGAAGGGGGAAAAATCAGGTCAGTGGTACTGAAGAGACAGAAGTGCTTGGCAGTAGAAACAGTAGTAGTAGTGTGAGAGATGAAGAGACAGAACAGGAATGCATGAGAACAGGGAAATGGAAGGAGGGGGGGAGCTTGGGTGTACAGGGAGACATGGCATAAGTAGAGTGGATGTTGAAAGAGGCAATGAATGTGTATGTGAAGATGGAGTATATTGTGATGTGGGTGGGAAAGTTGAAACTGAGCAGATATATGTGATCATGAAGAAAAGAATGCTGAGTCTGTTGCCGCGGTATGACAGAGAGGAGTTTAGAAGGAGGGCCATAATTGCAAATGACATTATGCGCAGGTTATGCAGACGGTATGGTGTGGAATTCGTGGACGTGTGGAATGAGTTTGATGGGCGAAAGGACTTATACAAGATGGATCGCCTACATTTGAATGGACTTGGTGTACGAAGACTGGAAAAAGTGTTGCTGAATGAAGTGAAAATGGATGTGCAGAACCAGGGAAACTAGAACTACCAAGGATGGGGGGGGGGGAGTGGATATGCAACCATCAGTGAGAAAGTTGAGTGTAAAAATGTATATAATGTACCTGAGCCAGCAATAAGGACAAAAAATGGGAATGGGACATTTAGAATAACACATCAAGATAGGTGTGGGACAAAGGGATCACTGCATTTCATGTATACTAATGCCAGGAGTATTAGGAACAAGCAGGAAGAATTTTTGGCCTTGATTGGCTCTTCCTGGCCACAGGTTATTGGCATTAGTGAAACATGGCTGACGAAAGATGATATAGTTAGTGGGATAGAATGTGTAGGTTATAGTGTGTTTAGGAGGGACAGAGAGAATAAAATGGGGGGAGGGGTGTTATTGATGATAGCTGATGAACTGCAGCCAAGGAGAATTGAAGTTGTATTGCAGGATAGTGAAAGGAGCTCATTTGAGACTATTTGGTGTGAGATTGAGACTGGCAGAATAAAATATACAGTTGGGTGCTGCTATAGACCAGGTGATGGAATAGATGGTGGAGATAGTATGCATAAACAAATTGATGAAATGAGTGGAAGGAGGGTAATTATTATGGGGGATTTTAATTATGGTAACATTGATTGGAAGAAGGAGAGGACACATGTGAGGAAGGAAATGGATTTTATTCAATTATTAAGGGATAACTATCTGAGACAGCATGTAATTGAAAATACTAGGGGTGGGAGAGTGCTTGACCTGGTAATAGCATCTCACAATTTGACTGTAATGAATATGACCATGTTGCCACCTATTGGTGAGAGTGATCATAAGGTCTTGACCTGGGAGGTGGCTAAAGGTGTGGAATTTTTGATTAAGACAGGGTGTATGTGGAATTACCATGCTGACAAGTATGACAAGCTTAGGAGCTTGCTTGGATCAGTGCCATGGCATGTACAACTGCAAGGGCTGGATGTCGATAGAGCATGGGAAGTGGTCAAGGAGCATTTACAGGAGGTTATGGCTGATTGTATACCTAGGGTCCAAATAGTAAAACAAGTAGGGGTTAAATGGATGAATAACACCATTAAGCTTGAGCTGCAAAAAAAGAAACAACTGTGGAGAGAATTTAAAGAAAGGGGTGACCTGCAGGCACACAAACGGTATAAAGTGCAGGCCAGAAGGGTAATGAGTGTGGTAAAAACAGCAAAAGCCAATTATGAAAGGAAACTAGCTATGCATGCAAAAGAGAATTCCAAACAGTTCTTTCAAATATGCTGCAAGCAAGAAAAAAACTGCACATGGCAAAATGATTTTAAGGAATGACGATGGTAAGGTGGTCACTGAACCAGTCGATATAGTGGAGTTACTGAGCGCGCACTTTGCAAAAGTATATCATCCAGGTGATGACATTGAAAAAATGAAGGAGCCATTAGTTTATACAGGAATTGTGATGAATGAAGTGCAGGTGAATAGTCTATTACAGAACCTTAATGTGAATACATCTGTGGGATTGGATGGTATACCGGCACGGGTCTTGCGTGAAGCGGCTAAGGAATTATCAGTGCCCTTGACCATGTTGTTTAATCTGAGTCTCGGGTCTGATTTAGTCCCGAAGGCGTGGAAAGAGGGGAAAATAGTTTCACTGCATAAAGGAGGATCCAAGACTATGGTTGCAAATTACCGACCGATCAGCATATCAGGAGTTATTGTCAAGGTCTTGGAGAAAGTAGTCAAGAGAAAAATACAGGAATGGATTGATGAAAATGAGATACTCTACAGGGGACAGCATGGCTTTGTAAAGGGTAGATCATGCTTCACTAACTTGCTCAAGTTTTATAACAAGGTGATGGCTGAACTGGATAAGGGAAATGGGTTTACAGTAATACTGCTGGACCTTTCAAAGGCGTTTGACCGGATACCACATGGAATTCTAATCCGTAAACTACAACATATGGGAATGGACATAGGGTTGGTGAAATTGATAGGTGGGTGGTTGATGGAGAGATATCAAAGAGTGGTTTATTCAGGAGTGGAGTCCAAAAGACCGCCTGTGACTAGTGTGGTGCAGCAGGGTTCTGTTCTTGGACCACTGCTGTTTAATCTGTTCATTAACGATATAGTGAAGGATCTAAGTGGAACAGTTCATTTGTTTGCTGATGATGCAAAGTTGGGGAGGGCGATAGTGAATGCAGAAAGATGTCAAAGTCTTGCAGGATGACTTAGATAGTTCTGCTTAGCCCAGAGAAGTTCTGGGCTAAGGAGAATGGATGTCAATTTAATGTGACAAAATGTAAGGTTATGCATTTTGTGGTGAAAAGATTAGCAGCAGTATACTACATGGGTGGAACTGTACTCCAAGAGATTGATGAGGCCAGGGAGACTTGGGAGTGTTGGTGGATAGGGAGATGAAATTTAGTGGGCACATTGCGAAAGTAGCTAAATCAGCTCATCAACTCACTTGGTTGTTGAATAATACCTTGACGAGCAGAGACAAGCAAGTTATTGTACCTCTGTACTGAGCCTTGATAAGACCTCATCTCGACTACTGTGCCCAGATTTGGTCACCTCGGTTCCTTCTTGATGGGGAGGAGGTGGAGAGTATCCAGAGGCGGGTGACTAAGATGATGGCAGGTCTATGGAATGAACCATATGAGAACAGGTTGAAGATTTGTGGGTTGCAGAAACTGGTTGATAGGCGGAAAAGGGGAGATATGATTGAGACATTTAAATTGCTAAAAGGATTCTATAAGATTAATTCAGAGGATATTTTTGAGATCAGGACTGGTGGTGGGAGAACTAGGGGACACCTATGGAAGCTGGGCAAGAGTGTGGTTAGCAGTGGTGTTAGAGCTGGGTTCTTTACTTTTAGAGTGGTAAATGAGCGGAATAAGTTGCCAGAGTCTGTTGTGGGTGCTATGACAGCGAGCGAGTTCAAGGCAAGGTATGATAGATACTGTGAGAATGTTGTATAGTTGTGTGGACATGATGTTTAGGGCCTCCCTCGATGAGTCTAAGGACTCCCTGGAGTAGCCCGAAAATAATAATAATAATAATAATAATAATAATCACTTGTGTTGTGGCTAGTCATATACAGACTCATGTGAGGAAAGGATATATGTGGTGATAAAGGTGATTGTGCAGGTGGGGAAATTGCAACCAACACATGGCTTGGATAGGACTGGCTAAAGACCTAAAAATGAACTGCTCTGTTTGTTTACAAATGCCAGAAGTATCAGAAATAAGGGGAATAAAATGGTTTCAGTGATTGAGTGTATTCACTCCAAAATTATTGGAAGAAGTGAATCATGGTTGAATGAAGATGATGTCATAACAGAAATGGAAGGATAATACAGTATTTTTCATGAGGATAGAAAGGGCAAGAAGGGAGGGGAGAGTTCTGCTGATGGTATCAAGAGAATGTGTATCCACATAGGATAGACATGAAAGGGGGAAATAGTGGCAATGGTTATAAGGCAGTATGGTGTAATGTGGAGGTTGAGAGGAAGATGTATTTAGTTGGATGTTGCTATTGACCTGGGAATGCGGAAGGTAGTGATGAAGAAATGTATAAACAACTTGGATTAATGAACAAGGGAAGGGTAATTATTATGTGTGATTTTAATTATGGTGGTGTAGATTGGAATGAAGAGATTGCATTTGGGAATAAGGAAAATGAATTTCTCGAGTTCTTAAGAGATAATTATCTCAGGCAGCACGTAAAGAAAGGCATGCAAGGATCAAGATCTCATAATTTCATCAGAGGATGTAATTGTTAGAGGGGTTTCACATTTTCCTCCCGTTGGTGAAAGCGATCATGAAGTAATCACCTGTGTTGTGGCTAGTCATATGCAGACTTTTGTGAGGAAAGGATATATGTGGAATTATAAGGCTGGTGATTATGATAAGCTTAGGAGACAGCTTGGAGCTATAACATGGAATGAGGAGTTGAGCGGTAAGGAAATAAATGCTTCATGTGAACTCACAAAGAAATATATAACAGCATCCATGTACAAATGTATTCTGAAGGCCAAAAGGCTGAATAGGTGTAAAATGGATGAATATGGAGCTTAAGCATGAAATCTGGAAAAAGAAAGTACTTTAGAAGAAGTACAAGATGAATAATGGTAATTATCAGTCACATGAAGAATATAAAGAACAAGCCAGGAGAATGACTCAGTTAGAAAGGAAAACAAAAGTAGAGTATGAGCAGAAATTGGCAAATCAGACAAAGAAAAATCCTAGAGTTTTTTAGATATGTGGTAAGTGGAAAGAAGAATGATCATGGTAAGATGAAATTAAGGTATGAAAGTTGTAGATTGGTAACTGCTGTTGAGGTATTCAGTGATCAGTTTATAAGGGTGTTTCATCCTGATCAAGGTGGAATCATGAGGAACTTAAGTGTAGGACATAGGACAGGGATGGCTTAATTGTAAGTGAACAGGGGGTATTTAAGGAAATAAATAATCTTGATATCAATAAGGCAAGAGGATTTGATGACATATCATCTTAAGGGAATGTTCCAGGGAATTGGCAGTAGCATTGGCATGCTGTTTAATAAGAGTCTTACAGCAGCACAGGTCCAAGGGAGCAGAAGGAGGGTAAAATTTGAATTGGATTTTAATGGTATTGATGCAAACACAGATTGATAAGAAAATAACTATTTATTAACTTAAAAGCTAATATTTTTCGCTGGTATTATATCCAGCATCTTCAGAGCACACATACTTTGTTTGTATGCTCTGAAGATGCAGAATATAAAAAAAAAAACCAGTAGTCCAAAGTTTTGAAACTTTGGACTACTGTTTTTTTAACTTAGATGGCACCTAATTAGGACTTTAGTCTTGTGTTGCATGCTGCAATTACTTATACTAGTCCCACTGTTACACCGGATTATGGTTGTCTCGTTATTGTAACGAACTTTGTTTGTGTGCTCTGAAGATGCTGGATATAATACCAACAAAATGTTAGCTTTTAAATTAATAAATAGTTATTTTCTTATCAATCTGTGTTCGCATCAATACCGTTAAAATCCAATTCAACATGTGTGATGGACACATACGCCTTTCCACATAAGGGTAAAATTGTTCCGCTGCATAAAGGTGATGATAAGGCTGTAGCTTCAAATTATAGGCTGGTCTGTGTATCTGGAGTTGTGGTGAAGGTACTAGATAGATTGCTGCGAAGTAGCATACAGAAATGGATTGATAACAGCAGTGTTCTCTGTAGTTATCTGCATGGGTTTGTTAAGGGGAGATCATGTTTCACTAACTTATGTACTATTACAAGATGACAGATACCTTTGACAGAGGAGATGCATATATATACAGTGGTGTACTTAGATTTCAAAGGCTTTTGATAGACTGGCACATGACAAGCTCTTAAATTGAAACATGGGATTGGATAACAGAGTTTTGAATTGTATCAGTGACTGACTGCCCATGTCTGATAGGTATCAGAAAGTTCTATATGGGGTGCAGTATCCTGAAAGTGAAAGGTCACTAGTGGTGTGCTGCAAGGATCAGTTTTGGGGCCATTGTTGTTTAATTTGTATGTTAATGATATTGGGATGGGTTTAACTAGTGATATGCAGCTGGTTGCAGATGATGCAGATCTAGCAAACGTTACGGCCCTGCAAGAGGACTTGAATAGATTATATAAATGGGCAGTTAAGTGGAACTGTCAGTTCAGTGTTGCAAAGTGTAAGGTTTGAGATTTGTTAAGCAACAATGCGATGCAGAGTATACACTTGGTGGGAAGCCTTTAACAGAAGTAGAGGAGATGAGAGCTCTAAGAGTCATGGTGGACAAGGAACTGAAATTGAGGAGCCACATTGCAGAAGTTATGAAGACATAACATCAGATAATGGCAATAATACAGAGGACACTGACATGCAGAAATAGAGAGGTTATGATGTCATTGTATAGGGCTTTGATTTCTGCAAGAGCAGGGCATGCTAAGAATCTCACAGAGGAAAGTAGACCACCATCTGGAAATCCGATCCTATTTATTGGTTCCTTCAACACTTGAACTCTGTCGTCCGACTCCCATATTGATTTCCTGTTTCAAGAACTGCAAAATGTAAAGTCTTCAACACTCAAACTCTGTCTTCCTACTCCCATATTGATTTCCTGCTTCAAGAACTGCAAAATGTAAAGTTTGATGTCCTTACTATTTGTGAAACCCGAAGCAGCTTTGAATTAACAGCAAAATGGAATAATGACTCCCATATTGATTTCCTGTTTCAAGAACTGCAAAATGTAAAGTCTTCAACACTCAAACTCTGTCTTCCTACTCCCATATTGATTTCCTGCTTCAAGAACTGCAAAATGTAAAGTTTGATGTCCTTACTATTTGTGAAACCCGAAGCAGCTTTGAATTAACAGCAAAATGGAATAATGGCAACCAAATTTTCCTGGAAGCTTCAGATAACACTACAATGGCTGGAGGAGTCGGCTTCATCATAAATGAAAAGCTAACTAAAAATATTATTTCTTGCACAATCCATTCTGAACGACTAGGAATACTAAAATTAAAAATTGGAGAATCCGTAAAAATAAAAATAATAGTCACCTACGCACCCCCCTCAACAGCTGACAAAGAAGAAATAGAAAATTTCTATGAACACCTACGAGAAACATTACAGAAAAAAAACAACATTACACAATAGTGTGTGGAGACATCAACGCAAAGATTGGTACAGGATTTATTGAAGAAAAATACATTGGACCGTTTGGGAAAGGAGAAAGAAATGAACGAGGTGAACTCCTGGAAGAATTTGTAGAAGCAGAAAAGTTGTACATTATGAATGGTTTCTTTAAAAAGAGAACTGGAAAAAGATGGACTTGACAATCTCCAAATGGAGAGACAAGAAATGAAATTGATTTCATCCTAACAGACTGCAAAAGAATAATAAAAAATGTCGAAGTCATTGGGAAAACCTACTGCGACATTCATTCAGACCACCATCCAATAAGAGCCACCCTCAAAATACACACAAAAAAAATGAAGAATGCATACGAGCACAGTCCAACCATAAAAAACGCTCAAAACAGATAAATCCAGAAGAATTTAGAAAAAATGTGGAAGAAACCAACTGGAAATTAAAAAATGACATTGATGAAGATTTAACAAACTTTAACAATCGATTAATGAACTGCAAAGAAAGAACCTCGTATGAACTTCCTCCTAAGATCAGGGAATGCCTATCAGCAAGAACAATAGAACTATCGAAGAAAAGAATTCTGAAAGATACAGGAAAAGGCCGTCTAGAATATAAAATTATTTGTAAACAACTGAGGCAGAATATCAAAGATGACTATAACATATATAGAACAACAAAATTGGCAGAAGCAGCTAGACTCCGCAGTAGTCTAAAAAAAAGTAGAAAAAGAAATAAATCTAAAGCAACCACTACTGTCATCCTTCATAGACAATCAAGGAAACAGACACACAAACAGTGGTGAAATGTAAAAAAATAGTAAAATCGTTTTATGAGAACCCTTTACTCATCTAAACAAGTAATCGTAGCTCTAGTACCAGACGAAAATTTGAAAAAAAACCATCTGTCCTACCTGAAGAAGTAAAAATGGCTATCCACCATATGAAAAATGACCGATTACTAGGAATTGACGGTATAAAATCTGATGAATTGAAAATTATTATTATTATTATTTGGGGCACTCCAGGAGTCCTTAGACTCATTGAGGGAGGCCCTAAACATCATGTCCACCCAACTATGCGATTACATTCTCACAGTATCTATCATACCTTGTCTTGAACTCGTTCACCATCATAGCACCCCACAACAGACTCTGGCAGCTTATTCCACTCATTTACCACTGTAAAAGTAAAGAACCCAGCTCTAACACCCCTGCTAACCACACTCTTGCCCAGCTTCCATAGGTGTCCCCTAGTTTTCCCACCACCAGTCCTGATCTCAAAAATATCCTCTGAATTAATCCTATAGAATCCCTTTAGCAATTTGAATGTCTAAATCATATCTCCCCTCCTCCGCCTATCAACTAGTTTCTGTAACCCACAAATCTTCAACCTGTTCTCATATGGTTCATTCCATAGACCTGTTATCATCTTAGTCACTCGCCTCTGGATCCTCTCAACCTCCTCCCCATCAAGAAGGAACCGAGGTGACCAAATCTGGGCACAGTAGTCGAGATGAGGTCTTATCAAGGCTCGGTACAGAGGTACAATAACTTGCTTGTCTCTGCTCGTCAAGGTATTTTTCAACAACCAAGTGAGTTGATGAGCTGATTTAGCTACTTTTACAGTGTACCCCCTAAACTTCATCTCCCTATCCACCAACACTCCCAAGTCCATGGCCTCATCAATCTCTTGGAGTATAGTTCCACCAATGTGGTATACTGCTGCTAATCTTTTCACCCCAAAATGCATAACCTTACATTTTGTCACATTAAATTGACATCCATTCTCCTTAGCCCAGAACTCCAATCTATCTAAGTCATCCTGCAAGACTTTGACATCTTCTGCATTCACTATTGCCCTACCCAACTTTGCATCATCAGCGAATAAACGAATTGTTCCACTTAGATCCTTCCCTATGTCGTTAATGAACAGATTAAACAGCAGTGGTCCAAGAACCGAACCCTGCGGCACACCACTAGTCACAGGCCGTCTTTTGGACTCTACTCCTGAATAAACTACTCTTTGATATCTCTCCATCAACCAACCACCTGTCCACCTCACCAACCGTATATCCATTCCCATATGTTGTAGTTTACGGATTAGAATTCCATGTGGTATCCTGTCAAACGCCTTTGCCAGGTCCAGCAGTATCACTGTAAACCCATTTCCCTTATCCAGTTCAGCCGTCACCTTGTTAAAAAACTTGAGCAAGTTACTGAAGCATGATCTACCCTTCACAAAGCCATGCTGTCCCCTGTATGGTATCTCGTTTTCATCAATCCATTCCTGTATTTTTCCCTTGACTACTTTCTCTAAGACCTTGACAACGACTCCTGATATGCTGATCGGTCGGTAATTTGCAACCGTAGTCTTGGATCCTCCTTTATGCAGTGAAACTATTTTCCCCTCTTTCCACACCTTCGGGACTAAGCCAGACCTGAGACTCAGATTAAACAACATGGTCAAGGGCACTGATAATTCTTTAGCCTCTTCACGCAAGACCCGTGCCGGTATACCATCCAATCCCACAGATGTGTTCACATTAAGGTTCTGTAATAGACTAGTCACCTCCACTTCATTCATCACTATTCCTGTATAAACTAATGGTTCCTTCATTTTTTCACTGTCACCACCTGGATGATATGCTTTTGCAAAGTACGCACTCAGTAATTCCACTATATCGACTGATTTAGTGACCTCCTTACCATCGTCATTCTTTAAAATCATTTTACCGTGTACAGTTTTTTTCTTACTTGCAGCATATTGAAAGAACTGTTTTGGATTCTCTTTTGCTTGCAAAGCTAGTTTCCTTTCATAATCCGCTTTTGCTTTTTTTACCACACTCGTTACCTTTCTGGCCTGCACTTTATACCATTCGTGTGCCTGCAGGTCACCCCTTTCTTTAAATTCCCTCCACAGTTGTTTCTTTTTTTGCAGCTCAAGCTTAATGGTGTTATTCATCCATTTAACCCCTATTTGTTTTACTATTCGGACCCTAGGTATACAATCAGCCATTACCTCCTGTAAATGCTCCTTGACAACTTCCCATGATCTATCGACGTCCAGCCCTTGCAGTTGTACATGCCATGGCACTGATCCAAGCAATCTCCTAAGCTTGTCATACTTGTCAGCATGGTAATTCCACATACACCCTGTCTTAATCACAAATTGCACACCTTTAGCCACCTCCCAGTTCAAGACCTTATGATCACTCTCACCAATAGGTGGCAACATGGTCATATTCATTACAGTCAAATTCCCAGATGCTATTACCAGGTCAAGCATTCTCACACCCCTAGTATTTTCAATTACATGCTGTCTCAGATAGTTATCCCTTAATTGAATAAAATCCTTTTCCTTCCTCACATGTGTCCTCTCCTCCTTCCAATCAATGTTACCATAGTTGAAATCCCCCATAATAATTACCCTCCTTCCACTCATTTCATCAATTTCCCTATGCATACTATCTCCACCATCTATTCCATCACCTGGTCTATAGCAGCACCCAACTGTATATTTTATTCTGCCAGTCTCAATCTCACACCAAATAGCCTCAAATGAGCTCCTTTCACTATCCTGCGATACAACTTCAATTCTCCTTGGCTGCAGTTCATCAGCTATCATCAATAACACCCCTCCCCCCATTTTATTCTCTCTGTCCCTCCTAAACACACTATAACCTACACATTTTATCCCACTAACTATATCTTCTTCCGTCAGCCATGTTTCACTAATGCCAATAACCTGTGGCCAGGAAGAGCCAATCAAGGCCAAAAATTCTTCCTTCTTGTTCCTAATACTCCTGGCATTAGTATACATGAAATGCAGGGATCCCTTAGTCCCACCCCTATATTGATACGTTATTCTAAATGACCCATTCCCATTTTTTGTCCTTAGTGCTGGCTCGGGTACATTATATACTTTCTTACACTCATCTGTCTCACTGATGTCTGCATATCCATTCCCCCCCCCCCCCCCCCCTTGGTAGTTCTAGTTTCCCTGGTTTTGCACATCCATTTTCACTTCATTCAGCAACACTCTTTCCAGTCTCCCCACACCAAGTCCATTCAAATGCAGGCCATCCATCTTGTATAAGTCCTTTCGCCCTTCAAACTCATTCCACACGTCTACGAATTCCACACCACACCGTCTGCATAACCTACGCATAATGTCATTTGCAATTATGGCCCTCCTCCTAAACTCCTCTCTGTCATACCGCGGCAACAGTCTAACCATTCTAACTCTGTCACTCTTTTCTTTCGCTACCTTTAACAATACTTTCAAGTCCTCTCTCATAAAAAATTTATCACCTTTCAATTCATTCGTACCCGCCACAATTATTAATTCTTTCACCCTCTGTTTTTGCACTCTAATACTCTCACTTACATCCTTAAATTTCGCACCCGGTAAGTACGATTTAGTTACACTGCCATCTATCACCCCTCTTAATAACGAGTCACCATACAACACTCTTTCCTTCATTTCAGAAACAACATTTCAGAAAATTAAGAAAATGGGTGGATGACTTTCTTTAACAATTAAGGAAAGTACCTACTGAATGGAAAACATCAAAGACCATAATTCTGCATAAAAAAGGTAATAAAGAAGACATCAGTAACTACAGACCCATCTGTCTATTAGCGCGCAGACATAAAATATTCGCCAGAGTTATCTTAAACCGAATACAAACCTTCATCAATGAAAATAGCTGCAAAGAACAGGCTGGTTTCAAAAAAAGCTTTTCAACAACAGATCACATTCAAACTATTATTCAGCTAACAGAAAGATGCAGAGAATACCAGATCCCACTTCTTCTTTTTATAGATTTTAAAAAGGCATTTGACACTGTTGAGCATAATGCAGTATTCCAAGCTTTAATAGAACAAGGCATAGAAAAAACATACATCCAACTCATAAAAGATATCTACAAAGAAGGCACAACCAAAAACACCCCATTCAATTACCCAATTAAAATTAACTTAAGTAGAGGAGTACGTCAGGGTGATGTCTTATCACCTAATCTCTTCACATCTACTCTGGACAGCATCATTCGAAAAAATTGATATGAAAGATGGAATAAACATTGATGGTGAAATGTTAAATATTCTATTATTCGCCGATGATGTAGTATTAATATCTCATTCACCCAAGCTCTTAGAATAAATGCTGAATAACATAAGCCAAAACAGCCAAAAAATTGGATTGGAAATACACCAAGACAAAACAAGATGGATGATAAACAAATACTGTAAAGATCATACCATCACTCTAGAATCTCACACCATTGAAAAAGTGGAAGAATATATCTACCTTGGCCAGTCCATCAAAATGAATAATGATATATCAAATGAAATAGCAAGGAGAAAAAGAGCTGCTTGGTGGATAGCCTTCAACAAAATAAAATCAACAGTTACCAACCAAAACATAGACAGAAATAAGAGCCCATCTTTTCAATAGTCATTACCAGCATTAACTTATGGAAGTGAACATGGAACACAACTTTAAAAGAAGGGTCCAAACTAGAGCAGATGGGGTTGGATATTAGATTAATGCATTGGATTGGAGATTGGCTATCTGATAAGAATCAACAAGTTGTGTATGGGGGAGCAATATCCAGAAAAAGGAAAGTCACTAGTGGGGTGCCTCAGGGGGTCGGTTTTGGGGCCATTACTGTTTAACTTGTATATTAACGACATAGATGAAGATTTGGATGAGATATTCAGTTGTTTGCAGATGATGCAAAGTTGGGACGAACCATGAAGAGTAGTGAAGATGTTGTGGCCTTACAAGAAGACTTGAATAAATTGAGTGATTGGGCATGGAAATGGAGATGTTAGTTCAATGTTGCAAAATGTAAGGTTTTAAAATTTGGAAAACAAAGATGCGATGCAGAATTTATGCTTGGTGAGGATATATTGTTGGAGGTGGAAGAAATAAGAGATCTGGGGATGATAGTGGATAAGGATCTGAAATTTAGGGGACATATAGCCAAAATTGTGAAGACAACACAAAGGCTTCTGGGAATGACGCGGAGGACACTGACGTGTAGAAGTAGGGAGATTCTTGTTCCATTGTATAAGGCTTTGATTAGGCCACACATGGACTATTGTGTCAAGATTTGGTCACCTGGTTTTCAGAAGGATGAAGAGATGTTAGAAAGGGTCCAAAGGCGATTGACTAAGGGAGTTTCTGACCTCTGGAATGTCAAGTATGAGGAAAGATTAAGAAGATGCAACTTGCAGAGTCTGGTGGACAGGAGGAAGAGGGGAGATATGATAGAGACCTACAAGTTATTAATGGGATGTTATAAGATCAGTGCTGGAGAGGTTCTACAGAAAATAATGGGTGATCGGCAGAGAACCAGAGGTCATCCCTGAAAACTGTATAAAGAGGGTGTGAGTAGGGGAGTGTGTGGCAGGTTTTTTCGTGCAGAGTTGTGAATGATTGGAATGCCTTGCCTGAGAGTGTGGTGTCTGCAAGAAGTTTGATTGTGTTAAAGGCACGATATGATGAGCTGTGTGTGATAAAAGGACCTCCCAGATGAGTCTTTGACTCCATGAGGTCCTGGGGTGGTAATAATAATAGGTTTTTGCCATTATTATTAGCTTTCCTCTTTTCTCCAAATTTTCACAAAATATGAGGTGGTATCAGAAAGTTTCAATACTAGGTTTGTAACTGTACGTGCAGCCTTTTGCTGCCAACAGATGGCAGTACAAGGCTGCATGCACAGCCACAGGGAGCACCTGACTTCATAAGTGAGTGTGCCAAAAGACATCAACCTATGTACATCGGGAGCTGTGCAAGTGATGCTATTCTGACCGCCTGCATAATGTAGGCGGTCAGAATAGTACCGAAAAAGGACCTAAAAAGGCAAAGCAGGTCCACAGCTCGACCAAGTGCATGCTCATTGTTTTTTTCGACATTCGCATTACTGTGCATTGAGAATTCGTCCTCAGAAGCCAGACCGTCAATAGTGAGCTCTGCTCCCAAGTTTTAAGGCGTCTGAGGGAGGACATTCAGTGAAAGCAACCAGATCTGTGGTGTGCGAAAAACTGGATGCTCCATGACGACAATGCACCCTCTCACCAAGCTCTCCTCACATGTGAGTTTCTTGCCAGAAACAACACGATCTCACTTCTGCACCCACCCTACTCACCAGATTTGGCTCCTCCAAACTTCGCCCTCTTCCAGAAGATGAAGATCCAGCTTAAAGGTCACCGTTTTGACACCATTGCGGAGATCCAGTGAGAATCGCAGAAGGTGCTTGACATGCTTCGAAAAGAAGAGTTTCAGGACACATCCCAGAAATGGAAAGAATGCTGGTAGTGCTGTAATGATATGCAAGGGGACTATTTTGAAGGTGATAGTGTGTAAACGTAGATAAATAAAGTAATTTCTCGTAAACACAGGTAGTCTCAAAACTTTCTGATACCACCTCGTATTTTTGTATGTATGACAATCATTTCCCACTCTGCTATTTAGATCCCCAACAATGACCAACTTTTCCTTTTTCATTGTGTGAGTTGCTTTCTCTAAAGCCTCAAAAAAATTCCTCTGCTTCTACATTAGTAGAACCTTCTGTGGGAGCATAGGCAGAAATAAGTCTCATTGTCCAGTTCTCCATTCTGATATTGTGCCCACATCACTCTAGTTGAGACTGCATGCCATTCAAGAGGATTAGCCTCATATTTAGTGTTGAATACTATGGCTACCTGTTATTTTCCTTGATTGTCATTGCCTGAATATAACATTTTGTATTTATTGCTCAGAAAGATCTCACCAGTTTTTGTCTTTTTTTTGTTTCAGTCACCCCTATTATGTCGATCTGGTACTTATCTAATTCCTCAGCTAGCTCCATTTCTTTGCCATTTAGGCTTCTTATGTTTTTAGTACCGATCTTTAACTCTGGTGATGTTGAGTTGGGGTGTGTTTTCAGATTTGTTCCAGTAGCTGACTTCGCTGTTCACCCTGGTTCCCTGGGGAAAACACGGGGGCCTTGTTTAACCAGGCAACGCCCCAGCTCATATGAAATTTTGTCATGTTGTACCATCATTTTGTATTTTGGTTTAAGCCAATAAGAATACAGTTTGGTCAGCTAAATCCCAAATTTGCCAGCCCATCTTCATTCGTTCAGTATCCAGCTAGATACCCAACAGGCTGCACTACGAGAAGGCGAGGATTGGACATCAGGTCAGAAGCCCTGGTCGGTTCTCCGCATTCCTTTAAAGGCTATGTGGAGATCTCCTCTCAGCTATACAGCTTTGACCCTAAGCACCTCCTTTTACTTACTCTCCTCTTCTGTCAGGGACAGGTTGAGTCTTCTGTGTTTCCACGACAGCCTCCAGGAGTCTCAGTTTCTTTTGTGACTGGTGAACTGTCTATGTTTTGTAATCCGGAGTTGACCTTTATCGATGTTATCCATTTAGTTCTTGGTCTTCCTTTTTTTTGTTTTTTCTTTTAATCTTGCATACAGAGCAAGGTTGGGTAGTCTTTTTGATGGCATTCTCTTGACATGTCCGTATCACTGAAGTTGTCTTCTTTGATCTTTTCCATTAATGGCTCTGTATATTTTAGGTCTTGTCTTACAGTTCCATTTGTTTTCTTTTCTTTCTATTTTGTTTTATTTATTTTTCCGAGACATTTCCTCTCGAAAGTCTCCAGTTTTCATATCTCTGCCTTCTTGGGTGACCAAGTTTCTGAAGCATATAGTACAGTGGGTATTATAATTGCATTATATTATTTTATTTTTAGAGGTTTGGAAATTTTATTATTTTTCCAGATTTTTCCTAGCTTATCTGTTATTATTGTTTCTAAATAGGTGAATTGTTTTACCTATTCAATTGTTAATCCATTCAAGGAGAAGTTTACTTTTTCTTTGTTTTTTTCCAGTTATGAAGATTTTTGTTTTTGTCTGTATATATATATGGTCACGCTGTATTCTTTAGCCGTATTGTTTACTTTGGTTATTAGGTTCACCATTTTTTCTTTTGTATCTGCTATCATTACAATGTCGTCTGTGTATTTTATGTTATTAAGGTTATAACCATCTAGGTTAACCCCTTTTTCTCCTTCCAAGGCTTGGTTAACCATATCCCCTAGGTAGATGTTAAAAAGTATGAGGAGATGAGTCATCCTTGGGCTACTCCTTTAGTGAATTTTATTTTATCTGTTGTTATACTGTTGAATTTAATTATTGCTTCTGTGACACTAATATTTTTCTAAGAAATCTAGGATATCTTCATCAATTTGTTTCTGTTTTTAATATTCTTAATAAAGTTACTCTGTTTATTGAGTCGAATGCCTGTTTAACATCTATAAAACAGTAATAGATATTTTTGTTAAGTTCCCAGTATAATTCTGCGTCTTTATATTACAAAGATCTGATCCAATGAGGAGCAATTCTTTCTGAAGCCTGCCTGCCTTCTCTAAGAATGATCTCATATGTGCTCTCTATTCTGTTTCTGTAATATTCTTGTAAATATTTGTAAGCATGGCTGAGTAATGTAGTTGGTCTGTAATTTTTAAAATTTTTCTTATCACCTTTCTTGTAAATTGGTATGATAATTCCTGTTCCCCAATCTTTTGGTATTTCTCCTGATTTAATGATTTTGTTGAAAAGTGTGGTAAGGAATTTTAAAGTTGTTTTCTTTCCTTCTTTCCAGAGTTCTGATGGAATTTTCCTGCGAGAATGTCACGGGAAACATGAGTGCTTGTTTGAAAGAGAGGTGAAAAAATGTTAAAAAATCAATAAAAAAGAAAAAGAGCGATTTGAAAATCGTAACGGATGTTAAAAGGGACAAAATTGAGGTGAGAGTAACAGAAGCAAACAAAATTGAGAGAACAAATGCAACTAGAAATGGCGTGACGCAGAAATCGAAAGTGAAAATAATCGAAAGAATGAATGATAGCGAAAAAAAGAATGAATGATGGAGAAAGTTGGACGCATGTTAGACCGAAAGTACAGAATCAAAGAAAGATAAATGAGAGTAAAAGTGAGAAGAATGATAGCGAAAGTTGGACGTATGTTGAACCGAAAGTACGGAAACAAAGAAGGATGAATGAGAGTGAAAGCGAGAAGAGGGGTGGGGGTCAAGAGTTAGAAAGTTAGAAAGATTTAATGATAGATATAATGATGAATTGGATTGGATGAGGCAAGAAATGAAATGGATATGGAATGAAATTAAGAGAATTCAGGTCAACACTATTAAAAGAAATCATGATGGCATGAAAGAGTTAATGAAAGATGAGCGAGTGGCGTTGTATGGCGACTCCATTATTAAAGGTGTGCTAGAGGATAGAATTCACAAGGTATGTTTTTCAGGTGGTAAAATGAGTAGAGTGATTGAGGCATTGGATATGAGGCAGGAGTGAGCAAAAGAGTTAATAGTATTAATTGGTACAAATGATTTGAGAGAGGACAAAGAGCATGTCAAAATGGATATCAGGAGGCTGCTTGGTAGGATAAAAGAGAATAGTGTGACGGGAAGGGTAGTCAGTGTCTTGCCTAGGTATGACTGTGGTGAAATGAGGCGGAGAGCAAGGATTATGAATGATATGCTGGCTGAGATGTATGAGGAGATGGGAGTACAGTTTGTTAATGTGTGGAATGAGTTTGAGGGACGAAGTGAGCTGTATGGGAGCGATGGACTGCATTTGAGTGGTTATGGTGTAAGGCGCTTGGAGAGACTACTTCTAGAGGGTAGAGAAGTGAATAGAGAGAATGAATCAGATCGAGAGGGGAGTGATGTGGAAGAGCAGGAGAGATTGAAGAAGTGGATATGAATGGGGAAGCGAGTGGTATGAATATAGAAAATGAGAGAATGGGTGTGCAAGAGGAGCAGAGAAATGGGGAGGCTCATGGTGGACAGGGGTACACAGCGTGAGAAAGGTGGATGCTCCAAGAGGAGGTGAGAGCATGTGTAGGCAGGAGAGGAATGGGATTACCAGGGATCAAGAGGAAACAGTTGGAGTTGAAAAGGGTTCTAAAATGAAGAAGCAGAAAGGGAAATGGCCCCAGTCTAGCATGGAGAGATCACATCGAGTGAGTAGTATCAGTGGAACTCACTGTAGATCCAGAAATGAGCTGTTGTGTTTGTATACCAATGCTAGAAGTATAAGAAACAAGGCAGATGAAATGGTTGCACTAATTGCATCTGTTCACCCAAACATTGTCGGAATAAGTGGGACATGGTTGGAAAAGGATGACATCCTGACAGGAATAGAGATGGAAGGGTATGATGTGTTTTGTGAGGATAGAAGGGGTAAAAAAGGGAGGGGTTGTGCTATTGATGATAGAGAAAGATTTATGTCCACACAAAGAAGAGATTCAAGATGGAAAGAGTGCCAGTGGTTTTGAAGCAGTATGGTGTGAGATAGAGGTGAATGGAATCGAATACTTGGTGGGATGTCGTTATAGACCAGGTAATGTGGATGGTGGTGATAGTGAAATGTATAGTCAAATTAGCCAAGCAAATAAGAAAAGGGTGATCATTATGGGTGAATTTAATTATGGCAATATAGACTGGCATGATGAGATAGCAACTGGAAGTAAAGAAAATGAGTTTCTTGAGTTTTTGAGGGATAATTACCTAAGACAGTATGTAACAGAGGGCACACATGAGGATTAAAGGTCTTGGATTTGGTCATCTCATCAGAGGATGTAATTATAAACGGGGTGTCAAATTATCCACCAATTGGTGAGAGTGACCATGAGGTGATTACCTGGGTGGTTGCCAGCAGTGCGTGGACCCCTGTGAGAAAAGGGTATATGTGGAACTACAAGGGGGGTGATTATGAAGAGCTCAGGAGACAACTTGCGGGTGTAGCATGGAATGAGGAGTCAGCTGGAAAAGAGATCATTGCAGCTTGGGGAATTTTCAAAAACTATCTAGCAGATGCAATGTCTGAATGTATTCCAAGGATGAGAAGGTTAAATAAGGTAGGTGTGAGATGGATGAATAAAGAGATTAAGCATGCGATACAGAGAAAAAGGGCATTGTGGAGGCAGCATAAGAGAACTGGAAATAACCAATTTCATGAGGTCTACAAAGACCAGGCAAGGAGGGTGACTTGGTTGGTGAGAGAGTAGCTAAAGAGAAGTATGAACAGCAGTTAGCTAATGAAGCCAAAAAGAATCCTAGGGAGTTCTTTCAATATGTAGCCAGCAAAAGAAAGAATGTTTATGGTAGATTGGAGGAAATAGTATAAAGACAGCTGTAGCAGAATGTGTAGTGGAGATACTTAATGAGCAGTTCATAAAGATCTTTCAATCTTGTGAATGTGACTTCATGGAGAGATTGAGAGCAGTTGATGATGGGGATGAGAGACTGACTGTAAG
The DNA here is from genome assembly GCF_054136105.1 of Typopeltis vanoorti. Taxonomy (NCBI): domain Eukaryota; kingdom Metazoa; phylum Arthropoda; class Arachnida; order Uropygi; family Thelyphonidae; genus Typopeltis; species Typopeltis vanoorti. The sequence continues at coordinate 44,400,107 of NC_143551.1, read as the reverse complement.
TGAGCAAGAGGTGTATGGGGAGTTGAGTAAACTAGATGTTAATAAGGCTGTGGGACTTGATAATATATCACCACGTATTCTGAAGGAATGTGCCAGGGAGTTGACACCTGCTTTGACATATTTTTGTAATACGAGTCTTGCACTTGGTAAAGTTCCTAAGGAGTGGAAGGAGGGCAAGATTGTGCAACTTCATAAAGGAGGTGATCGATCTCAAGCATCCAACTATAGGCCTATCTGTGTGTCAGGTGTTGTGGTTAAGTTGTTGGAGAAGCTTGTGAGAACCAGGATCCAGAGTTGGGTAGACAACAATGGTATAATCTTTGATGGACAGCATGGATTTGCTAAAGGGAGGTCATGTTTTAGTAATCTACTTACTTATTACAATAACATGACTGCTTCCTTGGACAGAGGAGAAGGATACACAGTAATATACTTGGATTTCGCAAAAGCTTTTGATAGAGTACCTCATGATAAGTTGACAGTCAAACTAGAGCAGATGGGGTTGGATATTAGATTAGTGCATTGGATTGGAGGCTGGCTATCTGATAGGTATCAACAAGTTGTGTATGGGGGTGCAATATCCAGGAAAAGGAAAGTCACTAGTGGAGTGCCTCAGGGGTCTGTTTTAGAGCCATTACTATTTAACTTGTATGTTAATGATGTTAGCGAAGATTTGGATGGAGATATTCAGTTGTTTGCAGATGAGAACATTGCATTCCAACTTTGCAAAGTTGGGATGCAATGGGGATGTGAGTTCAATGTTGCAAAATGTAAGGTTTTAAAATTTAGAAAACAAAGATGGGTTGCAGAATTTATGCTTGGTGAGAATATATTGTTGGAGGTAGAGGAAATAAGAGATCTGTGGGTGATAGTGGATAAGGATCTAAAATTTAGGGGACACATTGCCAAAATTGTGAAGACAACACAACTGCTTCTGGGAATGATGCGGAGGACACTGACATGTAGAAGTAGGGAGATTCTTGTTCCATTGTATGAGGCTTTGATTAGGCCACACATGGACTATTGTGCCCTGATTTGGTCAACATGTTTTCAGAAGGATGAAGAGATTTGGAAAGGGTCCAAAGGCGACTGACTAAGGTAGTTTCTGACCTCTGGAATGTTGAATATGAGGAAAGATTGAGAAGATGTAATTTGCAGAGTCTGGTTGAGAGGAGGAAGAGGGGAGATATGATAGACACCTACAAGTTGGTAAGGGTTGTTATAAGATCAATGGTGGAGAAGTTCTACAGAGAATAGTGGGAAATCAGGGGAGAACCAGAGGTCATCCCTGGAAACTGTATAAAGAGGGTGTGAGTAGGGGAGTGAGAGGCAGGCTTTTTTTTGTGCAGAGTTGTGAATGATTGGAATGCCTTGCCTGAGAGTGTGTTGTCTGCAAGGAGTTTGAGTGTGTTTAAAGCTTGGTATGATGAGATGTGTGTGTTATAAAAGGACCTCCCAGAAGAGTCTTTGACTTTATCTGGTCTTGGGGTAATAATAATAATCTCTGGTGCTTAGTCAGATTTCATTTCCTTTAGAGCATTCTCCACTTCCAATGGAAGGATCATTACGGCCTCATTATCATGAGTTAGTGTGGGACTTTGTTGTTAGGTAGTTATTGCTTCGGTAGTTAGTTTGGTGCATAGTTATTGCACGGAATGAAATATGATTCAAATATAGTATTAATGAAAACACACTTACCTATAGATATTTCAGCTCAAAATAATAAGTTACTTTGTAAATCAAATTATCAAGCTGATATTGTTACAATAGCACATATCAGTAATGATAAACCTTTAACTGTTTTTCAGAGTTTTATTGAAGATATACCTTGTGAAATTCTATTAGATACAGTAACTCATATTTATCTTATTTCTTGGTCACTTTTTAATAAAATTAAAATATTTATTCCTGATGATATTATAAGACTGAACTATTCCTTTTTAATTAGGATTAGCGTCTCAGGAGGACTTCTCATGAATTAATTCATGAGAAGTCCTCCTGAGACTTCTAATCCTAATTTACCGGTTATGTTTGTTCTTGATTTCACAAAGAGATATCAGTTTGGCTGTAATTTCTTGGATGGTACTATTTCTCTTTGTGGATTGGAATATAATCTTAGTAAGCAGTCTATTCACAAGATGCAAGATTTAAGTAAACTCTGAACTTGAATAATATGAATTGTTTGAAATTGAAGCAATAAACATGGATGAAAAGGAAGATTTAATGAGAATAAAAGAAATCCTAGTATAAAATGTTATCTGTTTAAAGTTGGCAATTACAGTCAACGGAAAGAAGATAATTAATAGATTTTTTGAGTCTGCTTTTCAGTTATTTCCTAATGTTTTCATTGATGATATTGTGTGTGTCTTGTACTAATGCAGTTGAGCATTCTGTACAATTCACTACTCAGACACCTATCTAAGTGAAACAACATCAAACTCCAGTAATACATGGAGAATTTTCAACTATTTCTTCAAGAGTCTGAAAAGGCAGGAACTATAGAAAAGTCTAACTCAAAATGGAATAGTCCATTTATTCTGATAGAAAAACTCTTTATTAAGAAACAAACAACAAAAAAAGATTATTTTATTTATAGTAGTTGTTTTCCCTCTCACACTCTACTTTTATTTATCCTACTGGCTAACTGCACCATTTGTTTTACTTTTATTATATTATTATTTATGTTGACATGTGAGATTTATTTTTACTGTAATAAGTATGTGTGTTATTTCCCTTTCTGTCCAATGAATATTAGAGATAGTTGTTGTGTAAATTAGCAATAATCTAAATTTTAACCCTTTGTTGGTTAGATTATTCCAGATATGTATCCTGGGAGTTTGCACTGACTTCAGTATCACTATGTTGTTGCACAAATTAATGAAGCTCAATAAAATTTCATTATATTTACTTTTTACCATAAATTTATGTACAAGAGATTATTTATCACAAGAAACATTTTATAACCAATTTTAAATTAATATTAATGAACTCAAATCAGTCTCTCTCATATCTTATTCCATGCTTAGAACAAATACAAATTAATTCTACCAATAAGTTTTAACATTCAGTTCAGCATATGTAACCTCACTTAAAGTATCTGTCTTTCACCTTATCTAAAATAGATATTGAAAAAGAAGGTCTCATAAACAATAGAAACATATTAATGCAATTCCCTGAGCTTTCATGATGGATTCCATATTACTTTATAGATACATTTATCACTTTAGCATACATTTGCTATACAGTTCCTTATCCTTGGAAAGTGATTCAAGAAAGTTCTCAGACATTCTTTTACTTTCTTGCCAATTCTCTTCTTCATCTTGCCAACTACAGCTCTTATACTTTTCCACTGACTTCTTTACTTAGATGATGACAACGACCTTTCCAGCGACTTTTGTCCTACCAACGAAAATCTCTGTCTTTTCTGCCACCTCTCCTTTTGCTTATCTACGACAATGACTACATCTTACAAAATTACAGCTCTTATACAAAACATTTGCTATACAGTTCCTTATCCTTAGAAAGTGATTCAAGAAAGTTCTCAGATATTCTTTTACTTTCATGCCAATTCTCTTCTTCATCTTGCCAACTACAGCTCTTATACTTTTCCACTGACTTCTTTACTTAGATGATGACAACGACCTTTCCAGCGACTTTTGTCCTACCAACGAAAATCTCTGTCTTTTCTGCCACCTCTCCTTTTGCTTATCTACGACAATGACTACATCTTACAAAATTACAGCTCTTATACAAAAGTTTTGCAACTTATACGCATAGTGATTCCGACATTCACATCAAGAACTCCACATCATACGCATAATCTGCTGTTGTTACAATTCTTATGTCTGAGTGTAGAGGTTTAAGTGCTGTGACTGAGACGAAATATAGGAAATATTAAATTCGATTTTAATCCCTTCTGAGTGCTGTATACAATCCATTAAGCCTCCAACATGATGACCTCATGCTGGAAGCTTAATGGATTGTATACAGCACTCAGAAAAGATTAAAACAGAATTTAATACTTCCTATATTTCGTCTCAGTCAATGAGACATCTTCAGGGATTACATAAAAACTAATGTAACATATACACAAATACCACACAATACACAAATACCACACAATAATCATGTTGTATGTTATCTACTGTTATCACCTTTAAACAACAAATTAATGATAATCACAGTAATTAACTTTAATGAAATGAAAGTACAGATATTTTGTACTGAAAGTAACAGTACATCATCAGTGCATAGAAACAAGCAAATCAAAGCAACGGGAATACAAGGTACATACAACAATTGATGGGTTACCAATTAAAAACTTTGCCGCATGCTAGAAATTATTAATGAATAATATTATTAAAATTATTTTTGATGGTTACATAAAATTAGAATCTCCCAGACTTTTGAGAGAGAGAGACAATTACAGCAATACAGATTTGGCAATGTAAAAGGGCTTCCCGACTTTCGTTGAAAAAGCACTCATTTTTAAAACTGCTCCTATGGAGAAGACGAGCTTCATCCCATTGGATACTGTGTTTAGTGTTAATATATGTTGTGCCAGACCATACTTTTGAGGTTTCATGTATTCAATATAATATTGACGTTCTTTAATTCTTTTTTACACAAAACGGCCTGTCTGCCCAAAGTATGTCAGATTACATTCACAAAGTATCTGGTAAATGCCAGCTAATGATAGAGGTAATAGGTTGTCTTTTGTAAATGGCAACAGATAGAAATTTTGTTGATAGGAAATGTGTAGGAATAAGGTGATACGTGCTTCAAAATTCTACCAATCGGTTCAGAGATACCAGAAATATAAGAGATTGGAACAATGCAGTCTGTTGAAGAATCCTGAAGTGTTGGAACAGAGGAGTCAATTATCTGTTTGGTTTGATTGAAGTTGTAACCATTATATTCCATTAAAGTTTTGATAGTGAAACGACTTTTGAAGAATGTATCTGCCAAGAAAGGTAGGTTTTTGATAAACGCTGGTTAATAAATTACCGGAGATTGTGCACATAAGAAGGCTGTCCAAGAATGGTAAACTATCAGCCCTTTCTTTTTCCATGGTGAATTGAATGTGTGGATGAAGGCTATTGATCCGTTGTAGGAAAGTGGTACATTAATTTTCAGAATGAGGCCAAACAGCAAAAACATCATCAACGAAACAAAACCAATGAGAGGGTTGGGGATGAATGCATGAGAACAAAGTATCTTCCAGGTGGTTCAAAAAATAATTTGCCAAAGGTAGGCACAGAGGGCTACCCCATGGCAGTGCCTTCAACCTATCTATAGATCTTGTTTTTTTAGCTAAAATATCCTGTTCTATAACAAATTCAAAAATCTGGAGGGTAATCATCATGTAGTAAATTAACAGTGTCAGATAACAGAATGTTGGTAAAGAGGGAAGCAATATCAAAGCTGACTAACAAATCTGACTCTTGTATTTTGGAGATTTTAAAGATTAGACTACATAACCTTTATCAGCTATTGCCCTCCCTAGTTCTGCATCACCAGCAAACAACTGAATGTCCCTATTTGAATCTTCTGTTGTATCATTAATATACAAATTAAATAGTTGTCTTAGTATATGAGTTAAATGAAATGTTTTACAGAGAAAGACATAGTTTATTTTTAAGTTGTAAGTCAGAAGTTGGAATTGAAAGAAATACTGGAAGATGGTTTAATGTAAAATCAGGTGTAAAACAAGAGTGCACAATAACTCCACTCTTATTAATCATCTACATGGATCACATTATGAAAGAAAGTGGCTTTAAACATGATATTAGAATCACAGATATCAAACTTAACTCTTTGCTTTATACATATGATTTTTCACTTCAAATATATCCAGAGCAAGTCTTCAGAATTCTGTAACAAATTTGGTGTGAAAATCTGCAATAATAAGACCAAACCTCTGAAAATAGGCAGAAATGGAACACCTCAATGACTCTTTTAATGGAGAGCCTATAGAAGAAGAAGTAAATTATTTCAGTTCTAGAAGTACAGTTTTTAGTGAAGATGGCAAATTAATATGGAAATAGACCTACTCTCTCCAAACTAACAGACTGCCTTGAGCATGGATATTTGTGATTTTCTTCAAGTGGGAGATGAATTTCACTGCTTGGCTCAAGACCATTGCCCTGCTTATTGGAACCCTTGAAATGGTTTAAGGAAGTTTTATGTTAGGTCATCACCTGCTTTATAATTCCACATACGTTCCCGTCTCTTTGATACTCTTACATGTCTATTCATTTTACAAGTCAAAACCATATGGTCACTCTCTCTCCAACTGGTGGGAGAGATGTCATCTCAGTTATTATCAATTCTACTGACTATAACCAAATCCAAGCCTCTTGAACCTCTTGTTCCCTCTGTTACATGTTGCCTAAGACATTTGTCCCTCAAGAATTCTAGTAATTCCATTCCTTTATTGCTACATGCATCTTCCTCTCTCCAATTTATACTTCTGTAGTTAAAATCTCCCATAACAATCATTCTTCTTGCACTTGAGACGCTCAACTGTTTCAACATCTCCTGGTCCCACCCCTCTGTGCTCCTTGGTCTGTAGCAACACTCCACTAAATATTCTGTCTTGCCAACCTCCACCTCACATCCATATGCTTTCAAAATCATTAGTGTCACAGCCTTCCAAAAGCCTCCACTCTTAGAGGACATAGGTCATCACTTATCATAAGCAGTACTCCACCACCACGCTTTCCTTGCTATCCTGCCGAAAAATGCTATACCCACCAATTTCTATTAATGTTATTATATCTTCTTCTGTCAACCACGTCTCAGTGATCGCAATAATCTTTGGCTAGGCTGATGCTATCAGTGCCACCAATTCATCTTCCTTATTCCGAATACTCCTGGCATTAGTATAAAGCATATAAATGCCGTTGTTTCTATACCCAGAATTATCCCTTCTAGACTCCACTGGGCTCAGTGTTACCTGATGTCATCCCCCTTCTCCCAAGTACCCATTCCCATAAGAGGCCACCCCTGCTACCATCCTCCCTGGGACACACTGACTTGTTCAGAACAGCAATCTCTCCAGATGCCTACGTCCTTCCTCATTCAAATGTAAGCGGTCCCTCGCATACAGTTCCTCTCTGTCCTCAAATGCACTTTAAGCATCCACATATTCCAGTCCTCTCTTGTCACACATTCTAGCTATTATGTCATTCAATATTACTGCTCTTCTGCTCAGCTTGTCATTATCATACCTAGGCAACACACACACTATCTTTCCTCTCTGTATCTTCTTTCATACAACCTCAAGCAAGAATCTCATATCTCTCGCTGCCCTATTTACACCACCACTCAAGTCATTTGTTCCCACCATCACAATCATCTCATCCACCCTTTCACCTATCTTAACTGCCATAGCCACAATTTCTATCTTTCCTCCTGACAAACACTCCTCACGCTTCTTATCTTGAACACCGTGGATCATTGAGTCCCCATATATTACACCTCTTACCACCTTATTCTTACCTATTCCTCGATTGCTCACATGCATCCCTCAATCTCTCTCCTGTAACAGTTTCTCTCTGTGCTCCCCTACTTACCTGATCATTCATATAACTCTCTCTCTCTCTCATCCCTCTCGTCTGCTGTTCCCATTCTCTCCTCTTCTATCACTCCCATAAGTCTCTCTCATTCCCTGTCTTATACTGTTCCTATTCTCTCTTCTTCTACCATTCCCATAACTCTCTTTCATTCCCTCTCCTCTACTATTGTTCCTATTCTTTCCTCTTCTCTCACTCCTCCTCTGATTCGCCTTACATTTGTCTCTTCCATTCGCCTAATCTCATCTTTCACACTTCTCGTCTCATTCTTGAGAGTTTAACCTTTATATCAATGACATAGCCAGTGGATTGCAGGGGGATATTCAGTTGTTTGCAGATGATGCGAAGCTGGGAAGGATTATTAGTAATAGTGCAGATGTGGTAGCCCTGCAAGAGGATTTAAATAAGCTAGATAGATGGGCAAATGAATGGGGGGGGTGTCAGTTTAATGCAGCAAAATGTAAGGTCTTGAGGTTTGGGAAACATTGATGGGATGCTGCATACTCTATGGGAGGAGTTATACTGGAGGAAGTACGGGAGACAAGAGATCTGGGGTTGATGATTGATAGAAACCTGAAGTTTAGGGGACATATTGCAAAGGTGGTGAAGGTAACACAGAGGATTGCTGCTATTATGAGAAGGACACTGACCTGCAGAGATAAGAGGGTTATCATTCCATTGTATAAGTCTCTGATCAGACCACACTTGGACTATTGTTCTCAGATTTGGTCCCCAGGATTTGAAGGGGATAAATTAATGTGTGGAAAGGATACAAAGACGGATGACAAAGATGGTTTCAGGACTGTACAAGGATAGTTATGAGGATCGGCTGAGAGAATGTGGACTGCAGAGTTTGGTGGATAGAAGAAGGAGAGGTGATATGATTGAGACTTTTAAACTGTTGAGAGGTGGTTACAGTGTTGACACTGGGGAGTTCTTTCGCTTGGTTGATCAGCGGGAAGGAGTGACGACAAGAGGCCATCCCTGGAAGTTACGAAAGGAAACTGTGAGCAAGAGGGTAAGGAGTGGTTTCTTTGTGTGGAGGGTGGTTGAGCCGTGGAGTGCATTGCCTGATGGAGTGGTGGGAGCGAGAACGGTCAGTGAGTTTAAAGAGTGGTATGATAGACTTTGTGTTTCTCAGGGGGGGGACCTCCCCTCAGTGAGTCTTGACAGACTTTATGTCTTAGGAAGGACCTCCCTCGATGAGTCTTTTGACTCCTTGGAGGCCTGAATAATAATAATAATAATAATAATAATAATTCCCCAGACATTCCACCTGCTCTTTCAGCACATCTATGTCTCTCTGTAAGTCAGCCACTCTTTTTTGCCATTCATCCTCCCAGTTGAGACTATCTCCTAAATCTTCAGAATCATTCAACCTTTGCATACTCCCCACTCTTATTATTTTCTTCATACTTCTCTCGCCCTCTATCATGCCAGTCATCTCTTTACGTAGAGAATCTCCCGTCTCTGACTCAACGAGGTCAGTTATAGTCTCAACGAGGTCTGTTATGGTCATTTCTAAATCACCAAGTTCTTCCCATTGCCTGCATTTTGTGCACATACATTCCTCTCCCCCCTTCTCTCTGCCCTGGACGCATACATTCCGCAAGTCCTGCATGCTACAAAATCCTGTACGATTTTGCACAAAAAAGAAGCCCTAATAGAAGCAGCCAGCAATACAACAAAAACTGCAATAGCAAAAATATGTAGAGGTGTATGACAGGGATGCTCTCTTTCACCCATATTGTTTCATCTGTACATTGAAGATGCAATAAATAAACTGAAAGAACTAATAGAAACTGCAACTAAGATAAATGGAATTGATATTAACTGGCTATGGTTTGCGGATGATATAGCAGTTTTAGCTGATAACGAAAACAAACTGAAAGCCACCCTAACAAAGATGGAAGAAATCTTCTCCCAGTACAGCCTAAAAATTAATTATAAGAAAACAAAATTATTAATTTTGCTTTCTTATAATTATGGCCCTTCCCTTAATGCATAGCATTATACATCTCTGCATTATGCAAGTCCTGAAGATACTTCAGGCGCAAACTTTGTTTGCTTACACTTGGATAAAGGATTAAACTAAATTTATTATAGTCTAACCAAGTGGAAAATAAATTTCCAACATCTTTCTCTAAATCAAGAGTAATTTAATAATAAAGTGGTACGCCTTTTGGCAACTCATATATTAGTAAATATGACCTCTCCATTGCTTCTGCCTTAGTATCACCACTTCTGGGTCTGACTCAAACTGATGAGACCTCAATAAAAGTCAGAAATGGTCTGGATGGTTGCCCTTCCCTTAATGCATAGCATTATACATGTCCACAAGGAGATGTGCTTTGCATTATGGAGATACTGAGACAAGGAGTGATGAGAGCTTGGTCCACCTTTACTACGAGTTGCCTCAGTGCTGAAGATACTTCAGGCCAAACTTTGTTTGCTTACACTTGGATAAAGGATTAAACTAAATTTATTTTCATGAAACCTTCAAGGAGTCCAAGGTCTCATCGAGGGAGGGCACTTATTCTACAATTCTCTGTGTCCACCATGTAATCTGCCAACAACACCAAACTGCCACTACCATCATCTACACCAAAGCCATCTACTGCCCACCACCACTAGTATTTTTTGTCTGTAAATTGCTTGTATTCTCAAGGCCGATTTTTCTGCATACAGGATGGAAAACCTGAGTTTCTGGGAGAAAATGCCCTGCTACCCCTGTATGAGATCGGCTAACTAACCTTCAATTGAAAAAAACCATATTAAGATTTCTCCTGCCATGATAAGAATCAAACTTAGTGAATCAATTACAACATACTGTCATTATTCCAGTTGAGCTACGGAGGTGCTCAAGAAACCCGAACATGCACTTGAACTCTGAACCTTTAGGTTAAAAGCCTAATGCTGTACTGACTGAGCCATCTGGGTACTGAAAATCTTATCTTGCAGTGGTCTTTCTCTGGGTTGTTGCTGTTTAATTTATACATCAGTGATATAGGAAATATCTAGATGTTTGTTGTGATGCAAAACCAGGGAGATCAATGGTCATTGAAGATCATATAAAGATACAATATGATTTAAGTATGCTGGAAGTATGGGCAGTGGATAATGGTTCCTCGTTTAATGTGGAAAAGTGTAAGGTTATGCACTGTAGGAAAAAATCAGAAACAACTGCCTCTGCCCTCTTTGGAGGGCAGAGACAGTTTTTTCAGCTAGCAAAGTCATGCCATCAGTCTTCTGGGATTCCAAGGGGAAAGGCCAAACTATAAACAAATAGTACTGCATTAACCTTCTGCAACAATTACACACACACACACACACACACCCCCGCACAAAATTCATAAGAAAATTTTGGATAAGAATATCAGGAAAAAAAAAAAAGGCACTGTTTCCCCATGACAGTTCACCAGCTTATAGATCTTCTATTTTGATAGACAAACTTTATGAACTTGGCTTCCAAATTTTGTAGCATTCTTGGTACTTTTTGTATGGTTGTTGGATCTCAAAATTTTTCTTGGCTGAAAAGAAATTTTCATCGGGTGAAGACGCTGTTGCAATGCCAGAAGGCTTTTTTGAAGACCTCAGTGAATCAGCTTATAAGGATGTTATGACTTTGTTATTGCACCATTAGATCAAGTTAGTCTAAGAGGAGATTATCTTTAGAAATAAAAATGAATTCAAGCTAATCGTTAGTTTTGTTTCTGTTTCATCTATCATAAACTTTTGAAACACCCCTTTTATAACCATTGAGAACATTTCCAACCTGAAATAGAAACCATCAGTTTGTTTCATATCAGAATTTCTTGTGATATTTTAATGTACAGATTCTCTGTTTAAAAATAAAAAATAAAAAAGTAACTACTAATAAATGTAAAACACACTTTTAATCATGTTACTAAAGATTTCTTGTACACTATTGCTGATTTGTCATCCTCTGGAGTGCAAAAGACTATCACACAACAATCTAGGAGATGGAGGATTCATGAAGGAAATTAGTAATGGTATAGTTAAAATTGTTAAAATTAATGACAAGGATACTTACAGATTAGATGAAGAATTGATCTTTCACTGTTTAAGGTATTGAAAAGTCCTCATCTAAGTTTAAATTTGGCAAGGAAAGAAATTAGGAAGAAGCTGTAGAAGGTCAAAGAGATGGATCAAAGTAATACCAGAACTATGGTATTTAAACCAGAAAGATAAACAGAACAGAGATAATTTAAAGAGATTAATAAACAGAATTAAAAATAATGGAATAATAGATACAGGAGAAATTTTTATATGGCAGAGTGGTCAGGATTTGATTTTTATATTGTATAATACACTATGAGAGAGAGTTTAAGATGTACTGAAAGAATAAATTCAAGCCAAGTATTGCAAGCATAATTACATTTATTGTGGGCCTCTGATTTAGGAGTTCTGATAGGATTAATCATACTATTACTAATAGCATTTCTTAAAAAATTACATTCTGATTTTATCACGTTTTAATTGCTAATACCGTTTCCTTTTTGTTTTCAGGTGAATGGAAAGGAACTTACTGGATTAAGTTATCTTGAAATAACAGAAATATTGGCTGAACTTAGTGAATATATATGTTTAGTTTGTGCACATTCATACAGATTTAATAACAATAGTTCTGTACAGTGCAATTCATCTGCTCATCAGCTGGATGTGAATGACACTGGTCTTGGGTTTAGAATATGCAACTGTAGAACTTCTACGCAAAGTTTGATCCCAGTGTCTGAACGACCTCAAAAAGCAAAATCTGATAGTTACCTTACCATAGAAGTGCCTCTATCTTCCAACACTGGAAGACTAACTACGTTAAGGAATTGTAGATCATTAGAGCCTCTGTGTAGTTTGGCCACTTGGAGTAGTCAGCCACATATCATTGAATTATTAAAAGGCACAAAAGGACTAGGTTTCAGCTTAATGGAATATCAGGTATTTATTCATTTATTAAGACAACTTTTAATTAAGCTTTTTCCTTATAAAATTTTTACTAGAAAAAAAAAATATAACTATCTTTTACTAAAATAAAGAGCCAAAAGGCTTCACTTCAGTGATGCAAAATTTTATAAATTAAGGGGATATTAAATCCAACATCGTTTCAAAGCTGAATACAGAAACTATAAAAGTTTCATGCAAAAATTGATCAGAGAGCTTGCGTGAATACACTTGCCGCCATACTGCAAGTTGCCCTACCCGAACCTTATAGGAAGCACGCATGCTCAAAACGCCCATATATTCTCCTCCTATTGGTCCATTTTGATAAGTTTTCACAGGTCTTACAGCTGTTTCAAACTCATTGGTTTTCATCAGATACCGGTGTTTAAGTAAAGGCCTCTCTAAAAAATTAGGAAATCCCCCAGACCACTCCCTATGAGTGACCAAAACTTTTATAGTTTCTGTATTCGGCTTTGAAATGATGTTGGATTTAATATCCACTTAATTTATATAATTTTGCATCGCCGAAGTGAAGCCTTCTGGCTTTTTATTTTGGTAAATACTTTACGCACCTACCAAGAGTTCACTTATGGAAACTACACCTCTCCAATGCTTCAAGTTCCTTAGTACTGAGAGTTTTTGCTCTCTTCAATTTCTTCCAGAATTTTGCGCCAGGTGAAGGGGGGGGGTTTGCCTTGAGAGAGCAATTTAAGTCTCTGAGGAAAGTGTTTTCTGGCATGACCTCTGTGGGGCCTTGTTGTTCGGGGCTTTTCCCTGGAATATGCGCAGTTCTGCTCAGTGGTAGGATGAGCCTGTCACTGAGTGGAACAAATGCGAGTTGGACAATCTTTTGGTCACTCATAGGGAGTGAACTGGGATCATCTAATTTTTAGAGAGGCCTTTTCTTATATAGTGTCTCTGATGAAAACTAATGAGTTTGAAACTACTATGAGACCAGTGAAACCTTATCAAAATGGACCAATGGTAGGCGAATATATGGGCGCTTTGGGCGTGATGCTTCCGACAAGGTTCGGCTAGAGCAACTCGTAGCATGGCGGCGATTGTATTCCCATAAGCTCTCTGGTCAATTTTCGCATGAAACTTTTATAGTTCCAGTATTCGGCTTTGAAATGATGTTGGATTTAATATCCACTTAATTTATATATAACTATGTCATTATAAATGATAAATATTTGATCAAAATAGATATCAAATTTGTCACACATACACGCTGTCTAATATATTACAATGTTGAAAATATCAAAAGAATCAATGTATAGAAACTTCAAGATATTTTAACACATGAAGGCTATCAAAATATAAAAAATTCTTTATATTAGGAAGAAATGAACAGCAAGAGTACAGAAATTGCCTAGCATTGATTGGGGAAAGAATTCTGTCAAAATAGCTCCTTTTGGGTTGACTTGGTGCTGGGCACCTCACAGACCTCAGGGTGCAGTGTATGTTATAATGTCTCAGAAATGGATTCCATCCTTTACCTTACCAAGGTCATCCATTTTTGGAATGATAAATATTCAAATTATATATTCTGGATGAGAAATGGAAAAAATATAATACTTAATAAAACATGGTAATTAGAATAGTTAGCACTACTTGTCATTACTAGAATAATCATAGTTAAAATAAACTAGTAAGAGCACTGTTGACTTAAAAGCGCATCTGTTTTCTGATGCAGAAGACAAAGAAGTGGATAGAATATGTGAGAAAATAGATGATCCAGATGAAAAATAATGATAACTTTATATTAATGGAAGATTATAGCAACTTCTAGGAGATAGGAGGATGAGTGAGAGAAGGAAAAAGAAGACATGATAGCTAAGAATGTTGACATGGTACTAGAAGTGAAAAATTAGTTGCATTTTGTAGACAAAGAAATCTAGTTGAATAACTCTTTTCTCAAATTCAGAGGTATACATGGAGAATGCAAGTGGATCTAAAATGATAGCATAACTACATATAGCAAAAGTGCTGAAATTAGGTTTAGTCTTGTAAAACTCATTTTCTAGTAGCTGTTGACAGTGATCATACTCTAGTCATGGTTATGTGTAATATAAGTTTCAAGCAGCTAACTAGAATCTCACAAAAGTAATAATTTAGAAAAAAAAACTTTTAAAAAGTATGGAAGGATCTTATAGCGAGTATTGAGGAACTGTTTAATTATGTATATATATGAACAGCTATATTTAGAAGAGAAGAATTTATCTCTTCCTAATAAAATAGAGAAGTCAGATAGGAATATACCATGCTCCCTACTTTCAATTTTTACACTAAACAAGTTATAAATAAAATGAAAATAGGAACAGTATCTAATAAACTAATGAATGGCCATCGCATATCAAGGATTAGATCTGCAGGTGATAATGCAGTAATCGCTTGTTCTGAAATAAAATGCAATTTTTTTTTTAAAGGGTATGAACAGAATATTTTAGAAATATAAGTATAAATACCTGCAAAAACCAAAATCCTGGTCCAGAGTAAAATCCCACTATTCACTGCTACAATGCTGCTTAGTAGTGACAAACATAGAAGATTGTAGATGTGAAAAAGATGCAATTTAAAATTGCTATAGTGGTGGAAACTTCAGCAAAGATCTGCAGATTTTAAATGGAAGATATTTATTCTCCTCTATCATAAATTTGTAACTATAAAAAAGATTAAAAAACAAACAAACACATGTTTGGAGTTTATGTTGCACTTTATGCACAATACAAGGGTGTGATAATCACCACAAAGGAATTACACATTATTCTACATATTCCGTGTGAAGTGTTATGCAATTGTTATAACGCTGCTGCATCATTTGCAATACTCTGAGAAAAAAGTTTTACCCTTGTTGCACAAACCCGTTCTCAGCTACACATGACTTAATCTTTGGTAAATTTTGTTCATTTCAAGTGTTTCTTTAAATTTGGGAATAGGACATAGTCAAATGGGACCAGGTCTGGTGAATAGGGTAGGGGAGGTAAACAGTGAAATCCCATGTGGTGTGTTGCCTGTTGGGTTTCATGAGCAGTGTGAACAGGTACATTGTCCTGTAAAAGTAACACAACTCTGATCAGTTTCCCATATAGATTTTCCTTCATTACCTCCTTTATTACGAAATTAAGCAATTTAGAGTTACAAGGTAGAGATAAAAATTTAATTGGCATATTAAGTTCAATAAAAACTTTCCAACAATACTTACTTTTATTAAAGAAAAATATGAATGATCACCAATTTAGACATCACCCATATTTATTAAAAAATTTGTGAACAAAATCAAGAAATGCTTCGCTATAATTTAAAAGAATTTATTCGTGAAATAGAATTACTTGAGGAAGAAATAAATTCAAGATTTAAAGATTTTAATAAAACTGAAATGATTGTATCCTTTATCAATAATCCATTTCAAGAAAACTTGAACATCACAGAAATTTCAAATAAAATTAGTGGGCTGTTTGATATAAACCAAGCTGAAGTAGAACTTGAGATAATAAACATTCAGAATAATTTACATTTAAAATCAATAAACAGTGAAGTCATTTGGAAGTATGCACATGAAAAATTCCCAATATTAACTGATATTGCATGAAAAATTCTGTCGTGTTTCGGATCAACATACTTGTCAGAATTCGTTTTTTCAAATATGATCATCATAAAAAATTAATTAAGAAACCAAATTACAAATGATCATTTGTATGATTGTCTGCGATTGACCTCTTCTTCATATCAACTTGACTATGAAAATATTGCGAGGTCCAAACAATGCCAAATTTCATATTAACTTTCTTTTTTTTTTTTTTTAATCAACCAGCATTTCCCGTAACTTGTGAGTTTGTAATCAATCTGTTGTTTTTTCTAACTTTGGTTTTCCAAAATAGAGAAATAAATGTTTTATTCCAATATATTTGTTTGTTTTTTTTGTTGTTGTATTAAAATAATTAAAAGTGATGAATAAATTTTTAAATACACAAATAAAGTTTTTAGTTGTGCATTTTTTTTTTTTTGTTGTTTATTTGTGCGTAATCAGATATCAGGTTGGGGGAACGTGATCTATATAAGAGAGTAGATCGCTGAATAACTTTTTATAGAAAATTAGCTCGCATAGTAATAAAGGCTGAACACCACTGTTATATGGAATATACCAGTGGTGTTCATATAAAACGTATAAGCTATAAATGTATGAAATGTAAAAAAAAACGTATAAGCTTCTATATACTAAAGTATAGAAGCTTATATGTTTCTATCATATCCCCTGTCAGCTAAACTCTGCAACCCACACACACACCCTCAATCTATTCTCATAGGGAACATTAAACAGACCTCTCACCAGCTTGGTTACTCACCTCTTCACCACCTCCCAAATCCTAAGAAACGCAGGTGACCAAATCTATCAACATATAGACAAATCTGTCAACATGTGGCCAAACCTAGTCTTTTAAAGAGGGATAATAACCTTCCTATCTTTCCTTGTCTCTGTGTTCTTCAGCTTCCAAGTAATCCTCAGAGCTATTTTGCCAACTCTTGCAGTATGTCCTCTGAATATCAAATCTTTATCCATCATTGTCCCCAGATCCTTAGCCTCATCAATTTCCTATAAACTAGTACCATCAATATGATATGAACTGTGTAATCTTTTCATGTAGACAGGCTTATACGTTGTTATGCATTACTAAATCTGTTCAGGAATTGACAAACTAGATATGAATATGAATTAAATTACACATTAATAAATATTTCCAATATTTTGGCAACGTCATATTGCCATCTTCAAAAGGAACTTATAAAAAAAAGGCACGTGCACGTAGGCACTACAGCACAGTAACTGAGAATGAAGTGATGAAGCTATTGTTCTCCTAAAAGTCCTGATGGTGCCCTCTAGCGAGCTAAGTCGGTGTTCTTGGTTGTGCTGAAGGTCTGCTGATGTAAGCCTCCCAAATTTGGGGCAGTCTCATACAACCAAATTTGTTGAGGTTTGGAGAGTTTCTTAGGGCTGAGGCTGATTCCATAAATAGTCTTTGATTTGTATTTGCTACGGTGTATTACTGTAGCTTTCTTCCATCGTATTCTGTGGCGTGTATCCAGAGCATGGTCTGCAAGACCAGAATGGCTGTACTTGTGAAAACGGATGTAGTCCTTGTATTCCGAAATTCTGATATTCGCTGTCCTGCCTGTTTGGCCAAAGCAAGACAGTTTACAACTGCATGGGACCTGGTATACACCAGGTAGGTCTAGGGGAAGTGGTTGGTCTTTAGTGGAGCAGATAAGGGATGCCGATTTTCTGTATGGTCTGTAACAGGAGGTCAAGTCATGTTTTTTTAAAGATTCTGGTAATCTTTTCCGAGGTGCCTCGGATGTAGGGAATGATGATGGATTTAGAGTAATCCTTGTTGTGGAGGGGGGGTTGTGGTTTGTAGGTTTCAATATTTTTTGGATTTTTTTAGGGAATTAGGCATTGGCTGAGGATGTGATTTAGTTCAGTGTTTAGGGCCATGTCGTTAGAACAGATTAGTTTAGCCCTGTTGTATAGTGTTTTCACCACTCCATATTGTTGTGAGGGGGGGGGGGGGATTGTTGGTGAATGTACCTTCCTGTATGGGTGGGTTTTCTATAAATTGAGAAAACCGAGGTTCCATCAGGCTGGTGGGTGACTAGTGTGTCTAGAAAATGGAGGCTGTTGTTTTCCTCTTTTTCTAGGGTGAACTTGATTCTGGGGTATTGGTTGTTTAAGTGTTTTAAGAAGGAGAGGACTGTATCATAGCCATGTGGCCAAATAGCAAACACATCGTCAATGTAACGAAGCCATATGGTTGGTTTTTGTGGGACATAGGCTATGGCTTTTTCTTCAAAGGTCTCCATAAAGAAATTGGCCAAGGGTGGGGAGAGTGGTGAACCCATGGCTGTCCCCTCTAATTGTGTAGAATTTTCCCTGTGAAACGAAATAGCCTGAGTTCATTGTGAACTGAAATAGAGCTGAGATATCGGGAGAAAATTTAGCTTGGATTAGCTCTAAAATTTCCTTGAGTGGGACATTTATGAATAAGGAGGAGACGTCAAAGCTGACCATTATGTCAGTATGCTGGAGTGTAAGGTTTTCTGTGCTGGCTTTGAAGTGGGCTGAGTTTTTTATGTGTGATGGTGTGTTGCCAGTATAGTGTATGAGCTCTTTGTCCAAATGTTTAGCTAATTTGTATGTGGGAGAATCAATGCCGTCCACTATGGGATGTAATGGCACATTTTCTTTATGTATTTTTGGGAGTCCATAAATATGGGGAGGGGGTATAGAATTAAATGGTTTTAATCTGTTGGTAACTTCTACAGGCCAAGAAGTGACATTCTTAAGGAGCCTGTGACGTTTTCTGATTTGTGAGTTGGTGGAATTGTATTCGATAGGGAGGTACATAGCCCGATCTAACAGAAGAGCATTAAACTTACCTGTGTAGTCCTTTTGGTTTAGTACTACAGTCGCATTTCTCTTATCTGCTTTGGTGATAACTATTTATTTATTCCTCATTTCCTGCAGAGCTTTATATTCCTTGTTGGATATGTTGGTTTTTGGTGGTCTTGCTTTGGAGAGGACACAAGCTACATCCAGTCTTACACTGCTGGCGATTTGATTTGGAAGGTGGTGGATTCTGCGTTCGATCTGGATCGTAATATCCTCACTAGGTATTTTTCTGGGAGCAGTGGCGAAGTTGTGGCCATGTGAAAGCCACAGAAACCAGCCATATGGCTTCGCTACGTTGATGATGTGTTGCTATTTGGCCACATGGCTCTGATACACTCCTCTCCTTAACACACTTAAACAACCAACATCCCAGAATCAAGTTCACCCTGGAAAAAGAGGAAAACAACAGCTTCCCTTTCCTAGACTCACTAGTTACTCGCCCAGCCTGATGGAACCTTGGTTTTCTCAGTTTATAGAAAACCCACCCATACAGGCAGGTAGATTCACCAACAACCCCATCACCCCTCCTCACAACAATATGGAGTGGTGAAAACACTATACAACAGGGCTAAACTAATCTCTTCTAACGACATCCTGAACACTGAACTAAATCACATCCTCAACACTTTCTCAGCCAATGGCTACCCTCCCAAAAAAAATCCAAAAAATATTGAAACCTACAAACCACAACCCCCCCCCCCTCCCAACAAGGATTACTCTAAATCCATCATCATTCCCTACATCCGAGGCACCTCGGAAAAGATTACCACAATCTTAAAAAAAACATGACTTGACCTCCTGTTACAGACCATACAGAAAATCGGCATCCCTTATCTGCTCCATTAAAGACCAACCACTTCCCCTAGACCTACCTGATATATACCAGGTCCCTTGCAGCTGTAAACTGTCTTACTTCGGCTAAACAGGCAGGACAGCGAATATCAGAATTTCGGAACACAAGGACTACATCCGTTTTCACAAGTACAGCTAGACCATGCTCTGGATACATGCCACAGAATACAGTGGAAGAAAACTGCAGTAATACACCATAGCAAATACAAATTCGAAAGACTATTTATGGAATCAGCCCCAGCCCTAAGAAAATCTCCAAACCTCATAAAAATTTAGTTGTAGAGGACTGCCCCAAATTTGGGAGGCTTACATCAGTAGACCTTCAGCCCAACGGCCAAGAACACCTACCTTGCCCACTAGAGGACACCATCAGGACTTTTAGGAGAACAATAGCTTCATCACTTTATTCTCAGTTACTGTGTTGTAGTGCCTACGAGCACGTGTCTTTTTTTATAAGTTGCTTAAGATGGCAATGTGACGTTGCCGAAATATCAGAAATATTTATTAAAGTGTAATTTAATTTATATTTGTATCTATGTTGTCAATTTCTTAAGAGATTTAGTAATGCATAATCAACGTATAAGCCTGTCTACGAGAATTACCATCATTCACGGAGATGCAATCGCACGTAAGGCCCGGCAATACGGTAAAATGAAGTTGAAGTTGTCTAGACAATTAAATCGTCTAACTTTCCTAAAATGCTGCCGGGATAATCAGGTAATCCCGAATTGTGTACAATTCAAGCACCGTTTTGTTTCACATAAATATGTCCGTATATATAACCACGCCAGCTACGCTTTGCTTCTGGAACAAATCACCGCTAGGTGGTTTCTCTTAGCGGACATTAACAAAGCTATTTGTGCTTTTGAAGAAGAGCTTTTCACTTAAAATCACTAGCTTTGGTAAATTTTACATGATGTTTCATGTACCGCTGCAGACAAAGAATTTGAAAAAATACGAGGTCGACAGATGAAAAAATTTAAAAAATTAAAAAAGAACTCAAATGTGAATCAAAAACTTCCTACCAACACCGTAATCAACCTTTCTTAATTCACCCCGAAGCATTCAACGCACTTTCACATGGCCACAACTTCGCCATTGCTCCCAGAAAAATACCTAGTGAGGATATTATGATCCAGATCGATCGCAAAATCCTCCACCTTCCAAATGTAGCTTGTGTCCTTTCCAAAGCAAGACCACCAAAAACCAACTTATCCAACAAGGAATATAAAGCTCTGCAGGAAATGAGGAATAATAAAGAAATAGTTGTCACAAAAGCTGATAAGGGAAATGCGACTGTAGTACTTAACCAAAAGGACTACACAGGTAAGCTTAATGCTCTTCTATTAGATCAGGCTACTTACCTCCCTATTGAATACAATCCCAACTCACAAATCAGATAGCTTCACAGGCTCCTTAAGAATGTCACTTCTTGGACTGTAGAAGTTACCAACAGATTAAATCCGTTTAATTCTATACCAACAGCCCCCCCCCCCCCCCCCCCCCCCCACACACACACGTTTTTATGGACTCCCAAAAATACATAAAGAAAATGTACCATTACGTCCCATAGTGGATGGCATTGATTCCCCCACAACATACAAATTAGCTAAACATTTGGCCAAAGAGCTCACACACTATACTGGCAACACACCATTACACATAAAAAACTCAGCCCACTTCAAAGCCAGCATAGAAAACCTTACACTCCAACATACTGACATAATGGTCAGTTTTGACATCTCCTCCTTATTCACAAATGTCCCACTCAAGGAAACCTTAGAGCTAATCCAAGCTAAATATCCAACCGATATCTCAGCCCTATTTCAGTTCACAATGAACTCAGGCTATTTCGTTTGGCAGGGAAAATTCTACAAACAAATAGAGGGGACAGCCGTGGGTTCACCACTCTCCCCACCCTTGGCCAATTTCTTTATGGAGCATCTGTCCCACAAAAACCAACCATATGGCTTCGCTACATTGATGGTGTGTTTGCTATTTGGCCACATGGCTATGATACACTCCTCTCCTTCTTAAAACACTTAAACAACCAACACCCCGGAGTTCACCCTGGAAGAAGAGGAAAACAACAGCCTCCCTTTTCTAGACACACTAGTCACTCGCCAGCCTTATGGAACCTTAGTTTTCTAAATTTATAGAAAACCCACCCATACAGGCAAGTACATTCACCAACAATCTCCCCTCCCCCTCACAACAATATGGACTGGTGAAAACACTATACAACAGGGCTAAACACTTCACATCCTCAACACTTTCTCAGCCAATGGCTACCTCCTCCCCAAAAAAAAAAAAAAAAATTCAAAAAATATTGAAACCTACAAATCAAACCTCCTCCCCCCCCTCTCCACCACAAGGATTAATCTAAATCCATCGCCATTCCCTACATCCGAGGCACCTCGGAAAGGATTACCAGAATCTTAAAAAAACATGACTTGACCCCCTGTTACAGACCATACAGAATATTGGCATCCCTTACCCACTTCACTAAAGACCAACCACTTCAGCAAGTTTACACCTGCAAGGGACCTGGTATACACGAGGTCCCTTGCAGGTGTAAACTTTCTTACTTTGGCCAAACAGGCAGGACAGCGAATATGAGAATTTCGGTACACAAGGACTACATCCGTTTTCACAAGTACAGCCATTCTGGGCTTGCAGACCATGCTCTGGATACACACCACAGAATACGGTGGAAGAACAAATACAAATTCAAAAGACTATTTATGGAATCAGCCTCAGCCCTAAGAAACTCTCCAAGCCTCAACAAATTTGGTTGTATGCAACTGCCCCAAATTTCAGAGGCTTACATCAGCAGACCTTCAGCCCAATGGCCAAAAACACCTACTTAGCCCGCTAGAGGGCACCATCAGGACTTTTTGGAGAACAATAGCTTCATCACTTCATTCTCAGTTACTGTGTTGTAGTGCCTACATGCACGTGCCTTTTTTTTTATTACTTCCTTTTGAAGATGGCAACGTGACGTTGCCGATATATCAGAAATATTTATTCAAGTGTAATTTAATTTATATTCATATCTACGTTGTCAATTCCTTAAGAGATTTAGTAATGTGTAATCTTTTCATTCCAAAGGCATTTATCTTACTTTTGAATTGACAACATTGAATTGATAACCATGGTCCTTTGTCCACACTGCCAATTTATTAAAACATCTTGTATGTTATCTATATCACCTCTATGAACTATTGTCATCCCCAGATTGCATCCTCAGTGAACAACTGTATATCCCCCTTCAAATCATCGAGTATATCATTAATGTACATATTAAAGAGTAGTTGTCCTAGTTCAAAGCCCTGGGACATTTAGGTATTGTTATTTGCCTTACACCACCCTTTGATATCTGTTTATCATCCAACCCCTATTCATGCCACCAGCCACATATCCATTTATATTTGCTCCAACTTCTGTAATAGTTTTCTGTATGGTCTTCTGTATTCCCTGTATTCTGTCAAATGCATTTGCTTAAGTCCAGCCTTTATGAACCATGGTGTAACCATTTCCTTGATCTAATTCCACTGTCATCTTATTATAAAATGCAAATAAATTACTGAGGCAGGATCTACCTTTTACAATGCCATGTCCCCCCCCCCCCCATAGAGTATCATATTCCTATCCACCCATTTCAGAATTTAATTTTTAACCATTTTTTTAGTACTTTAACCACCACTCCAGAGATACTAACTTGTCTGTAATTTTGCTACCTCTGTCTTGGAGTCTCGTTTATGTGATGGAACTATCTTACCCTCTTTCCACTCCCTTGAAACCTTGCCAGAGCTGAGAATTAGATTAAACAACTTCATTAGAGGCATGGCCAATTTATGTGCACTTTCTCGTATCATATAAGCTGACATACCATCCCAGCCTCTTGCTGTGTGACATTGATATTTCTCAATATACTGAGTACCTTCAGTTCATCTACCTAAATTCTCACATCACTAACTGCAAAAGCCACCAATATCCTTGCAAAGTGATCACTTAGTAACTGAACTATTTCTTCTGCTTCTGTCCTTTTTCGTACCATCAGCACTGAGGAAAATTAACTTTCCATAATCATTCTTTCTGTAATAAATTTAGTTTAATCCTTTATCCAAGTATGAGCAAACAAAGTTTGCACCTGAAAATATCTTCAGAACTGAGATAAGGTAATACAACACCGGACAACTCGTAGCAAAGGTGGACCAAGCTAACATTACTCCTATCTCAGTATCTCCCATAATGCAAAACACATCTCCTTGTAGATATGTATAATGTTATGCATTAAAGAGAAGGGCCACTCCCCAGACTAGTTTCGACCTTTATTGAGATCTCTTCAGTGGGAGCTAAGCCCAGAAGTGGAGATACCAGGAAGAAGCAACTCTGGATTTAGAGAAAGATGTTGAAAGTTTATTTTTCACTTGGTCAGACTATAATAAATTTAGTTTAATCCTTTATCCAAGTGTGAGCAAACAAAGTTTGCACCTGAAAATATCTTCAGGACTGGGGTAAGGTAGTACAACACCGGGCAACTCGTAACAAAGGTGGACCAAGCTAACATCACTACTATCTCAGTATCTCCCATAATGCACAAAACACATCACACATGTTATGCATTAAAGGGGACTTCCCTTTAATGCATAACATTATAGATATCCGCAAGGAGATGTGTTTTGCATTATGGGAGATACGGAGATAGGAGTAATGTTAGCTTGGTCCACCTTTGCTATGAATTGCCCGGTGTTGTTACTACTTACCGCAGTCCTGAAGATATTTTCAGGCGCAAACTTTGTTTGCTCATACTTGGATAAAGGATTAAACTAAATTTATTATAGTCTAACCAAGTGAAAAATAAACTTTCAGTCATTTTTTCTGTTACTTGCTATGTAGCAAAAAAAAGGCTTTTGAATTTACTTTGGCTTGCTTTGCTAATTTTCTCAGAAAATCTGATTTAGCCTTCCTTACCATTACTGGTTATCCTTCTTGCTTGTGCTTTATATTACTCATGAGTGTGTAATACTTATAATACCTTTCCTTAAACTCATTCTCTCTTAGAGCACTCAAAACATCGTCTGGCAATCCATTTTGGTCATTCACCACACTCCAGGCAAAAAATGTAATTCTCACATCCTTACTTACCAGATTTTACACAACTTCTGTGGGTGAACTCTAGTTTCCTCCCTACATGTCAGTATTTTTTTATGTTATTAATTTTTTTATCACTCTTATAGAACCCCTTTTAGTATCAAGTTTGTCATGTTCCTTCTTTTCTGCTTATCAACTACAATTCTCTCCCTACATGCGACGTATTGAAACTTTTTTTTTTGCATTACTCTTATAGAATGTCATTAAAATTTTAATAAACGGGTTCTATAAGAGTTAATATACATGCTGATCTTCAAGGCTCTTCCATACCCTTGTCAATTTTCTACAATCCAGCACCATCAGTGTAATATACAGTAATGTAATATTTTCATACCAACATGCAGACCTTACAATTTGTCACATTAAAATGACAACTATTATCTTTTGCCCACATTTCCAATTTATTTAAAGTATCCTGTAGTATCACTTTATCAACTTTGTTAAGCAGTCCCCCCTCCCTTTTCAGTTTTGCATTATCAGCAAATCGCTGAATCTTTCCTCTCCAATCTTGTCCTTTATGATTAATATACAAATTAAGCTGCAGTGGCCCTACTATAGAGCTTTGAGGCGCTCCACTAGTCTTACTCATTCTCCTGGATTCTACTTCATTATATACTTCTCTCTAGAGATTTTAAAGCCTCCTCCCCTCCCCATCCATACCACCAATTTCATATCCGTTTTCATTTGCTCCACCCTATGTAATAGTTTTCCACATAGAATTCTGCCAAATACATTTCCCTTATCAACCTTAGCCATACAGTCCCACTTAAGGACATCTTGGCTCTTATCCAAGCAGAATTTCCTCATGATATCTCACCCCCCCTGTTTCAGTTCCCTATTAACTCAGTCTATTTTGCAAGGAAAATTCTACAGAGGATACAGCTATAGGCTCCCCTTCTCTCCCTCCTTGGCTAACTTTTTCATGGAGACATTTGAAAAGAATGCCCTAAACCCTGCTATGTAGATAATGTCTTTGCAATTTGGCCACATGGCTAGGATACTTTACACACTTTCCTATCCCATGTGAACAGCTAGCATCCAAGGATCCATTTATTTCACAACAGAAATAGAAAGAAACAATAATCTCTGCCCTCCCTAGACACCATAGCTACAAGACGACCAACTGGATCTCTAAAAAAAAAAAAAGTTGATAGGTAGCATAATTATAGGACTTTAGGTCAGCTTCTCCTGTTCCATCTTTGTTACTGAAGTATGCCTGCATGCATGTGAGTAATACCAGTGTATTAATCCCTGAAGATGCAATTTAACTTTAGCAAAATATAGGAAGTAATTAAATATTTTTAGTTATTATTATTATTACCCAAGACCACATAGAGTCAAAGACTCATCTGGGAGGTCCTTTTATCACACACACACACAGCTCATCATCCCATGCTTTGAACACATTCAAACTCCCTGCAGACACCACACTCTCAGGCAAGGCATTCCAATCATTTACAACTCTGCACGAAAAAAACCTGCCTCTCACTCCCCTACTCACACCTTTTTTATACAGTTTCCAGGGATGCCTCTGGTTCTCCCCTGATCTCCCACTATTCTCTGTAGAACTTCTCCATCATTGATCCTATAACAACCCCTTACCAACTTGTAGGTCTGTATCATATCTCCCCTCTTCCTCCTGTCTACCAGACTCTGCAAATTAGATCTTCTTAATCTTTCCTCATACTCGACATTCCAGAGGTCAGAAACTACCTTAGTCAGTCGCCTTTGGACCCTTTCTGACATCTCTTCATTCTGAAAACCAGTTATTGTGTAGTCTACATTGTCAATTTCCTTAAACAACACGAAGATGAAGAATCAATGTATTAGCCTAAACAGCAGGATTATTTGTGATTTTTTTGTATTGCTCATAGATATTCTGATTGCCTTTTCTTTATGGTCACTCCACAATGGTTTTTTTTTTTGTAAAGCTCTTGCTTTATGATATGATTCTCATCCATTTAACTCCCAGGTTTATCCTCCTATTCTTGACTATGCACTTAGATACTGCTTCCCTCAAACATATTCTTTCTTTGACATTCTTCCCATGTAATTTCTTATGCCATTTCACTGCTCCAGTATTCCTCCTAAGTTTGTCATTATTGTTGTCTTTATAGTCTCCCATATATCCTTGTTAACTGAAAACTCCCCATATTTATCATTCTTCCAGGTCTAGATTGTATGATCACTTTGCTCAGTCACATGAGAGTGGTTGCCTTGGTTATGGATATTTTAATGGATGTTGTTACCAGATCCACCATTACACAAACCCCAGGTCCATTTCATCACAGGCTGTTTCAGATAATTGTCACTTGGTAACTGTATGAACACCATTTCTATCTTACTAGGTGTCCTTTCCTCCCTTTAATCTATGTCCCCATAGTTAAATCATCATCCCTTAATAATTGCTCAGCATTTGCTCATTATTCTAATTTGCTGATGCATGGCATCCACATCTTTCTGTGGATGCACATTATCCCCTCCACCTAAAGCAGTAATGACCATATATTTTGTGTTGTTGACTTCCATCTAATACCAGACAACCTCAAACAAACTGTTACTCTCAATCCTAAAACCTTTCTCAACTTCTACTTTTGCTGTTGTAGTTCTTCAGCTATCATTAGTAATAGCTGAAGAACTACAACAGCTATTACTAATGATAGCTGAAGAACTACAGCTATCATTAGTAATACCCTTTCTCCCATCATATTCTCTCTTTATTCCCTGAAAATACAATATCTCTATACTCTAAATCATTTACTGTTAACTAAATCTTACTGATGCTTTTTTTTTTTTTTTTTTTGCCAAGTCAAGCTGACCAATGTCAAGAATTCCTTGCTTTTATTTCTGATGCTTCTGGCATTCATACATTTCAGCATCCCTTTGGACCCATAAGTACCTCTGCATGAGTTAATTACCTATGCATTCTTTGAAACTTGTGTAACTTCACTCAGTATTGCATGATCATTTTCTGTTCTCACTCATTTTTCCCAGAACTGGCTGAGCCCACACTTGACTTCATGCCCCAAAACTTCTGGTTTTCCTCATTTTGCAATTCAAACCTCTCACTGAACATCACTTTTTTTAAATATCAGATTCCAGGGCTATTCAAATTCTGTCCATCAAGCATGTAAAAGTCCTTCCATCAAATTCACTCCAGACATATATTTAAATGGTACAACAATCCTTCTCGCTTTACTCATTTGCAATCATAATCCTTAGTTCATTTCTGTCATACTGTGGCAGCAGCCTGATTATCTTAACTCTCACTCTCCTTTTTTATTTATTCAAGTAACTCTTTCATATCCTTTATCATTGCATAAAATAAATTTAGTTTAATCCTTTATCCAAGTGTGAGCAAACAAAGTTTGCGCCTGAAAGTATCTTCAGGACTGAGGTAAGGTGGTACACACCAGGGCAACTCGTTGCAAAGGTGGAGCAAGCTACTAATGCTCCTGTCTCAGTATCTCCTATAATGCAAAACACATCTCCTTGCGGATATGTCTAATGTTATGCATTAAGGGAAGGGCCACTACCCAGACTAGTTTCGACCTTTATTGAGGTAGAATGGGAGTTCATGTCTCTCATCATTGGCCTTTGGAGAATAAAGCATGCTGAGTATCAGCAGACAGTAAAAGAGGAGTATGATATAAAATAGAGTAGGATAGTAGGAGGTAAAAAGAGGCCTCAGTCAACCTGTTTAGCTTTATTGGCTAATTGGTCTGTAACATATAATCTCAATTTACCTGTTCAGAAAAGGTTAAACATAGACTTTTGTCTCTAGTTCTCATATTATTTTATCTAAAGTAATGATTTACTCCAGTATTAATGGAAGTTCTTTTTATGTTACTAAATATAATATCCTTATTTTTATTCCAGGTATATATATATATATATATATATATATATATATATTTTTTTTTTTTTTTTTTAACAGGATATAAATAATAGGACTTGTTTAAATATTTATTTTAAATCTAAAATAACGGGACTTAAGGTCCGGTAAGTAGGAATGAATAGGAACTTACTGAGGAACTCGTATACCTGGTACCACTGGGACTTAGAATGGGGAAGAGACTGGCCCGGGAGATGCCGCTCACGAGGAGCAGCACCGCCTCGCAGTAAGCCTTCGCCGCCCGGGTTCTCAGCTCTCCCCCCCTTGTTTGGAGTAAAGAGACCGTGCCAGCGAAAGCTTTGTGGCTAGGGGAAACAGAGTGGTTATTCTTTTTCCTGGGGTGGGGGGGATGGTGGGTTTTTTTTTGGGTTCTAAAGAGATATACAGGGCTTGATGCGTCCCTGTATAAGAAAGCATATTATCGGTGGTTTGCAGTATTGATTCACAAATTTAAAGTCTCCTAGTAAGTGCCTTTCTTGTGCAAGAAATTTGTGTAAGTAGAAAAAGAAACCTTTTCTTATTCTTGCATACATTAAATTTGCGTCTCGTACCTGGGATTTTTTCCGTACTTTCCAGATGTGATATTTTAGTACATTGATTAGGAAGATAGTGAACTTTTGGGTTTTTTGGACTGGTGGCGGGAATTGTAGTCGTACTACCTCTTCTACTGTCAGCATGGGGATTCCCAATGCTGTGCTGAGTCTCCGCCAGATGCGTTGGGCTGGTGGGCAAAAATAAAAGAAGTGGTCCACCGTTTCCACGTCCCGGCAGACATCGCAGAATGGGTCGCAAGGGTTAGGTACATACCGGGATTTCACCTGTTTCACCGGGAGCCGCCCGTAGGCTATTCTCCAGGCTAGATCCCGATGAAAAGGCTGTCCCCAGCTATTTTTGATGTTTCTGAAGAGAATTTCATTATTTGTACTAAGATTGGGTGTATCACGCCTGGAAAGTTGGAAGAAATCCCAGTATACTGCTTTGGGTTTGTGTGTGAGGATTGCTATTCCTCTGTCTCTGAGTGTTGTGATCGATTTCACTACTGTACGGTACCACTTGGGCACCCCCCTTGCGCGGGGTCCAGCATAGTCCGTGATCCCAAAGAGGGGGAGGAAAAGTCCTATAAAATATCTAATTAGTAGGCCAGAAATGTGGTTGGAGTTTAAGGCCTTCCGTACGGTTTTGAACGTGTTTGCTTGTAGCAAGCTTCTGTGATCGGGCAGAGCATAACCCCCTTCTTCCTGTTTGAGTTGTAGATATTCTTTCTTTACTTCGCGTTTTCTCCCATTCCAGAAGAAATCCAGGAGTTCTTTTGATAATTTATTTTCTTGTGCCAGTGTGATGCCTGTGATATTGACAGTGTGCATCAGCATTGGGGTGACGATTGTTTTTATTACTGTCGCTCTGCCATAAAAGGAGAAGAAGGTTGGTTTGAACAGCATTATCCTTTCCCTGCTTGTCTCCTGCAATTTTTGGATTGGTAGTGCTAGGGTGTCTGAAAAGGGCACGCCTAGTATAGTTAGAGGCTGTGTCTGTAGCGTTAAACCGTAGGGAAGTCCAGTGCTATGGAAATTTCCGAAACTTTTGATTTGGGTTTTTTGTGCGTTAACACGAAGACCACTGACTATGCTGAATTTTTGCAGCGTGTGCAGATAGATATAGATGGACTCAGTCTCTGAGTGTAGCCACTACATCGTCTGCATATGCCACTATTTTGCATTGTCTGGAGCCTTGGGGAAGTGGAATACCGTTAATTGCGGGGGTGTTATCAATTCTTTTAATTAGGGGTTCTAGTACTAGGGAGAAGAGGAGGGGACTTAGCGGGCAGCCTTGCCTAACCCCTCTCTTTATGCGGATTGGTTCTGTTAGAAACCCATTAATAGATAGTTGGGTCGTGGCTTCCGCATACATGTTTTTAATTGTACGCCGAAGTCTCGGGCCCACGCCTGTTTTTAGTAGGATGTTCTGCAAGTACCTGTGGTTGACGCTGTCAAACGCTTTCTCCAGGTCGGTGGAGAGAAGTGCCAGGGGGTATTTTTTCTCTTTGGCCAGTTTGATCAAGTCTCTTAACAAAAAGAGATTGAATTCCATAGATCTACCAGGGATCCCATAGACCTGTGAGCTTGTTATTATTTTTTCGATACCACCCTTAAGGCGCGTGCAGATAATTTTTGCAAAAATCTTGTAGTCTACGTTGGTTAGGGAGATTGGACGCCAGTTATTCGACAAAGTCCGATCTCGGTCTTTCTTGGGGATAAAGATGGTGTGGCTCTTAACGAATTCCTCGGGGATGTTTCCCAAAGTGAGGAATTCGTTAAAGATGTTTATTAACGCTGCCAATGCAAATTCCCAGATAGATCTATAGAATTCTATCCCCAGTCCGTCTGGCCCTGGGGTCTTTGTTTTCATCATTCTGTACGTGGCCTTTAATTCGGCTGCAGTTATCGGCCTGTCCTGCAGGGCACTAAGATGATCGGGAAAACGTGTTGCGTCCCACTCACTGAAGTCATCCGTGCCCTGCCGGTCAGAGAAGATACCGATATACTGCTGATGAAAGTGACCGAGTATTTCGTGGGTTGAGCGTAAAATCTGGCCCTTCTCCTTGATCTGGTGAATCGTTTTTTCATCATTAGCCGCCACCCGTTGTTGGTTGTAGAATACGGCGGAAGGTGTTTCCAAATGTCTGAGATAGAGTCTCGTTCGAAAGTCGAGGTCCTCGACTCTACTCTGCCGCTCTTGCTGCAGTTCTATTTCTACTTGTCTGATGAGATCTCCACAGGGAACTCCGCTCCGTTCGTTTGTCCGGTACCAGCCGAGTTCCCTGTAGAGATCCCTCAGCCGTTTGCGTTTTTGGTAGGCCCTTTCGCGTCCACATTTTTGGAACAGTTCCCTAGCCTGCCTCTTGAAGGTCAGCCAGTTTTCCCAGTCCCAGTTGGTGTTTGTCCATCCGTCACAGAGGTTCTGTAGCTGGTCGCTGAAAAGACTGGGGAAGGTAGGAGGGAGCCTCCAAGGACCTCTGGCTGTTTCCATCACCTCTGGGAGCGTGATTTTTAGTATGACCATCTTGTGGTCGGTTGTCAAGTTATGCACTGCGGTGTGACGTATCCTCTGAACATATTGTTCCAGGTTTTGGGACACGTACACCCTGTCTAGTCTTGTCGATATCTGGCCGCGGCCCCACGTAGTTTCTACTTTGGCGGGGTTATTCCGCCTCCAGATATCGACGAGGTCAAAATTTATACAGCATCGATTTAAAGCGGCAATGCCGCCAGTTCCGTTGTTTGTGTTCCCGCCTATTTTGTCTAGACGTGTGTCTTCCACACAGTTCCAGTCTCCTGCAACTATTAGGTGTTCTGCTCCCAGGAGATAGTTTTCAAGGGCAGAGAAGAAACCACTTCTGTGGTATGGATTGTTCGGGGCGTAAACTGCAGCAAGTCGGATGGTACTGCCACCGTACTTCCAGTCCACCGTTACTAGGCGTCCTGTGGCGTCTTTTTGGACGTTGAAGAACCCCCCCGCGATTGGGGGGAGAATTAGTATCCCCACCCCTCGCGAGTGAGCGTCCCCGAAGCACCGGTAGCTGGTGACCGGATAGCTTCTTGAGAAGTTCTCCACATCCCAATGCTTATAGAAATGGGTTTCTTGTATCAGGAGGATATTAATTTTGTGTGTTAACATTAGCCTCCAGACAGCGCTTTGCGCAAAGGGGTTGCGTAGTCCGTTAGTGTTTAAAGTTGCGATTTTAACTTCCATGTTGGTGTTAGAATGAGGGGGGGGCGTTATCTGGTGTTTGTTTTATGAAACCCGGTTCTGGTTCCTCGTCGGAGCTGGTTGCACTTTGAGCATCTGAGACAATGACAAGCCTGTCTGTAGAGTCCCTGTCTTCATCAGAGTCCATTTCGTGGACTTGGAGTTGTACCAATTGATCCATTACTGGGGGTAGGCTCTCTAACATTGTAATGTCATTGTCGAGGGGCTTTGCGCCTATTGTTCGACGTTGACCTGTGGTCTCTGTTTCGTCCTCCGATGACATCATGCTGCTTTGTTTCGCTTTTTTCTTTTCCTGTGATTCCGTTTCTCTTGCGCGCTTTGTTGGGGCACTGGGTGTTACCTCTTCCTCTTTCCTGCAAGCTTCATGGTTTGCCACATTGATGCTGGTGATGTTCTGTGTGTGGCGGCTTGCCTTGGGTATCTTTGGGGTTTTCGTTTCCGTTGCTGCTTCCTTTTCAGCCTGCTGGCCGAGCTCCGGAAAATCGCTCCTTGATATTTTCTCAGGGTTCCCGATGGGCGTTGCCCTAATCGGTGTTATGGTCCCTCCTGTTGCTTCTGAGTGTGTCTTGTACGGACATGTGTCCAATTTGTGGGTCAGAGCCCCACACTTAATACAGGGTTCTGTACAGCTTTCCATTTTATGCTTTGACGATTTGCAATTTCTGCATTGTATTCGAGGGCAATCTGCCCCAAGGTGTTCCTCCGAATTACATCTAAAGCACCTTTTTTTCACACCTGGGTAGTTCACCATTACCCTCGTTCCCCCCCAAAAAACAAAATTGGGGACTTCTTTTTTCATGTCAATCTGGATTTCAACATCTCCTGTTTTCCATCCTTTATAGTCTGCATACTCCATTGCTTTAATCTCGTGAATTTCCCCCCATTGGCTAAAGAATTTCTTGACTTCAGGTTCGTTCTCTAGGTATTCTAGTGGAAACCTGGTTATTTTTAGCGTTTTTCGTAGGCTCCCTACTAGAAACGGTCTGATTGTTTATCCACAACAAATGAAACCCTCTAATAATTTCTTTTTTGTTTGTTCGCTTTTGACCACTATTTGAAATCTATTGTTCCCATAAGGTATAAAACCGTATATATTTTCAGCCCCTACTGTTTCGATTAGAGCTCTCGCTAACGCCCGCTGATCTACGGGCTTCGTGAGCTCAATACCGAGCGTCCTAGTTCTAGGCAAATAATGCGACATGGTTACAGAAATTCCTGACTACTGGGTGTAGAAAGGGAATGTAAGGGAGGGCAAAATCGAGGAACGTTGGGCGTTCCTCGCCGCAAACAAAGCGATACCAGAATAGACGGATAAAACAGGCAATAAAAAGAAAAAAAAGGTCTTACCAAAGCTGGGGAACTACTGTGGAATCTGAGCATGGAGCTCTCTTTTCGGGCTGTTGAAACTGGATCTTCTTGAGAGGTAGACGTCTGCCTTCGGCCGGCGCTTTCTCGGGGGTCCTCGGGAACTGTCTCTGGAATCCGCTGCGTTCTGCCGATGTCGATATTGAGGTCTCTTCAGTGGGAGCCAGGCCCAAGCTGAGATACCAGGCAGAAGCATTCGCAGGTCATCTCTACCTATAGAAGTTGCTAAATGGTGTGCCACACTTTTTAATAAATTACTCTGGATTTAGAGAAAGATGTTGAAAGTTTATTTTTCACTTGGTTAGAATATAATAAATTTAGTTTAATCCTTTATCCAAGTGTGAGCAAACAAAGTTTGCGCCTGAAAGTATCTTCAGGACTGAGGTAAGGTGGTATACACCAGGGCAACTTGTTGCAAAGGTGGAGCAAAACACATCTCCTTGCGGATATGTCTAATGTTATGCATTAAGGGAAGGGCCACTACCCAGACTAGTTTCGACCTTTATTGAGGTCTCTTCAGTGGGAGCCAGGCCCAAGCCTTGTTTTGCATTATAGGAGATACTGAGACAGGAGCATTAGTAGCTTGCTCCACCTTTGCAACGAGTTGCCCTGGTGTGTACCACCTTACCTCAGTCCTGAAGATACTTTCAGGCGCAAACTTTGTTTGCTCACACTTGGATAAAGGATTAAACTAAATTTATTATATTCTAACCAAGTGAAAAATAAACTTTCAACATCTTTCTCTAAATCCAGAGTAATTTATTAAAAAGGGTGGCACACCATTTGGCAACTTCTATAGGTAGAGATGACCTGCGAATGCTTCTGCCTGGTATCTCAGCTTGGGCCTGGCTCCCACTGAAGAGACCTCAATAAAGGTCAAAACTAGTCTGGGTAGTGGCCCTTCCCTTAATGCATAACATTAGACATATCCGCAAGGAGATGTGTTTTGCATTATAGGAGATACTGAGACAGGAGCATTAGTAGCTTGCTCCACCTTTGCAATGAGTTGCCCTGGTGTGTACCACCTTACCTCAGTCCTGAAGATACTTTCAGGCGCAAACTTTGTTTGCTCACACTTGGATAAAGGATTAAACTAAATTTATTATATTCTAACCAAGTGAAAAATAAACTTTCAACTTCTTTATCATTGCATATTTCTCAACTTTCAAATCATCTCTGACTGCCAAAACAATCTACTCGTTTACATCTCTTTTCTGCATACTAACAATTATACTAACATCCTCGATCTTTGTCCCCCCCCCCTTTTTCAGAAAATTCAGGAAATATGCTTTTGTCACATTCTCATCAAGCACACCTTGTATAGAATCTTCAAGCAATATCCTTTCTCCTTATTCCCAGTTTCTCATTCCCTTCTTCCTCTTTAATTCCCTTTCAACTCACTTTTCGCTTTTACTCCTTGCTGTCATGTCATTGGCATTTCAAGTTGCTCAAGCTCACATTTCTTGAGAAGGGCTATTCACAAATGCACTATTTTTCTTCTCACTGCCACCTCATCTTTCTCATTATCTTTAACTTAGGCTTGCCAGACATCCTGTATTTTATGTTGAATTTTGCTTTCCCTTATTGTACTTGTAGGGACAGCGTAATGTCCCGTATTTTAATGAAAAGATAAAATTATGAATATTATGTTAAGCAGTTATTATTTTCGAATAATCCAACTTAAATTGATTTGTAAGCTATAAAAACTGACAATTCGAGTAAATTAACGACAATTCGACGGTCCCTTTCATTGGTAGCCTTTTATTTAATATAAGCATTTTATTTATATATTTATGGAGATTGTGCGGTGTGGCATTAGTACAGTACGTAGATCTTATTTCAATAATTATTAAAAAATAATATCTCACCTTTTTTGAATGTGCGATATTTCGTTAATACATAAAATATATAATTAAAGGTAAATTAATTTTCTTTATTAATTATACAAAGATAAATTAAATTTTGTTTCTTTTCTTAAGCCCTTAACAATGCCAAAACGAAAGTGTGTTTCTAACAAAGATTATTTGAAAGAATGGAATTTTATTGCAAAAGGAAAACATAACAAAGCGAATATTTATACGCGTGGATAGGCTCATTTGTTCGTCAGACATGTTGTAATAGATTTCATGGTATTGATATGAACACAGATGGATAAGAAAATAAATATTTATTAACTTAAAAGCTAATATTTCGCTGGTATTATATCCAGCATCTTCAGAGCACACAACACAAAGTTTATTACAAATGCAAGACAACCACAATCCGGTGTAACAGTGGGGCTAGTATAAGTAATTGCAGCATGTAACACACGACTAAAGTCCTAATAGGATGCCATCTAGGTTAAAAAAAAAAAAAAATGCACTCCTTTATCACATCTAGGAGTCTATGAAGTGCCCTGTTCTTGCCATCAAGCCTACTACGGACAGACAGGAAGAACTGTGGACATCCGCCTCAGTGAACACAAAAAATATATCTGACACTTTCGCTATGGCAAGTCGGGTCTGGCAGACCATGCTTTGGATACCCCTGCACACAGGATCAATTGGAAAGAAACAAAATGCACAGAAGCTTCTACAAGTCAGAGAGGTTGTTCCTGGAATCAACAAAAGCCTTAAAACATACTCCAAACCTTAAGAAGTATGGCTGTATAAATCTACCAAAGATTTGGGAGACAGTCATCCTAAGACCAAATTAATATTTATTACTTTTATTTTATTTTGTTTTTTTCAAACTTTCTAAGACTATTATTTGGACTACTATTTCAAAACTTTGAACTATTTTTTTAATAATATTATTATTTTTATTTTATTTTAACCTAGCTGGCGCCCTATTAGGACTTCAGTCTTGTGTTACATGCTGCAATTGTGGTTGTCTTGCATTTGTAACAAACTTTGCATTGTGTGCTCTGAAGATGCTGGATATAATACCAGCGAAATATTAGCTTTTAAGTTAATAAATAGTTATTTTCTTATCCATCTATGTTCATATGAATACCGTTAAATCTATTACAACCTAACAAAGTGAAATTGAATGCAAAATCTGTAGACGAATGTTTAGTATTTCACATGGAGGATGATCAGATATTACTCAACACATTAACACTCAGAAACACAAATTGAGCATTTCTAGTTCCAATTCCAAAAGTATTGATACGTATTTTGTAAAACCAAATACCAGATTTATTTTTTATTTTGTAAAACCAAATCACCAAAATTGTCCCGTATTCTGAAAGCCAAATATGGGACATAGGTGACCCATGTCCTGTATTTCATCATCATCATCAAATTCCTACCATGTACCCTCAAGGGGTGTATTGGATATGATAGTACTACATGAAAAAAAATACTTCATTATTAATTTCCTATCTACAATTTTCCTCAAAATCAATCTGTTACTTGTCAAGACTCCAACATTATCAGATCTTATATTTCTATCGTCTAAAGCACTTTGTGCCGTATCAATCCACCTATATCTTGGTCTTCCTCCGGGTCGTTTTGCTGCCAACCTGGCAGAGAACACTTGTTTTGCTAATCTTTCCTCGCCCATTCTGTTTTAAGTGACAATACCACCTGAGATTAGCTCTGCTAACACATTCCTGGATGCTGACAATGTCAAGTTCTTTCCTAATATCCTCGTTTTTAATATGATATTGCCATTGATGCCATCTGTTCACGCCTATAATCTTTCTCAGGACTCTCATATCTGTGGTCTCTAGTCTTTGGTCAAGTGTTTTACTTCTGACCCAGCTCTCAGATCCCTAAGTTAAAATTGGTTTGAACACTGTCTTGTATACAGCTAATCTAGTGTTCGTGTTCCGACTAATTTCTCTCTTATTCCATATGAATTTATTCAATTGACTTCCTACCATACCAGCTTTGCTGATTCTGTTGTCTATTTCTATATTTAATTTACGATCTTCAGTAAAAATCGTGCCTAAATAGCTGAAATGTTTTACTTGTTCCACGGGTTCTCCATTCACAACACAGTTGACATTTTCAATGATTCTGCCTAAATAGGCAGAATCATTGAAATCATTGTCTTTGTCTTTTTATTGCTGATCTTCATACCATATATATTACAACAGCTATTCAATTTAGTCAGAGAATCTTGCAGACTTGTAGCGGATTTATTTAGAAGTATAACATCGTCTGCATAAAGCAAAGAGCTGACATTAACATCTCCAATTTTGATATCATGTTTAATACCACTTTCCTTCATAATGTGATCCATATAGATAATGAATAACAGAGGGGATAATGTACATCCTTGTCTCACACCAGATTTAA
Source organism: Typopeltis vanoorti (assembly GCF_054136105.1). Classification (NCBI taxonomy): domain Eukaryota; kingdom Metazoa; phylum Arthropoda; class Arachnida; order Uropygi; family Thelyphonidae; genus Typopeltis; species Typopeltis vanoorti. Next base: position 44,361,800 of record NC_143551.1, on the reverse strand, counting down.
CATTAAACCATCTTCCTGTACTTCCTTCAATTCTAACTGCTGACTTACAACTCAAATAAAGACTAAGTATTGCTTGATATAATGCCCCATTGACACCATATAACTGCAGCGTATTGAATAACTTCTCTCTTGGCACCTTGTCATATGCCTTTTCCAAATCGACAAAACTTAAATACAGATCTTTGTTATATTTCCATGCTTTCTCGACTATTTGTCGTAAAGTGAAGATCTGATCCTGACAGCCTCTATTTGGCCTGAATCCAGCTTGTTCTTCACCAAGCTTTTCTTCCACAATTCTTCTCAACCATTTCTCAAGTATACTTGCATAGATCTTGCCAGGAACACTCAGTAGGGAAATACCTCTGTAATTCTCACATGCAGTTTTATTTCCCTTTTTATATATGGGTACTATGAGAGCTCTACCCCAATCATCGGGAATTCTTCCCTCTGTCCAGGCTTTCTGAACTATGCAGTGCAGCCACTGTAAGACCCTTATACCACCATACTTCAGCATTTCTGTTCGAATATCATCTACTCCTGCTGCCTTTCCACATTTCAAGCCTTTGATGGCTTTTTCTACTTCAAGTATGGATATGTATTCCTGACTGCATGCCTGGTCAGTGTTTTTTACCACTGTGCTGTCATCACTGCTTGTTTCATTTAGCAGTTTTTCAAAGTAATTACTCCATACTTCAAGGATATCTTTTTCTCCCGTTTTCATGTCACCTTTATCATCTCTAATTCCTTTTACAGCACTCTTTCCTCCATTCTTAAGCTTCTTCAACAACCTCCAGAATATTTTGCCACCTTCTTGATATTTATTTTCTATATTCTTGCCAAAGTCCTCTCATGACTTTTGTTTAGCTAGTTTTACACAGTGTTTAGCATTCTTGCATTTGTCTCTATATTCTCTAAGAGCACAAGATGACTTATTTGGCAGGAACGTTTGATATGCTTTCTTCTTTTCCTTCACTGCCTCTTTAACTTCCTGTGTCCACCATGGAGTTCTGATTTTTTTATCTTTACAGACAACCTCACCACATGCTTCTCTGGCAGAATCAATCAATGTTTTCTTCAGAGTTTGCCACTGAATCTCCAAGGTTTGATTCCTGTTCTCAAACTCTTTCATTTTTTCTTCAATAATCTTTGTGTATTTTAGTCTACAGTTCACATCTGAGAGCTGCTCAACTTTTATTCGCTTTAAAACTTTCTTACATGTTATTCTTTTCAATATTAAATTCAATTTTATCCTGCTCAAGACTGAATATTGATCACTTCCAATTTCAAATCCTCTGTACACTCTGGTGTCCTGCACCAGGGAGAAAACATCACTATCAACAATAACATAGTCAATGAGACTTTTCTTATTCCTAGCCTCTTCTCTCCATGTGAATTTGTGCACATTTTTATGTTGGAACATGGTGTTAGTAGTAACCAGTCCGTGTCCTGAGTAGAAATCCAACAGATATTTGCCATTATTATTAGCTTTGCTCTTTTCTCCAAATTTTCTCAAAATATTTTTGTATGTCTCACAATCATTTCCTACTCTGCTATTTAGATCCCCAACAAGGACCAACTTTTCCTTTTTCATTGTGTCAGTTGCTTTTTCTAGAGCGTCAAAAAATTCCTCCACTTCTACCTTAGTAGAACCTTCTGTGGGACCATATCCACAAATAAGCCTCATTGTCCAGTTCCCCATTCTCATATTTGCCCACATTACTCTACTTGAGACTGACTGCCATTCAAGAAGATTAGCCTCGTATTTTGTGTTGAATACTATGGCTACTCCTTCTTTTCTATGATTGTCATTGCCTGAATATAACATTTTGTATTTATTGCTCAGAAAGATCTCACCAGTTTTGGTCTTTTTTGTTTCAGTCACCCCTGTTATGTCGATCTGGTACTTATCTAATTCCTCAGCTAGCTCCATTTCTTTGCCATTCAGGCTTCTTACGTTGATAGTACCGATCTTTAACTCTGGTGATGTTGAGTTGGCGTTTGTTTTCAGATTTGTTTCAGTAGCTGACTTTTCGCTGTTTGCTCTGGTTCCCTGGCAAAAACAACGGGGGCCTTGTTTAACCAGGCGATGCCCCAGCTGGCATGAAATTCTGTCATGTTGTACCATCATTTTTTATTTTGGTTTAACCAATAAGTATACAATTTGGTCGGCTAAATCCCAAATTGCCAGCCCATCCTCGTTCGTTCAGTATCCAAATAGATACCCAACAGGGTGCACCACGAGAAGGTGAGGATTGGACATTAGGTCAGAAGCCCTGGTCGGTTCTCTGCATTCCGTTAAAGGCTATGTGGCGGTCTCCTCTCAGTTATACAGCTTTGACCCTTAAGCACCCCTGTCCTGTAATTGGTTTTCCAAAATCTGGCAACCCTACTTTAACTACTTCTTTCATAGTATCATTTGTATTTTTTCTATTATCACGCATTTCTACTACATTGTGTACAACATCATTGATTTCTTGCATTCTATCATTAACATTTATCATTTTATTTTCATGCTTTTGATGCATCTCAAGTTTTCACTTGCTCAGAAAACCTTTCCAACACTCTCTTTACTCTTGCTTTCATGCCATAATTCATTCAATCTACATATAGTATGAACTCTATGTATATTTACCAGTGTTGAGTACATAGAATTCATGCTACATCATGCAAAAGCACACATGCTATATTGCACAAAATCCCTCATGTTATATTCTTTGAACAAGCAAGGATATCTTAATGCTGTTATTCTTGTTCACAATAGTATAAAACACAGTTTGTGCAATAGCCATGTATCAAATCTTGCAGAACAGATACAATCATACAATCACAAAACAAAATAATACCAATAGCGATCAGCAATATTGTGAAATATTTACTAGAATAAAGGAAACACTCATCCTCAAATCTTCAGCCACTGGCCAAGACCACCCAATTTAGCCCACTAGGCACTGTCATTTAGGACTCTAGGCCATACTTTGGTTGACTTGACTTTCTTCAGTCTCATTTACCCAATGTTAGTATATATGTGCACATATCATTTCTTTGTGATCCCTAATCATGGCAATGTAATGTTGATGAAATATAGGAAGTATTAATTAAAGTTATTATAATTAAAATTTAGTATATGTTGGTATGTTCTTGAAAAATAATAGTTATTAATAGCCTACATACGAGGGTGGTTTGAAAAGTTTTCAATCTCGACCATAGATGGAAACACTATCAGCAAGATTTTTTTTTTTTTTCTAAGTAGGTACATCCATAAGCATCTATGTGAATTTTAATTATAATAACTTTAATTAATACTTCCTATATTTCATCAACGTTACATTGCCATGATTAGGAAAAAAGTCACTCTATCAAGTAGTTTGTTTTATACAGCTGTCTGAAGCAAAAGTGTTGTCTGTATCCCTTGAAATGGATAACATTGAGTATCGTGTGGTTATAAAATTCTTTGTAATAGAAGGTTTAACGGCACAAGAAATTCATTTGAAGTTCATAAAAGTTTATGGGCACTTTTTTCCTTCATTTTCTAAAATTAAGAAATGGGCTGCCGAAGTTAAATGTGGCTGTAAGAGCCTTGAAGATGATCCAAGCGAAGGACATCCAAAAAGTGGATGTCCACTAACAACACCAGAAATCATTGATCAAGTGCATGATATGGTATTGGATGACCGGCGAATCAAAGTGGGTGAAATTGCTAAGACTATAGGCATTTCAAAAGAACGTGTAGGATATATTTTGCATGAAGAACTGCAAATGAAAAAGCTTTGCACAAGATGAATGCCACACTTGTTCACAGGAGATCAAAAATGCACTCCCATGAAAATCTCTGAACTGTGCTTGAAATGTTTTAACAAGAATAAAACTGATTTTTTGCATTGATTTATTACTATGGATGAGACCTGGATTCACCATTATGCACCAGAATCCAAACAGCAGTCCAAAACAGTGGACAGAAGCCGGTTGTTCAGCGCCAAGGAAGACAAAGTCGGTTCCATCAGCAGGCAAGGTCATGGCATCGGTATTTTGGCATGCTTAAAGGCATTTTGTTTATTAATTATCTTGAAAAGGGTAAAACAATAACTGGGGAATATTATTCCAATCTTTTAACCAGACTAGATGAAAAAATTCATGAGAAAAGACCTGGTTTGCAGAAGAAAAAATCATCTTTCATCAGGACAATGCACCTGCTCACAAAGGTGTTTTGGCAATGGGAAAATTTATTGATCTGTACTATGAATTGTTGGAACATCCACCCTATTCCCCCAGATTTGGCTCCCTCTGAATTCTGTCTCTTCCCAAAACTAAAACTCTTCCTTGCCGATCCGCATTTTTCTTCGAATCAAGAGGTGATTGCAGCTGTAGAGGGATATTTTGCAGATCTTAGTGAGAACCACTACAGGGACAGGATAATTGTGCCGGAGCATCGCTGGAATAAATGTATTAGTCTTGAGGGAGATTATGTAGAAAAATAAAAATAATTTTGGAATTCTAAATTTGTTTTTTCGTTGTTAGGCTGAGAACTTTTCAGACCACACTCATATAAACTTTTCAACCAAAATCACTTATATGTATGCACTTGCTCCTTTGCAACTAAAAAAGTTTTGGAATCTGTTTTATTTATTTATTTATTTTTAATTATGTAACCCTCATACGATCATTTTCAGTGAGTTTTTATTTTCTATTATGTTATGAATTGTTCTTACATTTTCTGATATCTTCTCTGATTTCTTTTCAAATTAACTTTTGCATTTCTGCAACGTCTATATTGTCTCTGCTATTCCTATGTCTCCTCCTTAAATCTCACTTATTGGAAGCCTGAAATGGCTGGAAAAGTTCTATGTTTGGTCTCAGGGTTTCTGGACTATGTAAAAATAAATAAAAAAATTACAATGAAATATATAGAAAATTGATAAAAAGCCCGGAGGGGGGGGGGAAATCCTTGGCCCAAGTTATAATATGTCCTCCTTACTGGTAATGATCCCCTAAAATTCTTAGTAACTTCTGTTATTATTGACGCTATTTGATCTATTGCCTTGAATTTTTAGATGTAAATTCAAGATAATCCTTGCTGATTTATTCATACCACTTTCTTTCTTTCAGCTTTCCTTCCATTATTTCTTCAAACTTTCCTTTATTGTTTATTATATGGTCACACTTCTGTTGTGGATTTTTTCATTATCAATTTCAGTTTTTCTTCTTGGTGTTTATTTTGATCTTTGTTCTCACTGGTGATCACCATCTCCTAGTTAACCTGGTTGATAACAGATATCTAATATTTCCATGTTGTTCACCATAATATAATTAGTGTCATTAAAACTTCTCCATTCCCTAGACCTGCTTTTGTTTTTAAAGAAAGTATTCTATGTACAATCCCTGCTTCTCTCCATATTCAGTGAATTTGTTCTTACTTATTTGTTTGGTCCATGCCTTGTACATCTAAAGCACTTTCTCCCTGTTATTTCTTGCCTACATTACAACTACTCTCCAGTATAATTTTCCAATGAAATATTATTTTTGAGATTGTTAGCTTTTCTTAGAAATTGTCAGTGTCTTTAGCTGAATGACTGGTGATGAGTGTTTATATTTGCATTATACTGAAATTAAACCTTTTATGATTTTAATCTAAGAGTTGTAATTCTATGGGAGATTAGTTTAAATTCTAAAATGTTATTTTTGAATAAATTATGAACCATAATTCCAACTCCTCCTTGACCATAATCTTTCACAGGGCCAGCGGAAGCGGCCATGCGAGCTCTGCTACGATGGGAGCGCTGCTGCTAGGGAATGGTTCATAAGTTAATTTTTAAGAAACAAAATTTTTATCATAAAAACAAAAAATTCTTAAATTATCAGTATTAAAATAAATAAGGCCGGATACACCGAATAAAAATATAAAAAAAAAATATATTGCAGCCTCTTTGATCAGCCAGCTATTTACAATTTTGCAGCTAGAGCAGGCTAAATGCTTGCCTGCAAAATGTTGTGTCTACTGAAATCTATCTAAAGTGAAACAATGAATGGTTTTCATGCGCAGAAACGAATTTTCGTGCAAAACATATGTTGCTAGTAAACCAGTCATATGGTACACATTTCAGTAGGCTACTGACAGTAGCACAGTGCCGACTATTATTTTGTCTCTGGGTCGTGTTGTGTAATAATTTCTTGTGGGTATAAACTAGAAATGGAATCAAAAAAAAAAAAAAAAGTTATCTGGTGCACAAAATCGTGAGTGTCATGCTGCGAAAGAAGCAGATATTAAGAAACAAACTGGGGCTCTTAATAAATTTGTTAAAATATTAAAATATTCTGATGCAGATTGTAACCAACTCGATACATCAGAAACGAAGAACCGTGCACATCTAGTTTGCATAAAAGCACTATTGCAACTATGGAACAAAATAATTGAACATGATTTAAGTGAAAAATAGTTAGGATTTAGTCAACTACAACAAGATTTAATTGTACTTGACCACGAAACTAACACATTGTTAGTGTCTGTAAATTTAGAAGATCCAGGTGAATGGGGAAATATTGATGAAAAATTACGAGTTGTTTTAATTGAAATGGGGCCTGTTCAAAAGAAAAATATAATATATCCCAGAGATACATATGGTCGTAAATTTGGCGATACGTATTATAATAGAAAAATGGGAAATGGGAGTTCTTGTCAAAAAAAACATGTCTCATTTATTCTGAAACTTTAAATTCTGTTTTTTTGCTTTTGTTGTAAACTCGTTGCACCTACTGAATCACCTACTGAGTCTTTTGTAGAAGGTTATAATGATTGGAGAAATGTAAGTACAACTTTACATAGACATGAGACTAGTTTAACTCATATGAAAAATTTCTTAAAATGGAAGGAACTTGATAAAAATTAAAAATACAAAACTACTGTTGATTTCCAGACTCAAAGCATGTATGAAATGGAAAAGAAACAATGGTCGAGTGTTTGAGAAGTCGAAATTTAGCTTTTCACGGATCATCTGATAAATTATATGAAAGGAATAACGGCGCAATTTTTTAAAATTAGTCGAACTGTATGATCCCGTTATGGAAAATCATGTTGAAAGTGCCCTACAACGAAACAATAGGGTACACTGTTGAAAGTTTATTTTTCACTTGGTCAGACTATAATAAATTTAGTTTAATCCTTTATCCAAGTGTGTGCAAACAAAGTTTGCGCCTGAAAGTATCTTCAGGACTGGGGTAAAGTGGTACAACACCGGGCAACTCCTTGCAAAGGTGGAGCAAGCTACGAACACTCCTATCTCAGTATCTCCCATAATGAAAAACACATCTCCTTGCGGGATAGGAGTGTTGGTATCTTGCTCCACCTTTGCAAGGAGTTGCCTGGTGTTATACCACTTTACCCCAGTCCTGAAGATACTTTCAGGCGCAAACTTTGTTTGCACACACTTGGATAAAGGATTAAACTAAATTTATTATAGTCTGACCAAGTGAAAAATAAACTTCCAACATCTCTCTCTAAATCCAGAGTAATTTAATAAAAAGGTGGCACACCGTTTGGCAGCTCCTATAGGAGGAGATGACCTTGCTAATGCTTCTGCCTGGTATCTCCACTTGGGCCTGGCTCTCACTGAAGAGACCTCGATAAAGGTCGAAACTAGTCCGGGTAGTGGCCCTTCCCTTAATGTATAACGTTATACATATCCGCAAGGAGATGTGTTTTGCGTTATGGGAGATACTGATATAGGAGAGTTGGTAGCTTGCTCCACCTTTGCAAGGAGTTGCCTGGTTGTACCTCTTTACCCCAGTCCTGAAGATACTTTCAGGTGCGAACTTTGTTTGCACACACTTGGATTAAGGATTAAACTAAATTTATTAATAGGGTACATTATTTGAGTAAAGACAGTCAAAATGAAATATTGGAAACTTTAAGTAACGCAATCAGGGATACAATTTTATTATCAATTCGCAAATCTAAATATTATTCCATAATTTTAGACTGCACACCTGATGCAAGTAAATCAGAACAAATGATCATTATTATTCGCTTTGTTTCCTGTGACAATGGAATTGTCAAGATCAGAGAAAACTTTTTAGGTTTTGCAGATATATCAGATTCCACAGGACGTGGTTTATGTGCAACAATAATGGAACAACTGGAAAAATGGAATATTCCCATTGAAGACATAATGTTGGAGGTTTAATGGATTTTTTACAACACTCAGAAAGGATTAAAAAGAATTTAATACTTCCTATATTTCATCCTAGTCACTAGGACATCTACGGGGATTACAAAAATAACTAATGTGACATAACACAAATATCATACAATACTAAGCCCAACCACGTGGGTGACACTAAAAGTCCTATCTAGGTGGAGTGCCCTCTAAGGGCGGTTGTAGGTGGCCTGGAATATAAAGTAGGATCTCTGGTGATGAGTGTTTCCCAAATTTTCGGAAGCTTAATGCAACTGTATTTATTAAGATTTGGTTGATTTCTAAGAGCTGCTGCTGCTGCTTCTAAGAATAGTCTCTCTTTCTTGAATTTGCTGTGATGGAGCATGGTGGTTTTCTTCCATGATACTCTGTGGGTGGTGTCCAAGACATGGTCAGCCAAGCCTGAATGACCATAGTTGTGTTTACAGATGTAAGACTTGTGTTCCTCTAAGCGGATGGATGCTAATCTGCATGTCTGTCAAAGTACGCCGGCTTACAGGAATAGGGTACTTTGTAAACTCCAGGCAGAGAGAGAGGAGGGAGCTGACCTTTCGTAGAACGGATAAGAGTAGCAAGTTTGCAGTGGGGCTTATATGCCGTGTGTAGGTTGTACTTTTTTTAGAATCTTGGCTATTTTTTCGGATGTGCCACGGATGTAGAGTATGGTGATGGCATTTTTAAATTCTTGTTGACGAGAAGGACCGGGAATGGGAGAGGAACTGATTATTTTTTGATACTGTGATCGCTGTAGCCATTGGAGAGGAAAGTGTTGTGTATGTAGTTAAGCTCAGTAGTGAGGGAGGTTCCACTGGAACAAAGATTGTGGGCTCTCTTGGTAAGAGTTTTAATAATGCCATATTGTTGAGAGGGGTGGTGGTGTAAGAGTTTGTGAATGTATCTGCCTGTGTGTGTGGGTTTTCTGTATACAGTGAAGGCAAGTGTATCATTAGGCAGGCATGTGACTAAGGTGTCTAGGAAGGGTAAACAATTGTTCTTTTCCTTTTCCATAGTAAACTGGATTCTTGGATGTAGGCCATTGAGATGACTGAGGAAGGAGTCTAATGTGTCTGGGCCATGAGGCCAAATAGAGAACACATCATCTACATATCTTAGCCAGATAGAAGGTTTGAGTGGGGCTGAGTCTATGGCTCGTTTTTCAAAATCTTCCATATAGAAATTGGCAAGGGGGGGAGGGGGGGGAACCCATGGTGGTTCCCTCTATCTGCTTGTAGATTTTGTTCTTCCAAGAAAAATACCCAGAGTTAATGCCAAAGGAAAAGAGATCTAAGATGTCAGAAGGGAAAACTTTTTGTAAGAGAGAGAGATAAGGTGTCAGTTAAGGGAATATTAGTAAAAAGAGGAGATATCAAAGCTTACCAATATGTCTGTTTTATTCAAGGTTAAATTTTCTATGAGGGCTTTAAAGTGGGTCGAGTTTTTTATATAGGAAGTGGACCTTCCAGTAAGGGGGTCAGAGAGTTGGCCAGCTGTTTAGACAGTCTGTAGCAAGGTGCATTGGTGGCATCTACTATAGGTCAGAGTGGGGAATTGGGTTTGTGGATTTTTGGTAAGCCGTAAATTCGGGGGACGGGAGCAGAAAGGTTTAAGTTTTTTTGTGATGTCGAGGGGCTAGGAAGATACTTTTTTAAGTAAGATTTTTAATTTTTTAACTTGTGTTTTTGTGGGGTCGTGTTCTAGCGGGATGCAGGTAGCGCGATCGCGGAGGATAATATTCATTTTGCGATTGTATTCACTGGTATTAAGAACGACTGTGGCATTACCCTTATCCGCTCTGGTGATGACGATACTTTTTTCTTTCCGTAATTTCAGGAGAGCTGTGTGTTGGGCATACGATAAATTACTTTTTGGAGGCGAAGAATGAGCAAGGATGTTGGCTACGTCAAGTCTGATGTTGTTGGCTATCTCCGACAGTAAGCGACCGATCCCACGTTCGATGTTAACCATTACATCAAGCACCGGCACTTCCATCGGAGCGACGGCAAAATTATGGCTGAGGCTAAGTGCGCTGACGGCATAGTCATTGAGCCTTTTGAAAGAGAGGTTTATTACTGTCTGGAGCGGTTGAATTTGTGGTTGTGGTTTGTCTTTAATCAGGTTGTTATATTTCTTGACGTGTTTATTTTTTATTTTTTGAAATTCTTTCTTTGCGGAGGTTTCCGAAATGCCAGAGAGAATCGACCAAAGGAAGTATTAAATTCTTTTTTAATCCTTTCTGAGTGTTGTAAAAAATCCATTAAACCTCCAACATTATGTCTTCACAGCACTTAAGCCTCTATACATGCATTGAAGACATGCGAGGTCTAGGGTGTGACAATGGGGCAAATATGAAAAAGAAAAAATATGGGCTCCAAAATTTGCTTTTGAACAAAATTCCTTGAGCTTTTTGCGTGCCATGTGCTGCTCATACTCTAAATTTAATCATTAACGATGCAGCCAAAGTGAATGCAGATACAATTAGTTTCTTTGCAATTATTCAAGAAATATAAAATTTCTTTTCATTCTCTTACAGACGTTGCGCAATCATTTTAAAGTTCGTGAAAAATTTAACATTGAAACAGCCATCAGAAACGCGATGGGAAAGTAAAATTAATGCAATCCGCCCTCTACGATATCAGTTAGGAGAAATTTATGATGCACTTTTTGAAATTTTAAATAATGAAAATTTTAATAAAGAAACTCAGCATGAAGCACAAACATAATGTGCTAAAATAAAGGACTACAAATTTATTTGCTCTCTTATAACTTGGAATGATTTACTCAACAGAATAAACCCTGTGAGTAAAATGCTTCAAGACAAAAATATGAACATTACACTTGCTTTAGAATCTATCGAAAACTTAAAAATATTCTTACAAGTGTATCGATCAGATACAAATTTTAAAGAAGTTCTAGAAACGGCAAAAGAACTGAGTGAAGAGGTGAATGGAGAACAAGAATTTAAAACTGGTACGGAAGTTTGACAACAAAAGAAGACATGACAATTGGACTACGAGCATCATGACGAAACGCCACAATCGCCAGAAGATAAATTTAGAGTGAATGTGTTTTATGCACTTCTAGATTGCAATGTGTTCGTTAATAGAATGTTTTGAAGAACTAAAAACATATTATGATAATTTCAATTTCTTGTATAGATTACTACAAATTAATAATGAAGATTTAGGAAGAAATTGTGACGATTTAGAGATTCTCTTGAAGGATGGCGACAAGAAAGACATAAATGTAATAGAACTATATAACGAGTTATGTGCTTTCTGGGATATTTTTCGGAAGGATAATTTAAATATTCAAAAGCCCTTTTGATATTCTAAATATTATTGTGTCCAATAACTTATATTTCCATAACTTTTCAATTGCTTTAAGAATACTATTAACCTTAATTGTTAGTGTAGCGAGCGGTGAACGTTCCTTTTCCAAGTTGAAAATTGATTAAAACCTACTTAAGAACAAGTATGTCACAAAAAGGCTTGTTAGTGTGACGCTAATAGCTATTGAAAATGATATATGTGCGGAATTAGATGTTAATACCATTATTTCTAATTTTGTGAATATGAAATCAAAATCCTTAAAATTTTAATTAAAAAAATTTCAAGTATATTTATGTAATTTAATTTATTTTCTGTTATTCTGTAAAGATGTTATTTTTTGAATACTTATATTAAATGTTCTAATTATTTCTGAATTCTTTTCTTATTTTCTCATCTATCTTGAGTTTCTTTTATTTTTCTAAAAGATAGTTCCACTTATAAAAATTATTAAAAATGTTTTACAAGTTACTAAGAATTTAGTAACTTGTAAAATGCAAGAATTTTTTAAACTTTAGTTCAAATAAATTTTAACCTTAATTAAAATTCATTTTAATTTTGTTAGCGATTCGGGTCGTTGAGAAGGCTATAATCCCTGTATCATTATATTCAACGATTAAAGTGAAGTGGCTTTATCAAAATTTGCTTTAACTTTTGAGAATTTTTTGAATATTCTGGTTTTTAACGATTATCCTGCCTAGTCAACTCCCCCGGTTCATTACATTTAGCGAACCAGCATGTGGCTGTTCTGTCAATATTTATTTAAGAAATTTCAAATAATTAAAAGTTTTATTATCGTAAAAGAACCACACACTCCTGGATCGTTACAGGGGTGCTTAGATAGAAATTGCATGCGGGCGGCAAAGACCCTAGCGCCGGCTCTGATCTTTCACATCAATTTATAAAATATTCAATAATCTACCAGTAATCTGACCACATCAGAAAGATAGGTTGTCATTTTGATAGTTGAAAGGTATAATTGAAAGAGTCTTAGTGCTGTACTAGGAGTCGATTGAAGTGGATATATATATTAGAATCATGGAAGAACGTGGTGGTAGATTTGAGCTATGCTAAAGAAAAAATGTTTTTAATCAATATATTGTGTGGCTTTTGTTGCAAATTGTGCTACATTTTTTTCAGTGATACAAGTGTCCTTCAGTGGTGTTGCTTTTGGAGTTTAGTTATTGTGTATATTGTGTTTATTTTTACCAAGAAGGCGAGGTCACAGTTGGATGTGTTTTGCGGGTGAAGAGAAGAAAAAGTATAATATAGTTTATAGTTAAGTATAATTTATAGTGTTGCATGAATGTAGCTTATAATTGAGTTTTTAGTATAGTTGTAATAGTTCCTAGTACCTGGCACTATTTGAATGATGGCAGCAGCTGCAGCTCAAATTACAAATGGTGTGTCACCAAGTCCTCCCCCATTTAAGGACTACATTTTGAATAGCATATTACAAGATTTTGTGGTGTGCAGTGCTTGTGGTATGTACTCATCCCACAGTTGGGTATGTGTCAGATGAGAGATAGGGGAGTGCATGTATGCAGAAAATGTAGGAATTGGGAAGAACTTTGTGAATTAGAGATTACCATAACTGACCTCAACAGCGTTGCCTCAGAGGTGGGAGAATATCAACATAGAGAGATGAGTAGCGTGAAAGAGGATGAGAATAACAAACGAAACAAATGAAAAAACAAGAGCGAAGAGTGTGGAAAGTTTGAATAATTGTGAAGTTTTTGGTGATGGTCTTAATTAGGAGGATGAATGGTGAGCAAAAGTGGGTAGCTTGCAGAGAGAGATAGATGAACTGAAAGAGGAGGTGGAATGTTTCTGGAATGAGTTGAGAAGTGTGAAAGATGAGATTAACTGAATGGAAGAGGTGAATGCAAGGCAAATGAGAGTAGGAGTGAGATAGGTATGGGAATGATAGAAGAGGAGAGAACAGTAACAGTAGAAGAGAGGGAATGATAGAAGAGGAGAGAATAGAAACAGCAGAAGAGAGGGAATGAGAGAGAGTTATGGAAATGATAGAAGAGGAGAGAATAGAAACAGTATAAGAGAAGGAATGAAAAGAATGCAAGGGAGTGCTGGAACCAGGGATAGTGAGATGCCAAGATGGCAGTTAAGTAGGGGGAACACAGAGAGAGAAAGTGTTAGAAGAGAGCGAGTGAGGGATGCAGGTTAGCAATCGATGAACAGAGTGGTAAGAGGTGTGATGTATGCAAATTCAGTGATCCATGGCGTACAAGATAGGATGCCAGAGGATCGCTTGCCTGGAAGGAAGAAAGAAAGTGTAGCAGTGGTAATTAAGCATGGTGAAAGGGTGGATGAGATGATTGTGATGGTGTTCACAAATTACTTGAGAGTCAGTGTAAATTGGGAGGAAGGATGTAGGCATCTCGAGAGATTGCTGTTCTTTGAATGAGTTGGTGTGTCAATGCAGGGAAACAAGGATCGTTGGATAGATGATAGCAGGGGTGACCTCTTGTGGGAATAGGTGCTTGGAAGAAAGGGGAACACATCAGGTAATGCTGAGTCGAGTGTAGTCTGGAGGGAATAATGATAGGTACAGAAACAGTGACATTTTTATGCTTTATACTAATGCCAGGAGTATCCAGAATAAAGGAGATGAATTGGTGGTGCTGATAGCATCAGCCTGGCCGAAAATTATTGGGATCTTTGAGACATGGTTGCCAGAGGATGATATAATAACAGGAATAAAAGTAGCAGAGTACAGCATTTTTCAAAAAGATAGGAAGGGAAAACACGGTGGTGGCATACTGCTTATGATAAGTGATGACTTATGTCCTCTAAGAGTGGAGGCTTTGGAAGGCAGTGACGCTAATGATTTTGAAAGCATATGGTGTGAGATTGAGATGGGAAAGACAGGATATTTTGTGGGGTGTTGCTGCAAGCCAAGGAGCATGGAAGGTGAAGAGGGGAAGATGTTTAGGCAGTTGAGTTTGGCCAGTGCAAGAAGAATGAGTGTTATGGGAGATTTTAAATACAGCAAGGAGATGAATAGAAACTTGGAGTATTTCATGGAAAGAGGAAAATGCATACAGTAATAAGGGAATGGAATTTCTAAAATTCTTGAGGGACAGATATCTTAGGCAACATGTAATAGAGAAAACAAGAGGTTCAAGAGTTTTGGATTTTGTCATAGCATCAGAAGAGCTGATAATAACTGAGATGACATCTCTCCTCCCATTTGGAGTGAGTGTCCATGTGGTTTTGACTTGGAAGATGAATAGACATGCAGGAGTATCAAAGAAAAGGGAACGTATGTGGAATTATAAGGCTGGTGATTATAATAGTCTTAGATATCAACTTGGGTCAGTTAAATGGAGGGTGAAATTGAAAGGACAAGATATCATTAGTGCTTGGAAAATTGTGAAGGAATATTTGTTAGCAGCAATAGTAAGCTGATAGTCTTAGATATCAACATGTGCAGTTCCATTGAGGGTGGAATTGAAAAGACGAGATATCATTAGTTGGATAGCTGGATGACAAACAACATCAAACAGGAACTTCAGGTAAAAACGAGGTTATGGAATTGAAATAAGGAGAGGAGTGGGAAGCAGATGCATGAAGAATATAACACTCAGGCCAGGAGAGTGACTAATATGGTAAGGAAGGCGTAACTGGAATATGAGAATATTCCCTAAGATACAAATAAAATCCTAGGAAATTTTTTTTAGCTATTTTGTCAGTAGGAGGAGAAGTGAATGTGGAAGATTGACATAGTGAAGTTGTTCAGTGAACACTTTATTGGAGTATTTCATCCTGGAGAAGTTGGTTTTGATACTAGAAGGATAGGGCAGTTTCGAGGTTTAGATTATTATTATTATTATTATTACGTGACACCTCAAGGGAGTCCAAGGACTCATTGTGGGAGGGCACACACTACTCTACTTTGCTAAATATATCTAATCCTCTTCACTGCTGCTTAATTCTCCAACTACGACATTACTACCATCATCTATTGCCCATCACCAACAACAGTAATTTTTGTCTGTAAATTGCGTGTGTTCTGAAGGCCGATTTGTCTGTACATGGGATGAAAAACTTGAGTTTCTGGAAGAAAAAACCCTGCCACCACCGAATGAGATTGGATAACTCTCCTTCAGCTGAAAAAGCCCATATAAGGATTCCCCTCGTCACGACGAGAATCGAACCCAGGTCTTTTCCAATCGAAGGGTGCAATGTTCTGCTGGTCTTCCAATTGCACTATGGCGACTATAGAGATGTGCAAGAGGAGAGTGTGTTTCAAATACCGAGTACTATAGATGTCAATAAAGCTGTGGGATTGGATGGAATTTCGAAACAGGTTTTGAGAGAATGTGCTAAAGAACTGATAGCTCCATTGACCTGGCTTTTCAATGAAACCTTGCTATGGGAAAGTAACCCAAGGAACAGAAGGAAGGTAAGATAGTGCCATTGCATAAGGGTGGTAGCTGACTGGAAGTGTCAAGTTATAGACCAGTTTGCGGTTCATCAGTAGTTGTTAAGATCATGGAGAAATTAGTGAGGGACCATATACAGTGTTGGGCAGATGAGGTAATGTTATCTGTTAGAGTCAACATGGATTTGTTAAGGGCACTATTGCTTTAGTAATGTGATTGCCTTTTATAATAATGTGACAAGAGCGGTTGATGAGGGAAAGGCATATTCTGCCATTTTTTTTTATTTTGAAAGGCATTTGACAGGGTGTCAGACGATAAGCTGATATTTAAGTTGTAGAACAACTTAAATATCAGGGTTTAGATGTCGTGTTATTCAATTGGATTCAGGATGCGACTATCTGATAGGTATCAGAGAGTTATGTATGGTATGGTAGAGCAATATCAAGGAGGCAGAAGGTTATAAGTGTTATCCCACAGGGCTCAGTACTGGGACCTATATTTGTTAATCTTTATATCACTGACATTGTCAGTTGATTGCTGGGGGATATTCTGTTGTTTGCAGATGATGTGAAGCTATTATAGTTCACCCACCGATTAGAGATCCCTCGACACTTCTGCACATGTCAGAAAAAGGAGAATCCATTCCAATAATAGGGTAATCAATCTGTCTTCTGGGATGAGTTTGTTTATTATTACAGGTCGGAAAATTTAGCTTTTCTTTTATGAACATTGTAGTTTTTAAAGTGTAACTATTTTGCTTGTGTAACAGTTGGAAAAATGTACGTAGAGTATTAACAAAATTAAAAAAGTATAGCATAAAACAAAAATTTAACTAAGTTTATTTTTAAGAAAGTTTTCTATGAAATAAAAATAATTATACAGAAAATGAAAAATTTTTCAAATGAACTTAGATATTCTAAACTTATAGTTGAGAGAACCGAGACACTTTAATGTCCTAAACCGATTAATTATTTATGACTTGTTGTGACTCTTTTAACAAACTCATGCAAAAAAAATGTTGGAAAAAAAATACCATTATCAAATCCTTTTAATCTTCAGAGTCATCTGAATCGGTGTCCGAATTGCCATCACTTTCACTTACATTGATCACCAAAGGTTCGCATAATTCTTCGATAATTCCGTCTCTGTCCCAATACATATTTTCCAATGAGGTGACATGAGAGCAATATTTTCCCCATTTTTGAACCGTAATACTTTTAATCGCCTGTTCTGAAAGCTTAAAAAGTTTCGACATGTCAATATCTCCAGTTATGTTGTGATGGCGAATGAAACTTTTCACTTCTGCCCAAACATACTCAATAGCATTAATATCGCAATGATATGGTGGTAGCCTCAAAGCTAGTTGTGGACGAGTTTCTTTTGACCAAATTAAGTAATTCAATTTTTCGCATATCTGGGGAATGAGAAATTTATTTGCAGAGAGCCAATCCATAAGAACTTGCTTCTTATTAGACCAATTTGGAACTTTGTTTAATCGAATAGAATGAAGCATTATCTATTATAACAACGGCATTTTTCGGAAGGTTTGGAATCGGTTTTCTTCTGCTCACTTTTCGAAGATCGTAGAATTCATTTGCCCATGGTAATCTCCAGTAGTTGAATTGGCTTCGTATAGTAAGTTTGAATTCGACAAAAAACCCATTTCTTCACCCGCACACAAAATTATTATGCGCCGCGAGGCATTTCCGGTTTGTAGCACTCCACATTCTTCTTTAGACTGCCAACATTTTCCGTAAGTTAAATTACTATCAATCCAAGTTTCATCTAGATACACAATCGGTTTTTTTCTCCTCGCTGAAATGTCTTATTGCTCCCAAATACTGCGTTCAAGATAAAACAATGTCACTTCGCTCCATGATAAGTTTCCTTTTATTCTGGGACTTTTTGAAACAAAATCCGATTTTATGAAGTATTTTCCTTAAAGTTTCTCTTTTCCAAGGAAAATTAATTTTTTCTTTAAGCATAGGAATCAATTTCGGAACAGTTGGCAATCTTTTCTCGACCACGTAAAATTCGTGAATAGTTCTTATAACGTCTACATCAAATTCACTCAAAGCTACTGTTTCGATGGTTTTCTTTACTCTGGTGCTTTTTTTTTAGGAGATTTAAATTTTGGCTTACCTTCACCTTTTGATTCCCTACGAATTCTTTTAACAGTCAACTCCGATACGCCCGAAATTGCACTTGCACGTTTTATGACGTGAGAAAGGGGATCAAGGAGACGATTCTTTTTTGCAGAATGTGAGCACATTATTCAATATTATTTTGCAAGAGCTACTGAAACGTTTAACAACAGAACTTATTGACTGTACTGGATCCATCATACAAATTAATAAAAAAAAAATAATGCAAAAAAGCGACAACAGCTAGTACTAGTATAGTGACAGACAAGAAAGCACGTGATTTTGCATGTTGACAACCAATTCATACATCCTTCATTTCTTTCTCCCCTTCAGCACAAATCGACTATTCTTGGCAAAATGCCAAGGAGAGATCTACAAATGGTGAGCGAACTATATGGGTTATTAGTAATAGTGCAGATGTAGCAGCCCCAGAAGAGGATTTGAATAAACTGGACAGATGGGTAAATGTGAATGAATGGGAGTGTCAGATTAATGAAGAAAAATGTAATGTCTCGAAGTTTAGGATACATCGATGAGAGGCAGCATACTCTGTTGGAGGAGCTGTACTGGAGAAACTAGGGGAGACAAGAGATCTGGGGGTGATGATGATTGACAGAAACCTGAAATTCGGAGAACATATTGCAAAGGTGCTGTAGGTGACCTGAAGGATTGCTGCAATAATGAGAAGGATGCTGACCTACAGAGATAAAAGAGTTGTTATTCCATTGTATAAGACCCTGATCAGACCACACTTGGACTATTCTTCTCAAATTTCGTCCCCAGGATTTGAAGGGGATAAATTAACTGTGAAAGGGTACAGAGGCAGATAAGAAAGATGGGTTCAGGACTATACAGTGCTAGTTATGAGGATCGACTGAATGCATGTAGACTGCAGAGTTTGGTATATATATATAGAAGAGGGAGAGGTGATATGATTGAGACTTTTAAACTGTTGAGAGGTAGTTACAGGGTTGTCACTGTGAGTTCTTTCGCTTGGTTGAACAGGGAGAAGGAGCAAGGACAAGGGGTCCATCCTTGGAAGTTATGAAAGGAAGCTTGTGAGCAAGAGGATGAGAAGTGGTTTCTCTGCATGGTAGGGGGTTGAACTATGGAATGCATTGCCTGATAGAGCACAAATGGTCAATGAGTTCAAGGAGTGGTATGATAGACTTTGTGTTTTCTAGGAAGGATCTCCCACAATGAGTCTTTTGACTCTATGGAGGCCTGAATCATAATAATAATAATAGTAGTAATAACATGCAATGGTCAGTTAATTGAAGAGTCAGTTTTGAAGGTAGGATAGACGGTAGTTTACCATTCTTGCTTGTTTCAGTTTTTTTTATCTAGATTCAGAAGATAGTGGGCCATGCTAAGGTAGTATAGCCACTTTAACAGAATGGGAGATAAAAGGTTTGCAAAACAGGTGTTTCACGACAGGAAAAATACCCAGAGGAAGAGCAAGATCTAGATGCAGTAATGCAGTTAAGATTGACTTAGAAGAGACCAAAATATAATTCCCTTATTCTTTTTATTGAGTCCTAATGCAGATATCAATCAAGAGCAATAACAATGCGTACATGTGTATCTATGAAAGTGTAGCTAAGATATCAGGTATATACGAGGGTGGTCTGAAAAGTTCTTGGCCTCCACCATAGATGGCAACACCATCGTAAGATTTTTTTTTCCTAAGTTGGTATATCTGTCATAAGCATCCATGTGAAATTGCAAGTCATTTTACCAAGTACTTTGTTTTATACAGCTGTCTGAAGCAAAAGTGTCATCTGTATCCCTTGAAATGGATAAAATTGAGTATTGTGAAGTTATAAAATTCTTTGTAAAAGAAAGTTTAATGCCAAAAGAAATTCATTCGAAATTCGTAAAAATTTATGGGTACTCTTCTCCTTCATTTTCGACAATTAAGAAATGGGTTGCCAAGTTTAAACGTGGCCATACCAGTCTTGAAGATGATCCACGTGAAGGACATCCAAAAAGTGTAAGAACATCAGAAATCATTGATCAAGTGCACGATATGGTATTGGATGACCGGCTAATCAAAGTGCATGAAATTTCTGATACTAAAGGCATTTCAAAAGAACGTGTAGGGTATATTTTGCATGAAGAATTGCAAATGAAAAATGCAAGATGGGTGCCGCTCTTGCTCACAACAGATAAAAAACGCAATTTCATGAAAATCTCTGAATAGCGCTTGGAACTTTTTAACAAGAATAAACTGATTTTGTGCATTGATTTATTACTATGGATGAGACTTGGATTCACCATTACACACCAGAATCCAAATGTCAGTCAAAACAATGGACAGAAGCCGGTTGTTCAGCACCAAAGAAGACAAAGTCGGTTTCATCAGCAGGAAAGGTCATGACATCGGTGTTTTGGGATGCTTTTGTTTATTAATTATCTTGAAAAGGGTAAAACAGTAACCGGGGGATATTATTCTGATCTCTTAACCAGACTAGACGAAAAAATTCTTGAGAAAAGACCCAGTTTGCAAAAGAAAAATATCGTCTTTCATCAAGACAATGCACATGCCCACAAAGGTGTTTTGGCAATGGGAAAATGGAGGGATCTGCACAATGAATTGTTGGAACATCCACCCTATTTCCCAGATTTGGCTTCCACTGACTTTTATCTCTTCCCAAAACTAAAACTTTTCCTCACTGGTTAGCAATTTTCTTCGAATCAAGAGGTGATTAAAGCTGTAGCGGGATATTTTGCAGATCTTAGTGAGAACCACTACAGAGACGGGATAATTGTGCTGGAGCATCGCTGGAATAAATGTGTTAGTCTTAAGGGAGATTATGTTGAAAAATAAAAATAATTTTGAAATTATTAATTTGTTTTTTCATTGTTAGGCCGAGAACTTTTCAGATCACCCTCTTATTAGTAATAATGAAGTAAATATAAAAAAAAATAAGTAACATGGTATGGAAATTTGCTCATTAAATTAAATTTGCATTAATCATCATGCGAGGAGCAGTGAGAATTTGTGTAAGTGCAGCTAAGCTATAAAGTATATAATAAGTCAAGTGGAATATAAGAAAAATGAAGTAATATGGTACAGAAATTTGCTGATTAAATCTGTGCTTGACAATGAAGTCACTATTTTGAGCTTGAAAATGAAGGATATGAAAAATGCAGTAGAGATACAAAAGAAAAATAAAAGAAATGGTAATACTTATAGAAATAAATGATTTGAGTAGAGATTAATACATTATGAGGGAGGATATGAAAGTAATGTTGGAGGAAGCAAAAATTAAGAGTGAATGAGAGAGAGAGAGCATGAAAATTGTTAGTCTGTTACCAAGATATGACAGTGCTGAATTAAGCAGAAGATTATAATTGTAAATGATTTGATGTACAGGTTGTGTAGAAGAAATGAGTATGAGTTTTTTTATATAGAGTGAGTGTGTTGGCAGAAATAACTTGTATAAGAAGGATGGATTTGAATTAGGGGTCTGGAGAAATGATTAGGGTGAAAAATGCAGAATCAGAGAATCTAGATCATCATGGGAGGAACTGTGTATGTGTGAGTTCAGCTAAGATATGGAAATTGATAATGATCTGGATGTCAACTGTTACATCCTGTATGCACTGGGTTTGACTTTTTGATTGTGTGTGTGTGAGATGAGAAATTGAAAGTTGCCGAACTGGGCCAAGCAGACTATAGATATAAGTTTTTGAAAAGTCAGGAGAATTTGTTTAATGTGGAGTATCAGGTGGCTTTAGTGTGAAACCTAGCTCTCAGTGTCAGATGCAGTAACTGGAATCAAGTGTATCAGGAACAAAGGGATTTGGGTTGATACCTTGATGGATACATTTTAGTCTGTTGACATTAGTGAAACGTGGCTTTCAGAGAAAAAGGTAGTAAGTGGAATGATGAAGTGCAAACAGTATAGAATTTTCAATGAAGATTGGAGAGAATTGGTGTACTACTAATCATATCAGATGATTTGAGTCCATTTGGGGTAGAAACATATCAAAGCAATAATTTTCCATGTGGCAGTGAATTTGAGGATCTAGTGTGAAATAGAGGCTTACAGGATGAAATATATGGGAGTGTTGTGGCTACCTACCTGATGGTTCTTTTGATAGGAGCAGTGAAATTCATCACCAAATTACCATGATGACTAATAAAGGAGTAGTCATAATATGTGAATTAAATTAATGTGATTAATTGGATTAGGTAGCAGAGAATACTTATAAGAATGAGAAAACATTTATTGTACTGTAGTTAGACAACTTTCTGAAGTAGAAGGCCCCTACAGTCATACAGTGTTAGATTTGATCATAGTGAGAAGAGGATGATCTTAGTTAAGAACATGACTGTTTTGCTACCAGTTGGTGATGTAAAACTCGAGATCATTCATGTTTGGATCCATGATATCAGTTATCGAATGGGAAGGATATCAGTAGTGTATGAGATGCTTAAAAGATGCAAATGCTGCATCATTTGAAAAAACAGATTATGTAGGAGTCTTTCTTTTAAGGTTACACGGTGATCAGCATTCATATTTATGAATTTAGGGACACAAAACACACATGTTGAAAAGATTATTTTACTGATTAATAATAAAATAATAACTTGACGTTTCGACCCCTGTATTGAGGTCATCATCAGAAGGATACATGTGTATAAGAACCAAGCTACATGCTGTTGCACTCTATACAGGTAAATTACATCTACGTTGTTAAGTAATCTTTTTTCTTAGCCTGTCCTCAAGTGATAAAAATAAATAAATAAATAAAAATAACTACAATAAACTCTGCTGAAGTCCTCACGTACTAGGATTCTTCTGGATTTGAACAGTACAGGTTGCTATTGAATGTTCAGGAAAAAAAAAAAAAACTTCAAGTCTTCTTGTATTGAGATTTTTCTTTGTGGTTGCTATGAAGGTTGCAGATGGGTCCTCCACATTTTTGGAATGGTTAGACCATTTTTATTTAGATTCAGATCATGTTTGAGCATTTCACATGCTTCCTTGAATTTCTGCTCGAACCAGGTTTTGGTGCAGTGTAGGGACTTGGTACCGTTCCAATCAATTCTGTGATATGTTTGGAGTGCGTGGTAAGAAAGGCCGGTTTTTCCAAAATGGAGGTATTTTATGTATCGTTTGTGTTCATCCTTCATGATTGGGATGGTTCACCTTGTTTCCCCCTATGTATGGTATGTTACATGTGCAATGTATTTTGTAAACCCCTGGGTGGGCTAGGTGTGGCAGAGGATCTTTGGAAGAACTGAGTATATGTCTTAATTTTGTCGGGGGTTTAAAGGTGGTTTTGATGTTGTATTTGTGTAGTGTTCTATTTTTTCTGAAATGCCTCTAACATGCTATTGCTATACCATATGTTAGAGGCATTTCAGAAAAAATAGACAGAAAATACAAGACGACTTGGTGAAGTGTTTTTTTTTTTTCCTGAACATTCCATAGCAACCTGTACTGTACAAATCCAGAAGATAATCGTAATATAACAATATGAACTGTATAATTCCAGAAGAATCCTAGTACGTGAGGACTTTAGCGGAGTTTATTGTAGTTTTTTTAATTTTTTTTAATTACTAGAGGGCAGGCTAAGAAAAAAGATTAGTTAACAATGTATATGTAATTTACCTGTATAGAGTGCAACAGCATGTAGCTTGGTTCTTATACACATATCCTTCTCATGATGACCTCAATACAGGGGTCGAAAAGTCAAGTTATTATTTTATTATTAATCAGTAAAATAATCTTTTCAACACGTTTGATGCCAATTCTGATGAAAACCAGCTATTGAAGCATTTATAAGAGGTGCTGGCTACAGGAAATGAATGCTTGTGTGAAAGTGAGTAGAGTGGATCAGTGAGAGAGAGAGATGGCCATCAATCAATTTAACTGCACTTTTCTGTACAGAATTCAATATTTTTAAGGAGCTCTTAGCAGCACCATCCATATATGAGAACAGTATTCAACAGCTGGGTGGATTTTGGTTCTGTATAGAGTAGGAGTTGTTTGAAGTTAAAGTAATGCCTTAACCAAAAGAGTGAACCTAATATTTTGGATGCAAAGGAGACAGTATTTGTGATAAGTTAGTGCTAAAGGAGATTTTAGTTTAGAGTTATCCCAAGAAGGTAAATCTCATCTTGAATAGATAATTTGGGTATTGTCAAGGGTAAGATTGGAAGAAAATGGTTCATTTTTGTGGGAAATAATGCAGAGCTATGTTTTGCTAGCATTGAAGTTCACAAGGTTGTCCAAACCCTATTGATGAAAGTTTGCAAGATCAGTATTTAAGGCAGTAGAGGTTACAGTTCTGTAAGTTGTGGTGATTTGTGCCTTGCAAGGTTTGTCAAACGAGTGTGCTGTCATCAGCAAAACTATGTATTGGATTGGTAGTCAGCTTGATTAGATCATTTTATATATAGAAGGAAGAGGGCCAGCAAAAGAGTTGAGTCTTGTGAGACTCCCACCATTAGTTGTATAGTTTGAAGATAAGGAGCCATCCACCATGATCACTCAAAGTGAGCTTCCATCAGAATTTCAGAAGTCAAAGACAGACTAAATGATGGGAGTTTACTTAATAGACCTTTGCATGAAACTTGGCCAAAATAGGTGTGTATAGGTATTTATCTATAAATGGATGTCGTAGATCCCCTGTTGTTTTGTAGGATGCAATCCATGCTCAGTCATTTATTAGATGAGAGGATTCAAGATAGCATAGAAGTTGGATATTGATTGTTCTGTCCATTACTTTAGAATGAATTGAGGTGAGAGAACTTGAATGGTAGTTTGAAGGTAAAGATTTGTCATTCTTCTTAGGAATAGGTGGTTATGGGCTAATTTCCAGACTGCAGGATAGATACCAGTGGAATAAGAAAATAAATAGGCAGCATAAAGTGGGAGTCAACTCTGTAGCACAGACCTTTAGAACAATCAGAGGAATGAATGCCATCAGGACCAGAAGACTTTTTTGGTATCCAATTTTAGCAAAATCGTTCTGATCTCTTTCTGGTGAGGGTTGAGTGTTTAGAATGGTTTGGGAGACATTTATGATGATCAGATATGCAAGAATTGGAGGAGAAGGAAGCCAGGAGGTTGGCTTTTTTTTTCTCTTTTTTGTGATGCATTTGTACCATCTAGGTGTAACAGTGGTGGGAGTAGTGTTGGACAGAAGTTATGGCCAATAGGTTTGGATAGTGCCCAGAAGGCATGGCTACCTTTTTGACAGGATACAAGTCTCCTACTTTTAGTTTTTAAGGCAGTTTTCAGTGTGGTGATAATTTTCTTGCAGCTATTCCAGGTTTTGGTGTGTGTGCAGTACATGAAGATGGGTTTTTGGCTGCAAGGCAATTGTGCTATGCCTGACTTCTTTTGTACATCCCGACACACCAGTGGGTGGACTAGGGAGAACAGGAATTTAGCGTGGAGTGTTGAATAGATGTTTCCATGCTGAATTATTATGATGATTCGTTCTACACATAGGTTTAGCTTATAAGGCTGGAAACGGTAATCTGACCAAGGAAATGACACAAAAAAATTTTGAAGATTGTTCCACTTAGCTTTCTTATAATGCTATATATAGTGGATGGTTACATATGTGTTGCTCCATGGGTGAAGATATGTGCACTAGAATGTAGTCTGCCTAGAGGATAGGCAACATTCACAGCATGCTTAGATGGGTCACTGGTGAGTAAGAGATACAGGCTGTTTGGAGAGTAGTTATTGTTCTCTGGTATTCTGGTGAACATGTGAACAATTTGTGTGAGATCATTTTTGATTGGGAATGTCTCAGCCTCTACCTACTTGATCTCTGCACTTGGAAGAGGGCAGCCAGCTGGTGTTCTACCAAATTCATAAATATGGATAAACCCCACCTATAAGGCAAATGAAATAAAAATGTGTAGTTGGGAAAGCAGAGATAAGCAGTGTTTGAGGAGGTCAAGATTTGAGTTTCTGTGAGGAAAAGCAGTCAAGGTTTTGCAGACTGGAGGTGGAAGTGAACATCATTAGGGTTAGAACTGAGTCTGTATATTTGTGAAGTGGATCTGTAAGGTTCTGTGACGTTTGCTGTTGACAGCATAGGTTCCACACTTTCCCCATGCAGTGTTTAGCTTCAGGTTTTCACTCTGGTTATTTGCAGAATTTTATTTTTTCACTGGTATCCCTTCTTTACAATGGATTGTCCATGTTTCATCTCCACTTTATTTCTTCTCATAGTTGCTGCTTTTGTTCATGCTCCACATAGTTCAGGTCTGACAAGACTTGTATACGTGGATAGGGGACTGGTGCCTTCCTATTTGTAGTTTATAGCCAATATGAATGCATATCTGTTAGTCAAGGTATCATAGGTCACTTTTATTAAGCATGGGAAGTTCATTCCATCTTTCCCAGTAATCGTGGGACTGAAGCAGTGACACTTAAGAATTTTCTTGGGGTCAGAGTTGCGTTGTTCAGTAATGTCATCTCTTAGCGTTGCATCAATTTCAGAATGGAAATTCAGGCATCATACTTTTTGTTTTCTTGCTCAGTCATGTCTCGAACTGAAGAGGCATTGAGTCATGAATCTTGCTGGCAGTAGGGATTAACTTCAAGATACTGATTGTGAATTGTTTCGAACTTTATTTTAATTTTATTGATTTTCCTGAGAAGTTGTCTTCAAGCACGATATGGCACTGTCGGCTGTTCATGTGCTTGCTGAGGTTTAGGAACTGTATAGCAGTGGAGAGGCACAGGAAACAGATAAATGATTGATTGAGGTTGCTTAGGAATTTGAGTGTCGATT
Organism: Typopeltis vanoorti; assembly: GCF_054136105.1. Taxonomy (NCBI): domain Eukaryota; kingdom Metazoa; phylum Arthropoda; class Arachnida; order Uropygi; family Thelyphonidae; genus Typopeltis; species Typopeltis vanoorti. The sequence continues at coordinate 44,334,963 of NC_143551.1, read as the reverse complement.
CACTGATTTTGGCACAGTTGTATGAGTCCACTGGCAACAAAAATTACATTAAAAAAAAAAACTTTTTCTAAAATGTCTATGCAGCTTTAGCATTTTAAAGCTTCACAAGGTCTGTCTGCAAGACTTGAAGCAATATGATGTTATTATTATTATTATTATATCACACCTCCAGGGAGTCTAAAGACTCATCGAGGGAGGGCATCAACTCTTCGTCTCACTACTCCACCAACCTTCATCATCTGACACCAATGTCATATACTGCAGACTACCACCACTAGTGCTCTCACAGACGATCACAAACATCCATGCCCACGGCAGGATTTGAACCCGCAGCCTTTTGGCTGGAGAGCGGATACGCTAACCACTCGTTCAACCAGGCCGGCAATTATCATTCTGCATTGTTGTTGCTATCTTTACTTCATGCTGCAGACATGAAGTAATGTAGTCTACTAGCACTTTTTATGGCCAATATTAGAACATCATGATCATCAGCCATTTTCTCTCTACTTCTGAATCAAGGCCTCCATTCATTCCTATCTTAAGCTTTTCCATGCTGCTGAGTTCTAGCCCTCTCTTTAATCTCATCCTCCCACCATCTCTTTGGTCTTCCTGTAGCTCTCTTTCCATCTCTAGAATACCATTTTGATATCAGCTTTGTCCATTTTGAGTGTTACTTTTTGCTGCATGACCTGCCCATTGCCATTTTGATCTTTTAATGGCTGTTATAATGTCTCTCACCCTAGTCTAAGCTCTGAGCCAAGTGTTACACATTGTATCTAGAATGGTAGTATTGAGTAATGATCTTTCCATTTTCCTCTGGGTAATCCCCAACTTGTATGTCAATTTTTTAGTCAAAGTCCATGTTTCACTTCCATATGTTATGATTGGAAATATAAAACTGTCGAATATTTCTCTTTTAAGGCAGATTGGGATGTTTCTTTAGAATGCTTCATGGTGTTTTCCAAAGGTGAGCCAACTAAGTTGAATTCTACATATAATTTTTTCTTTACAGTTACCATCTACTGTAATCTTTTGTCCTAAACATAGGAGGTTACTATATCAACTTCCTTTTTTTTTCTTTTCGTTATAAGTTTTGTTTTGTCTTGGTTTATATTGGTTTATTTTTAATCCTTTCTTTTTACTTTCCACATTCAATTCAGTAATTATTTGTTAAAGTTCTTCTGCAGAGTTTCTAAAAAGAACAATGTCATCAGCAAAGCATAGGTGATTTAGTTCTTTTCCATTTCCCATAATTCCTCTGTTTTTCCAATCCAGGTTTTTAAAAATTAGAATTAGGAAAACTTTTTTAAAAATGCTCAGGGTACTTATGTTTGGTTTAGTGTTCTTTAGTTTCTTGAGAACCATTACTGTACTTTCTTTTTGGGGTGAAGATTGGGTAAAATCACTTCTGAAACAATATAATATCAGAGCAGAGTCTCCAAGTAACACAATCCAAAATGCTTCCTGGTGTGAATGAAGCAGATGTACAACTTTATTAAGCAAGAGATCTGTAAGATGATGGTGTGGAAGGAATATCATGAGTGAGACTAAGAATGAGAAGAGTCATGCAATGTGTAACCCAAAAAGGATGTTATCATTCTGCTGCAAGTAAAAGAAAGAGTGAATGTGGAAGAATAAATTTACTGAATGCAGATGGAATGCTTATGTCAGAAGCAGATGATTGTTTCAATAATGAGCTTACTTCACTAAGATCTGTCAACATATCGCACTGTGTGCTGCAGTTATACTGGATGAATAGAACAGAATCGCATTAGAAGAAGGTTCTAGAGCTGTTGCATAATATTATAAATGAATCCAGCAATAGGAACAGATGACTTATCAGTACATATGCTAGAGGAAATTGTTCAGCTAAACTGGTTAGACCCTTGACTTGGTTATATAATTTGAGTCTCAGTGCAGGAAAATGCTACGTAAATGGAAAGAATGTATTACAGTCCAGTTGTACAAGGGGTGGTACAAAAACTGGTATGGTAGTGTTGCTAAGCAGTCGCATACAGAAATGTGTTAATAGATGAACTATACTACTTTGCAAGGAACAACGTGAGTTTTCTAAAGGGAGGTCAGTTGCACAGTATCTGTGCAATTTGCTCATATTTTATAATAATATTATTGGCTATGTTGGATGAAGGGAATGGACTCACAATGATGCTGTTTGACTTTGCTAAGGATGTCCCATGAAAGGTTGTTGAATAAATTGAATCGTATGGAATATAAATTTGTTGCCTCAGGTGGCTGATGCACATCAGCAGGTGGCTGATGCACAGGTATCAGAAAGTGATATGTCGGAGAGTGTGAATCTGCTAGATTTAATTAGCAGGATATCCCATGGGGTCATTACCTGGATCATTGTTGTTCGGTCTATGTGTTAATGATATTAATGAGGATTTCTCAGGTAATGTTTAATTGTTTGTGAATGATGCAAAGATATGCAGGGCAATCAGATATGCTACTTATATACAACACTTACAAAATCATTGGTCGCAACCAATGATCATGACTGTCACTTGAGTGTTAGTAAGTATAAAGTAATGCACTTTGTTGTAATGAGATTTCCAACAGTATGTTATATTGGTTGGATTATGCTTGGCAAAACTGATGAGGCTAGGGATCTTGGATTTTTGGTGCATAGGAAGGTGAAATTCAAAGGCTGCATAACAAAAATTGCAAATACAACTCAGACGATGATTGCAATGCTGAAACAAACATTGACATGTAAGAATAAGGAAGATATATTGGTTCTTTATGTAGCCTTGATACTACTTCAGCTGAACTACAATGCACAGATTTATGTTCTAAAGGAATGAAGAAGCTGTGGAGAAAGTATAGAGAAGAGTTATAAAGGCGATATCAGGATTATTAAATGTAGATTATGAGGACAGAAGAATATGTAGTCTGCAGATGCAAGCAAACAAGAGAAGGAATGGGTGATAAGATAAAGGCCTATAAACGTCTGAAAGTTTATTATATTGGCTGATGAGATTTCATTATATGGAAGGTAGGGAGAGGACAAGGAGACACCAATTGAAGTTTATGTATGATTAAGATAGGGATGACAGTTTTTTCTCCCACAAGACAGTTTGCCTGTTGAATAGGTGAGTGCATCTATTGTGAATGAGTTTAAGAAAAGGTATGACAGCTGGTGCTGGTTTAAAAAAAAAAAAAGTACAGCCTCTCTTGATGATTCATTGACTTCCTGGAGGATAATTATTATTATTATACAGGTATCTCCATGTAGTCAGAAGACTCATTGTGAATAACTATTCACACAATATCTGTCATACTTTTCCTTAAACTCATTCATTGATGAAATGAATGAGTTAAAAAATTTTAAATATGTAAAACTGGGCAAGGATAATAGAAATGAATTAAACATAACTGATTCCTCTAGGATAACTTTGAATGATCCAGCTGTGATTGCAGAAGACTTTAATAAGGTGCTTTGCAAATGTTCATGTGAACAGGTTAGAAGAGAAAATACTGATTGAGGGACATGAGTTTCCTAATGATGTAATACAGGAGGAGGAAATGGTTGTTACCTTAAATCACTTGGCAGTGGATAAGGTTGGAGGTAGGGCTGATATATTTCCCTTAGTAGTTAACAGATATGTGAGAGTTAATTAACACACTTTTGATATCTTGAATGAATCACTGAGATTGCAGATAGTACCTTCTTGTTGGAAGTAAGTTTGCAAATATTATTCTAGCTCATAAGGATGGTTCATCACATAAAGTGCTAAATTATTGATCAGTTAGTCTACTTAGTGTTTTAGTCAAAGTAATGGAAAAATTAATTAGGGATCATATCCAGGATATTCTTGTTTGTTAACATGATACAGGGAAATACATCAAGGTAATAGCTATATGTGATTTATTTGGATTTGATAACATTACATAGAAGAACCTGCTGATTAAAATGTTCTGGATAGGTATTGGTGATCACTAATGAGATGGGTAGGAAATTAGTAAGTAGGTAGATGATAGTAAGTAGGACTCTTCAAAGAGAGGTTTTCACAAGCATGGTACCACAAGGTTTGGTGTTAAAGTCCTTGTTTTATATATTCATAAATGATTTAGGTTCAAATATTATTATTATTATATGGATATCTCAATGGAGTTAGAAGATACATTATAGGAGACCCACACTGACATTTATACACACAATACTTATCATAACTCTCCTTAAACTCATTCACTGAAAAGGCATGCACAGCTAATTCTGGTAATCCATTCCAGTCATGAATACTCTCAAAGCAAAAAAAAATAAAATAAAATAATAATAATAATCTGCATGCCCTTACTAACCACACTCTTGCATAACTTGTAGGGATGACCCCCTAGTTTTTTGTCTATTTGTCATACATTCAAAAATTTCCTTTGTGTCAGTGTTATAGAATTCCTTTAGTAACTTATAAGTTTCTATTATATCTGTCCCTCTTTTCCACTTATCAACTAAACTTTGCAACCCACACACCTTCAGCATATCCTCATAGGGAACATTCCACATATCTGTCACCACCTTGGTCACTTATCCCTGTATGTTCTCCACTGCTTCCTAACTCCTTTAATAAGGTAACCAATCACCTAAAAAAAACACAGATGACTGGTGACCAAAAATGTGCTCAGTAGTTGAAGTTCAACCAAATCATACCCTATCTTTTACTTTTGTTTTTCAACATTAAAGTAATACTTTGAGCTATTTTCCAACTTTTGCGGTATGCCCTCTGAACTTTAGCTCTCTGTCCAGTTTTATCCCCAAGCCTTATTAATTTCCTGCATTCCAGTACCATCAATGATACAGAGTATGTATCCTTTTCATCCTGAAGTGCATAACCTTACATTTTGCATCATAAATTGATAACCATTATCTTAGCCCACAGTATCAATTTATTTAATTCATCCACAAGATATCTAGGTCACCTTAATCATCAATTGCCTCCCCAGATTTGCATCGTCAGCAGATAATTGAATATCCCCCCCCTCCCCTTAAATCTTTTTCTATATCATTAATATACAAATTATAGAGCAGTGACCCTAATACAGAAGAACTCTAAGGTTCACTCTACTTGTCACCTGCATTCTCCTGGATTCTAATCCTTCATATACTATTGTTTGGAGTTCTTTAGTACTGATGTCAAGTTGTGCTGCAGCAGTCAGTTATTTAGATGACTTATGTTCTTTACAGGATGAATTTAAAATATTGAAATGATGGACTGGGAGGTGGCATTTAAAATTTAATTTGAACAAATGAGAGTATATTTGATTTTTTAAGAAGATATTACATGGATATAAGTTTTGGGTTGATAAGGAACTTTATTTCAGGAATCAGACTGGTAAGACAAGTATAAAAGCTCAACTGTGTGTGTGTGTGTGTGTGTGTGTGTGTGTGTGTGTGTGTGTGTGTGTGTGTGTGTGTGTGTGTGTGTGTGTGTAAGATTAATTAAAACAAGCTTTACTTGTAGGAGAAAAGAAATGTTGATTCTATTACAGTAGTCCCTCTCCCATCCATGAGAGATACGTTACAGACACTCCACCTCCCCACTAATAGTAATGAACCCTGTATATATACTGCTTTTTCCTATACATACATACATACCTATGATAAACTTTAATTTATAAAGTAGGCACAGTAGGATATTAACAATAATAACTACAATAAGAAAATAGAATGATTATAACAATATACTGTAATAAAAGTTGTATGAAGGCGAATAGAATCTTAGCAACCTCAGCATTACAATTTTTTAAATTATATATTTATTATATATATTGATAAGGAACTTGTATGAATTTGACGACCACGAATAGTCGAAACGGTCCACACCCCATCAACCACCTTTCCCCTTCCCCCTCCCTATTTTAAAAAAATTAACCCTTTCACTTTTTCCCCACCCTATATAAAAGTATATGTTTCTATATATTACGAAAAAAACCCGGGTTTTTCTAACTTATTCTACCAAACTGCCTATCCCCCCCCCCACACACACTCTGCAGTTTTCGACATCGCAGACTGAGGAAAAGCCACAACACCCAGAAAAAGGTATGTGCAATTTTCTATTCCTTAGGCTACATATACTTTTTAGTACATCTACACTCATAATGCCCTAAGAATCCATGAGTAAATAGCCAATGACATCTAAACAGGGGTACTCCTAAACTGAAGCAAGCAAAATAGCTGTAATTATAATATATTTATTATTTTATGAAGTAGAGAACTTTCACCTTTTCATTAATTGCCTAGGTATGATAGTGATGAGCTGAGCAGAAGAGCAATAACATTGAATAACATAATAGCTAGAATGTGTCAGAAGAGAGGATTGGAATTTGTGGATGCCTGGAGGGCGTTTGAGGACAGAAAGGAATTGCATGCGAGAGACCGCTTGCATTTGAATAAAGAAGGATGTAAGCATCTGAAGAGATTGCTGTTTTGAACGAGTCATTGTATCAATGCAGGGAAACCAGAATGCCCAGGTTGGATGGTAGCAGGGGTGGCCTCTTGTGGGAATGGGTACTTGGGAGCGAGAGAGAGAGGAGGGGGGGGTACAACATCAGGTAACGCTTAGCCCAGTGGAGTCTAGAGGGGATAATGCTGGGTATAGAAACAGTGGCATTTTTATGCTTTATACTAATGCCAGGAGTATCCAGAATAAAGGAGACGAATTGGTGGCATTGATAGCATCAGTCTGGCCAAAGATTATTGGGATCACTGAGACATGGTTAACAGAAGAGGATGTAATAACAGGAATAGAAGTAGCAGGGTACAGCATTTTTCGGCAGGACAGGAAGGGAAAGCATGGTGGTGGAGTACTGCTTATGATAAGTGACGACTTATGTCCTCTAAGAGTGGAGTCATTGGAAGGCAGTGATGCTAATGATTTTGAAAGCATATGATATGAGGTAGAGGTGGGAAAGACAGGATATTTAATGGGGTGTTACTACAAACCAAGGAGCACAAAGGGTGGGCTAGGAGTTCTTTAGACAGTTGAGCTCGGCAAGTGCAAGAAGAATGATTGTTATTGGAGATTTTAACTACAGCAGTATAAACTGGGGAGAGGAAGATGCATGTAGCAATAAGGGAATGGTATTTCTAGAATTCTTGAAGGACAAATGTCTTAGGCAACATGTAATAGAGGGAACAAGAAATTCCACAGTTTTGGATTTGGTCATAGCATTAGAAGAGTTGATAATAACTGAGATGAAATCTCTCCCACCAGTTGGAGAGAGTGACCGTGTGGTTTTGACTTGGAAGATGAATAGACATGCATGAGTATCAAAGAGACTGGAATGTATGTGGAATTATAAGGAAGGTGATTATAATAGTCTTACACGTCAACTTGGGGAAGTTTCATGGAGGAAGGAATTAGAATGACGGGATATCATTAGTGCTTGGGAAATTGTGAAGGAATATTTGGTAGCAGCAATAGTAAGCTGTATTCCACAAGTGAAGAAGAGGACACAATTTTAAGTAAAGTGGATGACAAACAATATTAAACAGGAACTGCATGTGAAAAAGAGGCTATGGAAGAGATATAAGGAGACAGGTGAAGAGCAGATGCATGAAGAATATAAGATACAGGCCAGGAGAGTGACTAGTATGGTAAGGAAAGCGAAACTGGAATATGAGAAGAGATTAGCCCTAAAATCCAAAGAAATTCTTAGGGAATTTTTTAGCTATGTGTCCAGTAGGAGGAGAAATGATTCTGGAAGAGTGATATTGTGGGATAAAAATGGGAATAAAGTGACTGATGCAGAGGACATAGTGGAATTGTTCAATGAATACTTTATTGTAGTATTTCATCCTGGAGGAGTAAATTTTAATAGTTGAGGGATAGGGCAGGATCAAGATTTAGTGGTGCAGGAGGAGAATGTGTTCCAAATACTGAGTACTCTGGATGTCAGTAAAGCTGTGGGACTGGATGGTATTTCACCATCCTGGCTTTTCAATGAAAGTCTGACTATGGGAAAGGTGCCTAGAGAATAGAAGGAAGGTAAGATAGTGGTATTACATAAGGGCAGAAGCAGACTGGAAGTGTCTAATTATAGGCCAGTTTGTGTGTCATCAGTAGTTGTTAAGGTCTTGGAGAAATTAGTGAAGGACTATATACAGCATTGGGCAGACGAGGGTAATGTTATCTGTGAAAGTCAACATGGATTTGTGAAGGGATGCTCTTGTTTTAGTAATATGCTAGCCTTTTATAATAAAGTTACAAGAGCAGTAGATGAGGGAAAGGCATATACTGCCATTTTCTTGGATTTAATGAAGGCATTTGACAGGGCGCCACATGATAAGCTGATATTTAAGTTGCAGCACATGGGTTTGGATGTCAGGTGGGTCAACTGGATTCAGGATTGATTGTCCGATAGGTATCAGAGAGTTGTGTATCGTGGGGCAGTTTCAAGGAGGTAGAGGGTTACAAGTGGGGTGCCACAGGGCTCAGTACTGGGACCTATATTGTTTAACCTTTATATCAATGACAGTGTCAGTGGATTGCAGGGCGATATTCAGTTGTTTGTAGATGATGTGAAGATGGAAAGGGTTATTAGTAATAGTGCAGATGTGGTAGCCCTACAAGAGGATTTGAAGAAGCTAGACAGATGGGCAAATGAATGGGGGGGTATCGATTTAATGTAGCAAAATGTAAGATCTTAAGTTTTGGGACACATCGATGGGATGCTGCATACTCTATTGGAGGAGCTATACTTGAGGAAGTAGGGGAGACTAGAGATCTGGGGTTGAAGGTTGATAGAGAACTGAAATTTAGGGGACATATTGCAAAAGTGGTGAAGGTAACCTAGAGATTGCTGCAATAATGAGAAGGATGCTAACCTGCAGAGATAAAAGAGTTGTCATTCCATTTTATAAAGTCCTGATCAGACCACACTTGGACTATTGTTCTCAAATTTGGTCTCCATGCTTTGAAGGGCATAAATTAACTGTGAAAGGGTACAGAGGTTGATATCAAAGATGGTTTCAGGACTGTACAATGTTAGTTATGAGGATCGGATGAGAGTGTGTGGACTGCAGAGTTTGGTGGATAGAAGAAGGAGAGGTGATATGATTGAGACTTTTAAACTGTTAGGAGATGGTAACAGGGTTGATACTGGGGAGTTCTTTTGCTTTGTTGAACAGCAGGAAGGAATGATGACAAGGAGCCATCCCTGATAGTTACAAAAGGAAACTGTGTGCAAGAGGGTGAGGAGTTGTTTCTTTGCATGGAGGGTGGATGAACTATGGAATTCATTGCCTGATGGAGTGGTGAGAGCTAGAACGGTCAATGAGTTTAAGGAATGGTATGATAGACTTTGTGTTCCCTAGGAAAGACCTCCCAAGATGGGTCTTTTGACTCCATGCAGGCCTGAATAATAATAATAATTAGAAGAAAACACTCCCTGACTTCTCTTTGGCATATCCAAATTGATAACATCACTACTTTTGAACTTTGGGGCCATTATTAAGTAAAATAAGGATTACTTGAACACAAGCACTGCAATACTACGACATTTAGCATTTCAGACGGTACATATACAGGACAGCGTATCAATGCTGTCCTGTATATGTACCAGGCAGGATGGCACGAGATTTTCACATTACTCAGAATGATATGCAATTTAAAACTCATGAATTGTTTATTTCTGGAATTTTCAAATTTAATATATTTGGACCAGGGTTGATTGTGGATAACTGAAACTGCAGAAGGTGAACCCATGGATAATTGGGGGGGGGGGGATTTCAGTATACAACTCTCTAGTCTGACCGGTATTGGATAGTGGCTCTCAGCTTGATTCACCAATGCATTTTAATGGATACCAAAAAATTGGGGATATTCAGAGAAAATTTGACTAAGTGTGTAGAGGAATTTATCATTACATTTGTATATAAAAAAAAAAAAGTAGCAAAAAAATAATCCTTTCTTTGGCCAATAATTGTTGTAATCGTTGGTCAGTAACCTTTAGCAAACCATAGTGCAGCTGGTTTCTTTGTATATATGTGTATGCCTCCAGATGATGACCTTGATATGAAGGTCGAAACATCAAGTGTTCATTTTGGTTTATATTAAACTAAAGTTTTGCTCTAACATGGTAGTTGTCTCCATAATTTTTCATAATGTAGCAAAAAATAAAGACATGGTCTGAAAAGTGCTAAATGACCTTTACAGAGAAAGCAGGAACATAGCTAAACTGACAAATTTAGTTCAGATTGAACTAAAATTAGAAGGTAATCCTATGAAATTATGCATGAATATATTTACCTCAGACAGATAGTTGGTTTTAAGGAAAACCAAGATTATTCCTTTTATTACATGACACCTCGATATATTCGAAGGATTCTTTGTGGATGGCACACTACTCACTGTCTCCTCCTGCTGACTCCTCCAATTACACACAATGATACTACTACCATCAACACACACACACACACACACACACACACACACACACACACACACACACACACACACACACACACACACACACACACATTTTTCCAGGAGGGAAAAAACCTGCTGCCTCCATTTGAGATCAGTTAACTCATCTTCACTTCAGAAAGTCCATATAAAGTTTCTTCTTGTCGCAATAGAATAGAACTCAGATCTTTTCCAGTCTAAGGCACAATATTTCATTATTCTTCCAGTTGTATTACAAAGGCACTTAAAGGTAAAGAAATAAACAGAAGAAATCACACTAGGAAAAAAATATTTTGGCTTCATAAAGATTATGTGGCAGAAGATTATAACCCAAATATTTTAAAAGAAAGGTATTTAATATGTGCATTCCAGTTATGGATGGTTGATGATTAAACAAGAGGGGGGGGGGGACATGCTGGAACAGAGCCTTGGTGAGAAGAATGATTCACATAACAGAAAAGGGACAGAAGTGGAGAGATGACTGTTGTAGAGAATATTGGGAAATATTTTAAAACATGTAAATTGAGATTTGTGAGCAATATTTGTAGATTAATAAATGAAAGATGGATGAAAGAAAAAAGAAAGGTTGCCCGGAGAAGAAGATAAAAGGATAATCTTCAAAAGATTTGACATAAGATGCTGGAGTTAGTTCAAAACAGAGGCAACTGGAATTTTTAAGGGATACCTGTATCAAACAGTAGATAAAAAAGAAGCTGAAGAAGTAGTTATAATTTGACTATTCCATTGATAAAAATTGGTCTATAACTGGCTGCATCAAGTCTGACTCCATCCTTGTGTAATGGAATTATCTTACTCAGTTTTCACTCATTAGAAATTATCATCATCAACAGACCTTCATGGAGACTCATTGTGGGAGGTCCCACTCTCACATGCACATCTCATCGTACCTCAACTTAAATGCATTCACTGTCCCCACACTTACTACATTCTCAGGCAATGCATTCCAATCACCCACCACTCTCCATGCAAAATATCTACTCCCCCTCATTGCCCCCCCCACAGCTTCCAAGGATGGCCTCTAGTTTGCTCCCTGTCTCCACATATTCTATGAAAAATCTGACCTATGTTGACACAGGGTTAAATAGCCAAGTTCAGGAATGTCTCTTCCACATTTTTTTGATACCATACCTATGTTGATATTTCATCTGATTCTACTGTTGTGTTTGCATCAGTCTATTATCTTTAATACCTCTATCTCATCAACTTCTTTTTCTATGGTTCAGTTCTTCCTGCAAAAAAACTAACGAATCTGTCTGGAATTATTATTATCACACCATCTTCCATGGAGTCAGCAAACTCTTCATGGGGTTCACTCAAACATCAACATATTTATCATATTAAGCCATAAAATCCTCAACACTTTGTCACTTCAACACCAACGGTTGTTGAAGTGACAAAAGTAACATACCCTGGTATGTGTAGCTAAAATAAAATCTCTGTCATAGTACCCCATATATTGAACCATCTTCTAACCACAGATTCTCTACAACACTCGACAAACTGCCATAAAGTTGTTTGTTTTGCAGATAAAAGTTCTCCTACAAACTCTAGCAATTGTGGCAGATAACATAGCTCAGATGCTACCAAATCCACTTCCATGGCAATCACACATGTCATCTTGTAGCTTTTATTTCAGCAGGCTACCAAAATTTTCCACCTCTCCTGTTGCCTACCAGCAGCTCTTCAAAGCCCATAGAATCAAATACTCTGATTTTGTAGCTGTTTACACAGATGGTTTCTCAGCATTTGCCCAGATCCCACCAGAGTGTAGCAACATTACTGCAGAGCTATTTGCAATAGGGCTTGCATTAAAATATATTAGATTCCATTGCTTTGATAGGTGCATAATATATCCAGACTCACAAAGTTCTCTTCAGGCAATAAAAATGCAGTATAAAGCTATAGCAACATCCAGTGCTCTCTTGAATTCAACATCTCCTGTTCCATTTCTGAAAGCTACACCTTGCTGTTTGCTTCTGTTGGATTCTGAGCCCTGTTGGGATTAAGGGAAATGAGGCTGCAGATACTGCAGTGAGGTTGGCTTGTTTCTCAAACATTCACCATCTGCCTGTACCACATACAGATTATTGGCACATTATCAAACAAAAACTCCTATCCCAGTGATAGCTATCTGGGAAAAATTAAACTTGAAATTAGATAATGGCACTCTAGCCTTCATAGGGTTCGAACAGATGAAACTGTTTCTGCTACGCTCTGCATAAGTCACAGTCATCTTAGACATGTTTATTTATTGAGGGCTAATGACCCACCTATGTGTGAGAAATGCAAAACCCATCTCATCATTAGTCATATTCTGATGGAGTGCGCACTTCACGCTAGAGAGGAATGACAGTTTTACTTATCTAGCTGAGTCCTATACATTCAGATGTTATCCGATTCAGACAAATTGCATGATGTTTTTAACTTTTTACAAAAAATTTATTTGTACAACACATTTGACTGTAATTTTATCTGTATGCAGATGCAGCATTGCTTAATGTAATTTTTGTACATACATATTATTTAATAATTTATCTTTGACTTTTATGTTCTGCTGTAACCTTTGCTGTAATTTTATTTATGTGTTGATACTGCATTACTTAATTTAATTTTTGTACCTACATGTTATTTACTAATTTGTGTGAAATATGTACTGTTGCAACATCTGACCTTGTGTGCTGCTGTGGTTTTGTTTATATGTGGATGTTGTATTGCTTGACTTGATTTTTGCACATATATATTTTTTGCTGATTTGTCTGACTATGCTGCTGTGGCCTTTGCTGTAATTTTGTTTATATGTAGATGCTGTATTGTTTAACTTGATTTTTTTATACATACATATTGCTTATACTTTATCTTTGACTATTTGTGTAACACGTCTTACTATTTGTTATTTTCTGGTGGTGTGCCAGCATTTTACACAAGAGAGAGAGAAATGAAATGTTTATCTATCTAGCCAAGCCAGTACACTCAGGCAGATTTTATCAGAGTCAGACAAATTGGATGATGTTATACCTTTTTACAAAGAAACTAATTTTATCAAACACATTTGACTGTAATTTTATTTATTGTATGGATACTGCATTACTTAACTTAATTTTTGTACATTCATATTATTTACTAATTTATGTTGACTATTTACGTACAGTAGAGGGTGACTGTAAAAAGAAATTATATATAGAATTCAACTTGGTTGGATAATCTTTGGAAAACACCATGAAGCACTCAAAGGAAAAACATCCTAATTTGCCTTAAAAGAAAAATATTTGACAGTTGTATACTTCCACTCATGACATATGGAAGTGCAAATGCACTTTGACTAAAAAAAATTGACCAACAAGTTGAGGATTACCCAGAGAAAAATGGAAAGATTATTACTTAGTATTACTGTTCTGGATACTTGGATCAGAGCTCAGAATAGGGTGAGAAGCATTATAATAGTCATTAAAAGATCCAAATGGCAATGGGTAAGTCATATTGCAAAAAATTAAGCAGCACTCAAAATTGGAAAAAGTTGATATCAGAATGGTATTCTAGAGATGGAGAGAGAACTACAGGAGACCAAAGAGACAATGGGAGGATGAAAATAAAGAGATAGTCTAGCAGTGGACAGAAAATGGCTGATGATGATTATGATGGTGATATATGTACTACTGTAACCTCTGACATTTACTGCTGCGGTTTTGTTTATATGTGGATGCTGCATTGCTTGACTTGATTTTTGTACATACATATTATTTGCTAATTTTTCTTTGACTGTTTGTGGCAAGCTGTGGCCATTTTTGTAATCATGTTTATATGTAGATACTGCATTGCTTAATTCAATTTTCATACATGCATATTGTTTACTATTTTATCTTTGACTATTTTTGTACTTCTGTAACCTTTGGTGTAATTTTATTTATATGTAGATACTGCATTACTTAATTTTTGTACATACATATTATTTTCTTATTTATCTTTAACTATATGTGATGTGTGCTGCTGTGGCCTTTGCTGTAATTTTGTTTATATGTAAATACTGCATTGCTTAACTTGATTTTTGCACATGCATATTATTTACTAATGTATCTTTGACTGTTTATGTACTGCTGTAACAAAGGTTACAGCAGTACATAAACCTTAATTTGACCTTAAGTACTGCTGTAACCTTTGCTATGGTGCAGTATGATCTTTGTTGTCATAGCAAAGGATCCTTGTACAATTAAAACATAAATCAAACTAATTTCCTCTGTATGAAAAACAGAGATTACTCAGCAATTAAGCAGCATAGCATTTCAAAGAATGTAAATGTACACACCACTTAACTTCATTTAATACATTTCACAATAAGACATTACACAGCATAATTTCATTGCCTAGTTCATCATGAGGAAGAAATTGTTCCTCATGAACAAATTAGATAATGAAATTAATCTTTCACTTAGACAATCACAAATATTTATGCCCACAGTCAGATTCAAACCCACAGTATAGCAGGTTTGTTAAATCACTCAGCCAAATCAGGCTGAAAAATTTATTTTATTTGATGAGAGTATTTTTTTTTTCATTCAGTGATTCTGATTGGTAATCCATTCATTCATTCACCACTCTCCAAGTCAAAAAATCTAGTCTATATATATATATATGAAAGAATGATCATTAACTCAGTTAACAGACATATTTTTTTAAAAAGAATTGAATGACTAGAACCGAGATTTAAGTAAAAAGGTTTTAAGGTTTTAATATAAAATCACGACTAGTTTTGGCTTGTAACAGCCTTCATGAGGTGACATTATAAAAGAAAAAAAAAAGGGAAAAAGAAAAAACACTGAAGCTTAAATAAACTATAAACATCATAGAGAGTCTCTATACATAATTGACATTAAATCATTGTGGTGGTATTGTTGGGAAAGTACGTGCTAGTAGCATCTCGTGAACGCCAGTACATGATTACAGCTGAATGACTATCTGGGAGGTTGTAGCTCAAGTTATTATTTAGATGAGCAGGATTCAAGATGATTTCCCTAGATTCCACGATTTTTCTGTCTAGTTCATCGTTGCAATGGAAGATGTTAGTAGATTTTTCCCAGCAGACTTTGTGACTTTGGCTTTCATTATTAGGATTAGCCGCGAAAAGGATATGACTAGATAATGCACTGTCTCGCTGTCTCTTGTAAGTAATGTCCCTCATGTGTTCTTCCATATGCAATTCAACAGATTTGTCTGTCTGCCCAAAATAAGGAATATCACAATCGCACAATATTTTATATACACCAGGGTATTTGAGATGATGATGACAAGGTTTTGGGTGGCTTATTAAGAATAGATCTTTGGAAGAGGAGTGAACAAGGTTCTGATATTGTATTTTCTTAGAACTTTTGCTAATTTATGTGAAACTGTACTTATGTAAGGAATAGATATATTGCCTTTGAATCTATTTGTTTCTTCTGAATGATGTCTAGGAGGATTAAGAAGGAATCTTTCAATGATTCTCTTGGAATATCCATTAATTTTGAAAGAAGTTTTAAGATGGTTTATTTCTGTAAGAAGTTCATTTGTGTCATCCAGAAGAACGGGCTTTATGTCCCAAGGTGGAAATTATTCCAAGCTTATGAGGAGGGAAGCGATGGGACTGACTATGCAGATATCTGTTGGTATGTGTGGGTTTTCTATATATCGATATTTTGAGTTTACCAGAAGAGAGGGTCAGATTGACATCAAGAAAAGGCAGGGAATTATCTGTTTCAAGCTTGGCAGTAAACTTAATACTATGATGTCGGCTATGACATCATAGTATTAAGTACAGTTTCACATAAATTAGCAAAAGTTCTAAGAAAATACAATATCAGAACCTTGTTCACGAGATGCTACTAGCACGTACTTTCCCAACAATACAACAAACGAAAGAACAGCTTTAAATACAACCACAACGATTTAATGTCAATTATGTATAGAGACTCTTTCTATGATGTTTATAGTTTATTTAAGCTTCAGTGTGTTAGTGTTTTTTCTTTCTTTTATGATGTCACCTGATGAAGGCTGTTACAAGCCGAAACTAGTCGTGTTTTTATATTAAAACCTTTTTACTTAAATCTCAGTTCTGGTCATTCAGTTCTTTTTAAAAAGAAAAAATATATATATGTATATATGTTTCTAACATATTACATCTTTTCTGCTTATCAGCCAACTTCTGTAACCCACAGACTTCAATCTCTAACCTTAATAACCTTAATATCATAGACCAATCATATCTTCCATGCTTGCTTCTGAATTCACTCCAATAATTCCTCATTTCCCAAAAAAATTAGCTAACCATATGTGTGCAAGATATTAAGGTGTGACCATGAAGCCTTTTGAAGAGGAATGATAACTTCACTCTGCCTCTCAGTGTGTGTTCTCCCATAACCAAATAATCCACTAAATGCCTCTGATTACTTTGGTAATATGCCCTTTGGACTTTAACTGCTTATCTACTGTTGCTTCTAGAGCTTTGGCCTCATCTCAGTTTCTTACAGTTTTCAATCTTTTCATCCCTACGTGCATATACTTACATCCTTTCCACATTAAACTGGTAACTATTGTTCATTGCTCATTCCATTAATATTTGAATCATTCTGCAGGATCTCTGCTGCACCTTGATTAACTATTACTTTATCTAGTTTTGCACCATCAGCAAACAACTGAATACTTCCCTTCAAATCATTACTTTTAATGTTAAATAGCAACAGTCCAAGCACAGGGACTCTAGCACTCCACCTATCACTCTGATTTCTACTCCTCCACATCCTATTCTTGGGTTTCTGTCCATTACCTACTCTGCACATCACTTGCTTCATATCTATCATGTTTGCTCCTATTTATATAACGGAGTTCCATACTGCTAGTGGAACTGTTAACAGAGATGTACCTTTGTTACGGTATTCACTTGATGTTTTGCAAAATCCAGTGGTTAACCATTCCTTTTATCCAATGAACTATCTGGTATAAAAGCTGAGTAAATTACTGAGGTATGACCTACCATTTGTAAAGCCATATTGTCCTCTCATAGAACATCATATTCCTGTTCACCTATTCCTGAATTTTGATTTTGACCAACTTCTACAATAATTTTACCAACACTCCTGAGATAACCATTCAATATATGAATGCAGTCTCTATGTTGGAGCTTCCTGTATGCCATTGAACTGTTTTCACATCCTTAAAGTACCATGCACTTTACTAAAGCTGAGGCATGGATTAAACAGCACGGTCAGAGACTCTGCTAGTTCTCTTGCACATTCTCATAATACATTGGCTGACATCCCATCTAATTCCTTAGTTATATTCCTATTAAGATTACACAATATCTTAAGCACCAATTCATCTACCTCTATTCCAATATCAGCTTTTATGTCCCTCACTGCAATATCCTCATCTTGATGTTAACCGTCCTCACATTATTTTCTCATAGTCTCTCTCTCTGTTCCTGTAACTACATAATCCTCCATCAATCAGAAAAATACTGATTCCTCTAACTTTCACATATGTTGCATTAACAAATGTTAAAAACTTCTTTTTATTTTTTTTTAGGATGCTTCTGGTATTAGTATACCTAAATTGCGGTATGCTATGAGATCCACTATTAGGAAAAATATTGGTGTCTCATTCTACAGACACCCTTTATGAACTTAAGGATGTATGCAGACATACACCTGATTTTTCTAATAGTGCTAGTTTCCTTAACTTTTTAGTTTTTCCAGATAACTAACTTCATTCAGGTGCAGTTCATTAGTTGTAAGTCTTTCTGTCCATCAAATTCAGTTCACATATCTCGAAACCACATACCAATTCCCTTAAAGAACCTATATATATATACAGGGTGTTCGGGATAAATTTGACAGTTTCGTAAGGAAAAAGAAAATCTTCTTTGTATCTATTAAATTTAATGAATTGACAAAAAAACATTACAGGCAGAGTTAATTACAATACTATCAACAAGATTTACTCAAAATAACCACCATTAGCATCGATCACAGCTTCAATTCTGCTTTGGAACCTCGAACAAGCTGATGCAACAGTCTCCCTGGGAAGGGCCGCAAAAACTGTTTTAATTTTATCCATTAACTGGGCTTTTGTATTACTGGAAGTGCGATTGGTGTCTTTTTCAACTGCGCCCCATACAAAATAATCCATGGGGTTAAGGTCTGGGGAGTTTGGAGGCCAAACATTTGGACTGGTGAAGTCATAGAAATTTTCAGACAACCATTTTTGACTTTTCCCAGAGGTGTGGCAAGGGGCCGAATCCTGCTGCCATACATACGGCCTACCATTGGCTACCCTTGTTATCCAGGGCTTGACTACAGTTAGCAACTCCACGAACAAAGCCCGAATTCCAATGCCAGGGTTCTTCAACACCTGTTCCTGCAGATTTGCGAGGAATTCTGCTGTACGAACGCAATCAGATCGTCTGCTAGGGATCTTTCTTCTTGCTACATCCTCATAGTCACCATTGCAAGTCTCTAGTTCATGCCTGATTGTTTTTACTGTATTCAGGGAGCATTGGGCAGCAGTCGTAATATCCTTATTTTGATGGCGGGCACGAATCATCATGATACAAGTTATTCTCTTCCATGATTCAGGTGGGTTCCAGCTATCCATCCTTTCTGACATCTTGTATATGAATGAAGAAGGGTCCAAACTTTTAAATGAAGAGAAGTGTGTGTTAATACATGTAACTTACGGAAAAATATAATTAATTATAAATATGTCAAATTTATCCCGAACACCCTGTATTGGTTCTCCATCACAACTCATCTCCATCAAATGATGGTGTAGGCTAGCAATCATTAGTCTCTCACTCTTCTTGATTGATATTTCCAATAATTTCTTGTCTTCTCTCATACCATACTTTTCGAATCATTTGCACCTGCTAAAACAATCTACTCTTTTAGCTCTTTCAATTCTAACAGCCTCACTGATATCTTTAATATTTGCTCCCTAAAAACATGATGTGAACTGTAGACTAAAATACACAAAGATTATTGAAGAAAAAATGAAAGAGTTTGAGAACAGCAACCAAACCTTGGAGATTCATTGACAAGCCTTGAAGAAAACACTGATTCATTCAGCCAGAGAGGCATGTGGTGAGGTTGTCTGCAAGGATAGAAAAATCAGAACTCCATGGTGGACACAGGAAGTTAAAGAGGCAGCGAAGGAAAAAAAAAAGCATAACAAACATTCCTGGCAAATAAGTCAGCTTGTGCTCATAGAGAATACAGGGACACATGTAAGAAAGCTAAACACTGTGTAAAACTAGCTAAACAAAAGTCATGGGAGGACTTTGGCAAGAACATTGAAAATAAATATCAAGAAGGTGGTGAGATATTCTGTAGGTTGTTGAAGAAGCTTAGAAATGGAGGAAAGAGTGCTGTAAAAGGAGTTGAAGATCATAAAGGTGACATGAAAACAGGAGAAAAAGATATCCTTGAAGTATGTAGTAATTACTTCGAAAAATTGCTAAATCAAACAAGCGGTGATAGCACAGTGGTAAAAAACACTCAACAGGCCTACAGTCAGGAATACATATCTATACTTGAAGTAGAAATAGCCATCAAAGGCTTGAAGTATGGAAAGGGCAGCAGGAGTAGATGTTAAATCTGGTGTAAGACAAGGATGTACATTATCTATATGGATCACATTATGAAGGAAAGGGTATTACACCTAATATCAAAATTACAGATGTTAATCTCAGCTCTTTGCTTTATGCGGATGATATTATACTTCTAAATAAAATAGCTACAATTCTGCAAGATTCTCTGAATAAATTGAATAACTGTTGTAATATGGTATGAAGGTCAGCAATAAAAAGATAAAGAACAATGAAAATAGGCAGAAGCATTGAAAATGTCAACTGCGTTGTGAACGGAGAACCTGTGGAACAAGTAAAACATTTCAGCTACTTAGGCACGATTTTTATTGAAGATGGTAAATTAAATATGGAAATAGACAACAGAATCAACAAAGCTGTATGGTAGGAAGTCAATTGAATAAATTCATATGAAATAAGAGAGAAATTAGTTGTTACACTAAATTAGCTATATACAAGACAGTGTTCAAACCAGTTTTCACTTATGGATCTGAGAGCTGGGTGAGAAGTAAAACACTTGACCAAAGACTAGAGACCGCAGATATGAGTGTCCCGAGAAAGATTAGAGGTGTGAACAGATGGCATCAATGGCAATATCATATTAAAAACAAGGATATTAGGAAAGAACTTGAAATTGTAAGCATCCAGGTATGCGTTAGCAGAGCTAATCTCAGGTGGTATGGTCACTTAAATAGAATGGGCGAGGAAAGATTAGCAAAACAAGTGTTCTCTGCCAGGTTGGCAGGAAAACGACCCAGAGGAAGACCTAGATATAAGTGGATTGATACTGTACAAAGTGTCTTAGATGATAGAAATATAAGATCTAATAATGTTGGAGTCTTGAGAAGTAACAGACTGATTTGGAGGAAAATTATAGATAGGAAGTTAGTAATGATGTAAATTTTTACATCATTACTAACTAGTAGTAATGAGGATATGATAGTAGTACTATCATATCCTGTACACCCCTTGAGGGTACATGGCAAGAATTTGATGATGATAAAAAGATGATTTCATTTTGTTTTCATTAAGCATGCCTCATATCATAGAATTGTTATAAAATCTCTCTCCTTTCTTTTTCTCTCACCTCTTTTGTTCTTTCCCTTCTCAGCTCTACCACTTACCTGATGTTTTTCCACTGATTTATGGTCACATTTTGTCTTGTGAAAGATTTATAATCACCTTCTTTCTCATTATTACTTAATTACTTAAGTAATGAGTCAATTTGTCTGCAATCGCTTTTTTTTTTTACACATGCATATCAATTGCATAATTGAGCAGTAGAAGAATCTAGAGCACATTAGTGTTATATATGGGATGATAGTGAGGGTTGGTAAAAAAAAAAAAAAAAAAAAAAAAATGTATTGACAATTTTTGTTGAAAATTTGGAGGTTGTTATGGTTGGGGAACAGCAAGTGTGTTCCACATACTGAGTACTCAGTGGTAGAACTGGATGGTATTTCACCATGAGTTTTGAGAGAATGTGCTATGGAACTGACAGTGCCTTTGACCTGTCTTTTCAATGAAAGTCTGGCTGCAGAAAAGGTGCCCATGCAATGTAAGGAAGGTAAGGTAGTGCCATTGCATAAGGGCGGTAGCAGACTAGAAGTGTCTAATTATAAGCCAGTTTGTGTGTCATCAGCAGTTAGTAAGATCTTGAAGAAAGTAGTGAGGGACTGTATACAGCATTGGGCAGATGAGGATAATGTTATCTGTGAGAGTCAACATGAAATTGTGATGGGGCACTCTTGTTTTATCAATATGCTAGCCTTTTATGATACAGTTACAAGAGCATTAGATGAGGGAAGGATATATACTGCCATTTTCCTAGATTTAGCAAAGGCATTTGATAGGGTGCCACATGATAAGCTGATATTCAAGTTGCAGCACATGGGTCTGGATGTCAGATTGGTCAACTGGATTCAGGATTGGCTGTCCGATAGGTATCAGAGAGTTGTGTATGGTAGAGCAGTATCAAAGAGGCAGAAGGTTACAAGTGGTATTCCACAGGGCTCAGTGCTGGGACCTACAGGGTGTTCGGGATAAATTTGACAGTTTCGTAAGGAAAAAGAAAATCTTCTTTGTATCTATTAAATTTAATGAATTGACAAAAAAACATTACAGGCAGAGTTAATTACAATACTATCAACAAGATTTACTCAAAATAACCACCATTAGCATCGATCACAGCTTCAATTCTGCTTCGGAACCTCGAACAAGCTGATGCTACAGTCTCCCTGGGAAGGGCCGCAAAAACTGTTTTAATTTTATCCATTAACTGGGCTTTTGTATTACTGGAAGTGCGATTGGTGTCTTTTTCAACTGCGCCCCATACAAAATAATCCATGGGGTTAAGGTCTGGGGAGTTTGGAGGCCAAACATTTGGACTGGTGAAGTCGTAGAAATTTTCAGACAACCATTTTTGACTTTTCCCAGAGGTGTGGCAAGGGGCCGAATCCTGCTGCCATACATACGGCCTACCATTGGCTACCCTTGTTATCCAGGGCTTGACTACAGTTAGCAACTCCACGAACAAAGCCCGAATTCCAATGCCAGGGTTTTTCAACACCTGTTCCTGCAGAT
This sequence comes from Typopeltis vanoorti, assembly GCF_054136105.1. Taxonomy (NCBI): domain Eukaryota; kingdom Metazoa; phylum Arthropoda; class Arachnida; order Uropygi; family Thelyphonidae; genus Typopeltis; species Typopeltis vanoorti. The sequence goes on along the minus strand of NC_143551.1, from coordinate 44,312,328 downwards.
TTGCAAGGAATTCTGCTGTACGAACGCAATCAGATCGTCTGCTAGGGATCTTTCTTCTTGCTACATCCTCGTAGTCACCATTGCAAGTCTCTAGTTCATGCCTGATTGTTTTTACTGTATTCAGGGAGCATTGGGCAGCAGTCGTAATATCCTTATTTTGATGGCGGGCACGAATCATCATGATACAAGTTATTCTCTTCCATGATTCAGGTGGGTTCCAGCTATCCATCCTTTCTGACATCTTGTATATGAATGAAGAAGGGTCCAAACTTTTAAATGAAGAGAAGTGTGTGTTAATACATGTAACTTACGGAAAAATATAATTAATTATAAATATGTCAAATTTATCCCGAACACCCTGTATATTGTTTAACCTTTATATCAATGACATTTTCCGTGGATTGCAAGGGTATATTCAGTTGTTTGCGGATAATGCAAAGCTGGGAACGGTAATTAGTAATAGTGCATCTGTGGTAGACCTGCAAGAGGATTTGAATAAGCTAGACAGATGGGCAAATGAATGGGTTTGTCAGTTTAATGCAGCAAAATGTAAGGTCTTGAGGTTTGGGACATATCGATGGGACGCTGCATATTCTATGGGAGGAGTTAAACTGGAGGAAGTAGGGGAGACAAGAGATCTGGGGTTGATGATTGATAGAGAACTGAAATTTAGGGGACATATTGCAAAGGTAGTGAAGGTAACACAGGATTGCTGCAATAATGAGAAGGACACTGACCTGCAGAAATGAAATGGTTATCATTCTGTTGTACAAGACTCTGATCAGACCACACTTAGACTATTGTTCTCAGATCTGATCCCCAGGATTTGAAGGGGATAAATTAACTGTGGAAAGGGTACAATGGCGGATAACAAAAATGGTGTCAGGACTGTACAAGGTTAGTAATGAGGATCAGCTGAGTGAGTGTGGACTGCAGAGTGTGGTGGATAGAAGAAGGAGAGACGATATGGTAGAGACTTTTAAACTGTTGAGGGGTGGTTACAGGGTTGACACTGGGGAGTTCCTTCACTTGGTTGAACAGCAGGAAGGAGTCATGACAAGAGGCCATCCCTGGAAATTACGAAAGGAAACTGTGAGAAAGAGGGTGAGGAGTGCTTTCTTTGCATGGAGGGTGGTTGAACCATGGAATGCATTTCCTGATTGAGTGGTGAGATCGAGAACGGTCAGTGCGTTTAAGGAGTGGTATGATAGACTTTGTGTTTCCTAGGAGGGTCCTCCCTCGATGAGTCTTGATAGACTTGTGTTTCTTAGAAAGGACCTCCCACGATGAGTCTTTTGACTGCATGGAGGCCTGAATAATAATAATAATAATTTTATGAGGAATGCTATTACAAAGGACAGTGATAGATAGAATAAAAGAGGAGGAGGAGAAGCAGGTTCATTGTGTCTGCTTTTAGACACAAAAGATGATAAAGGATGTTGGGCTGTTGTTGCTTTGGTTTTAATAGGCTCAACAGTGAGCAGAGGAATGCTCTATGCTAGTGTAGTGGAGCATAGTGTATGCTCCACTACACTATGCTAGTATAGTGGAGCATCCATGGAAACACCTGTAGAAAAGATAAAGCTCAAAACTACATATGTAAGATGCTAGTTGAAATGAGTCATTGAGAGAGGGAACATGTGTCGTGAAAATACTGTCCTCTGGCAGCATCAAGGATTTTTAGGGATGTTTTAGTGCACCATCCCAAACTTGTTACAGTATTCTAAGGAAGGGTGAATTTCAGATTCTGAGTTAGTAGCTGGATAAAAAACAGTATCTTGAGATGAAAAGAATGCCTAGAAGCTGAGGATGCTATTTATATGATATGTATATGTCAGCATTTTCTGGAGGTAAACCTAAGGAGTCAAATCTAATCCTGTGTGGTGATTTGTGTAATACTAAGTGCAATGATAAGTGAACCAAGGTCTCTTTTGCAAGAAATAAAGGGCAAGACTTTTGGTAGCATTGAGGGTGACCAGTCATACTTGTCCCATCCATTGAAGGATGATATGGAGATCAGTATTGGAGGCACTTGTTGCAGACAGTCTTGAAGCATGGGATGTTTGAATTGGTTTATTGATTGAGTATGGTGAATCAAGTCTACTACTGTCAGCCAAGCTGTAGATGGGATATGCAGGAAAACTTCCACTGCTCTTATATGTGAAATTAGCTAACTCACCTTCAGTTGTATGAACCCATGTAAATTCCTGATAGAATAGTATCCTGAGGAACTTCTGTGTTGATGGAGAAGCTTGAAAAGCAGGGTAGCCATCCACTATGGCATGCAGCAAACAACTAGAGAAGGAGAGAGCTATCTCCCTATATTCTTATATTCAATTAAACTCTTATCCCACTGTTTCCTATGGCTTCAACTCTTCGTAGTCCATCTGCATGGGGGAGGGAGGCTTATTGAGCTTCATAATGACCCTTTCAACTACATGCCTAAGTGAGGTGGTTCTAACTTAAGATTCACTTTGGTGGGATCTCTTACAAAGGTCCCCCCCCCCTCTCAGCAGTGCAGTTCCTCAGAGCACACTTTCCATCTGTTTTGCTCTTCTGTTCTTTCATTAATACTGCCTCATTCCATCCCTCGATGCATTCAGTTTGGGCTTAAACTAATCCAAACATCCTTAAATGATTGTGCCTCCTCAAATGAAACTCTGTCTCTTCACATTTCTTAGCATAATATTTGTCCTTGTCCTACCAGATGTGTTTTCTGATTTCTCTACATCTCTTATATTTGTCAGTCCTTGTGTGTGTCTTTGTTTCTCCATCTTCCTCCTTCTCTGATCAGATACCATATTCATTCTGAGATCCTAGGGTTCCCTTAACTTCTATTTGGGCCTCACTATTTCATGGCTGAATCAAGGATATTATCATATCCTTGATTCCCAACTAGATCATTTCAGGTGAGTTCTTTTTTTATTGGTCTCCAGAAGTGCATCCAACCATTTTAAAATTTTTTTCTCTGTGATTACCAGGATGTCAATTCTGTATATCTCCCTCTCTTTACAGACTACACGAAGATAACTTATCTGAAGTCCTGGCAATTCCATATACCTTTATAAAGTTACCTCTGAGGTTAATTGTCTTTTGCATCTCTCATGCACAGTAATACTAACTTGTTTTGAAGACTGTTACATGCTTCTCTAACAGGACCATCTGCCATTGCCCTTAATGCTGCTCTGATTATTCTGTGCAACATCCAGTGCATTATAAGATTTGTTATAAGGTACAATACATTAGGTTTTGGAGTGAAGTTGCTGCAAGAAGTGTTTGGCTTGTAAAGACCCTATCCAAGGATTGGAATATGTGTTCTTATCCATTGGTAGATGTGTTCTTATTCTTTATTCAAAGAAATCCTTTTATTAATTTCCTTATCTGCCGCCTGAGTAATGCATCTGGTAGGAGTGGGTTCTTCCCCCCCCCCATGCTTCCTCTCTTGATATTCACTAAAATGTTTATCCAATTCCCACTTGATGTCATGAACTGCATGTCAAAGACATGAGATTTCTGTACTTCCCATCTTCTGTTTTATCCTCTACTATTTCATATATCTCACGCCTCCATCACTCTCATGCATCCTCACTTCCATTCATGCTTGTATTCTCTTTACACACATTGCTACCCCATGATAGATTGTTGATTCTTCCTTAGAATTCTTGTTTGCATTAGAAACCTTATGAATCCCTCTAATTAGCACACATTTTTAATATTCTCATCTCATCCTCTCCTTTTCTCCACAGTCGCTAGCCTAGTTGACCAAGTGGTTAGCATGCCTGCTCTCCAACCAACAGGTCACTTGTTTGAATCCCACTGTGAGTATGGATGTTTGTGATTGTCTTACTTTGTGTACTGCTATAACCTTTGATATGGCACAATATGACCTTTACTGTCCTTGCATCATTAAAACCTTATATCATCATCCCCATACCTTATTCATATTTACCAACAAATACATTTCATACATTATCTCACAGGAAACTACTTTTGAACAAAGAACTACCTGCCTGTATTGTTATGTCACTGCTAACCTTAATTCTATAATTAAATGTAAATACATATAAAATTTCACACATGACTATGCTTGTATTTAATTAAAATACTCAAATTCAATTATAAACTAATGGTCTAGCTAAATAGAAATCTTGATAATTTTTTATATATATATATATATACATACAGGGTGTTCGGGATAAATTTGACAGTTTCGTAAGGAAAAAGAAAATCTTCTTTGTATCTATTAAATTTAATGAATTGACAAAAAAACATTACAGGCAGAGTTAATTACAATACTATCAACAAGATTTACTCAAAATAACCACCATTAGCATCGATCACAGCTTCAATTCTGCTTCGGAACCTCGAACAAGCTGATGCTACAGTCTCCCTGGGAAGGGCCGCAAAAACTGTTTTAATTTTATCCATTAACTGGGCTTTTGTATTACTGGAAGTGCGATTGGTGTCTTTTTCAACTGCGCCCCATACAAAATAATCCATGGGGTTAAGGTCTGGGGAGTTTGGAGGCCAAACATTTGGACTGGTGAAGTCGTAGAAATTTTCAGACAACCATTTTTGACTTTTCCCAGAGGTGTGGCAAGGGGCCGAATCCTGCTGCCATACATACGGCCTACCATTGGCTACCCTTGTTATCCAGGGCTTGACTACAGTTAGCAACTCCACGAACAAAGCCCGAATTCCAATGCCAGGGTTCTTCAACACCTGTTCCTGCAGATTTGCGAGGAATTCTGCTGTACGAACGCAATCAGATCGTCTGCTAGGGATCTTTCTTCTTGCTACATCCTCGTTGTCACCATTGCAAGTCTCTAGTTCATGCCTGATTGTTTTTACTGTATTCAGGGAGCATTGGGCAGCAGTCGTAATATCCTTATTTTGATGGCGGGCACGAATCATCATGATACAAGTTATTCTCTTCCATGATTCAGGTGGGTTCCAGCTATCCATCCTTTCTGACATCTTGTATATGAATGAAGAAGGGTCCAAACTTTTAAATGAAGAGAAGTGTGTGTTAATACATGTAACTTACGGAAAAATATAATTAATTATAAATATGTCAAATTTATCCCGAACACCCTGTATATTGATTAATTTTGGTTATTATTATTATCATCATCAATAGAGAATATCTAACCCATAAGCATTGGATATTCTCTTTCACTTATATATGTTTATATAATTTTCAGGCTCCTCTAAGACCTGAAGAAACTGTGATAGTAGTAAGAAGTTTAGTTCCTCAAGGAGTTGCACAAAATGATGGGAGGCTGCTTCCTGGTGATCAACTGTTATCTGTTAATAGTATAAACTTGGAAAATGTAAATTTGAAGACAGCTGTTCAAATCATGAAAGATATACCCAATGGAAGTGTTCGGCTAGAAATAGCAAAGCCTTTATCATTAACAAATTACTCTCATCAGGTAACTTTTAATTTTTGTTTGTGGAAAAAGTTTGTTAGACATCTTTAAGTTAAGGAATCTAGTTTGAATTTAGCAGAATTTACAAATTTTAACTCTCTTTTTTTTTTTTTTGTTTGTGAGTGTAATGGACAGAATTGATATCTGTAGGATAATAGAAATTAATTAGAAATTTAATTATTAAATCAATATTTTTCATTTGTTTCAAATCTGTCTTCAGGCTGTCAACTAAAAAAAATACTGGTGTATAAAAAGTAAGTGGCAAACGAAAGTTTGTTCTAATGTTGCCACTGGTACTCTTCACATCCCTGAATTCAACAGTCTTGGTTGTTGGGTTAAAAATGTCCTGACAAGTATTAAATTTTTGGAAATATGAGGCAGCCATACTTATTTCCCAAAAAAAGTCTTTGTCTTATATTTCTCTAACAGGGTCTGTTAAGTCAGACTGCATTTGTATTATGAGTTGCACTGAACATGCTGTATATTGTTTGCTTATCGTTCTTCTAGCATAGTTATTAGCAGCTACGTTATATTTGTTAAGCGGGCATATTAGGAGGGAATAGGTTTGGAACTGTTCTTAAAGAGGTGTATAGTATTGTAAAGGCACAGTATGGATTCTAAAAAGCACACGATAGCATCACCTACTGAAAAAACTAAAAAACTATAGTGATGGCTGACAGCATTCTAAGATTGGTTTATTATTACACTTGCATCGGTGTGAACAATAATAAACTTTGCAGCTGTTTGTGAAAATGTTGAGTCTAAAAAAATCAGATCAAGATCATTCAGTTTTTGAGAGGATTGATTTAATGGAAATAACATGGTAGTTTGCTGATTTTTGATGGGAGAGCAGATAGAATGAAGGTGGCCTTGCTTCCATGCTATCTGGTGGTTATCAGAAACGTTTGACACTGCTGTAAATAATATAGGACAAATGCTAATTCTGAAATATAAAGTTTGAGCACAGATGGAGTTGGGGTCTACCATCTGGATTGCGAATTTTTGGTCTTTCTAACAAATGTGATCAGAACACATGCAATGAGCCCAACGTTTGGCTAGAGGTTAGCCCATGCCTAAATGATAGCATGGTACCATCAAGATATGAGTGAATGTGAGAGAGAGAGAGAGGGGGGGGTAGAAGCATGAAAGAGTAGAAGTTACATTTAATAACCTTCGTGAGGGAGATAAACGTTTTCTGCATTTCATGCTCTCAAAGTTGAATTTGGTAATGTGATACAGATAAAGCATCCTACAGTTATGAATAAATGTGAAGCTAAGAATTTTTGATTTAAGTCATTTGAGAATAGGTTGAATTTTTATCTTGAACCACTTGACACTTTTTTGGAGAACCATGGTTTCAACAGTAACAAAGGATTTTGTTTACATGTAGAATGAAGATCCTTATTTAAGCATACAATGAGCATTTTGGTTATTTAGTTGGAGGATATGTTTGGAATGGGAAAAGAGAGCAAAAGTAGTAATCAGATCATGGAAAAGATTAGAAATCAAGTCATATCATGTGTAAACATTGTAGTTTTAAAGGTTATGAGACTGAGAAAAACTAGCTGATGAATGCCTCATAGAAATGGAAAATGTGCAGTGTCCTGGTTACCAATAGGAGAACTACCATCCTCAGCATATTTGTGATAAAAGCTGGTTGAGAAAAGGTTCAAGGTATTGGGTGGTTTGGTGTTCTACCAGTGAGATGGACAGTTTGTGTTAGATCATCTTTAAAGGTGCTTATGGCATAACTATAAAACAATAGAGTTACAAGATAACCACAGTAATTAACTTTAATGAAAGTATAAATATTTTGTACTGAAAATAATAGTACATCATCAGTGTAGGGAAACAACAATCGAATCAAAGTGCAGGAACACATACAACAAGCACTTTGCCAATTAAAAACAGTTGCTGTGTGCTAGAAATTAATATTAATAAATAATCTTAAAAGTCTTTTTGATGTTTACATATAATGATAATCTTTCAAAATTTTCAGAAAGGGAGACAATCATTCCACTTCAGGTTAGCCAAGTGTAAAAGGGCATCATAACTTCCTCTGAAAAGGCATTCATATTTAAAACTGCTTGCTTCTGTGGAGACAAGTTTCATCCCATAGTTATGAGATGAAACTTGAAGGTTGTCCAGTAAAACCCATGATGAATTATATTGACTCTCCCACATACAGAATTAGTATGTTTCTTTTAGATCTATTAGCTGCCCCTATCTAGATCATTCATTTAGAATTCCACACATTTTCTTAAAAAAATCAGGACTATTGAAATACAAGAGTCAGATATGTTAGTCAGTTTGGACATTTTTTTTCTACCAACATTCTATTATCTGACACTGTTAGTTTACTATATGATGATTTCCCTCTTGATATTGTGTGGGTTTATGAAATTGTTATGTATATAGGATATTTCAGCTGGAAAAAAACAATATCTATATACAGATTGAAGGTACTGCCATTGGTAGCCCTCTGACCGTTGGCAAACTATTTTTTGAAACATCTGGAAGATACCTTGTTTTTATCTATTTATTATTACAAAAGACCCCCATGGAGTCAAAGACTCATCTGGGAGGTCCTTTTATCATACATGGAGCTCATCATACCGTGCTTTAAATACACGCAAATTCTCTGCAGACACCACACTCTCAGGCAAGGCATTCCAATCATTCACAACTCTGCATGCAAAAAACCTTCTTCTCACTCCCCTGCTCACACCCTCCTTATACACCTTCCAGGGATGACCTCTGGTTTTCCGCTGATCTCCCACTGTTTTCTGTAAAACCTCTCCAACATTGATTCCATAACAATCTCTTACTATTTTGTAAGTCACTATCATATCACCCCCTCTTCCTCCTATCCACTAGACTGTAAATTGCATCTTCTCAACCTTTCTTCATATTTGACATTCCAGAGATCAGAAACTGCCTTAGTCAGTCGGCTATGGACCCTTTCCAACCTCTTCATCCTTCTGAAAACCAGGTGACCAAATCTGTGCACAATAGTCCATGTGTGGCCTAATCAAAGCCTTATACAATGGAAACCTCAACCCTCTCTTTGATTTTGTTATATTGATGATGTTTTTGCTGGTTGGCCTCATGCTGAAAATGAACTTGCCACCTTCCTCCATCGCATCAATAACCTTGACATATGCATTCTGTTCGCCATGGAAAAAGAAAATGTTGGTAGCTTACCATTCTTGGACATCCTTCTTACTTGCACAACTCCAGTACTTTGTAAATCAGTGTTTATCAGAAATCTAATCTTTATTGGCAGATACATTCATCAAACGTCTGCTCATCATACCTCCCAAAAAATGATTCGACAGTAACATTATCAGTCCTTAATTAATAGTGCATAACATATGCTCCCCTGCCTCAACCTTGCAACAAGAAGTTCTTGCTATTAATGGAATTTTGAAACTATTTAATGGAATTAAATAGTTTCAAATCAAATTTAACAGATAATTGATTCCTCAGTTCCAACACCTAAAGATTCTTCAACAGACTGCAGAGTTCCAATCCCTTATATTTCTGGTAAATCTCTGAATGTATTGGTTGAATTTTGAAGAAGTATCATCTTAATCCCACATATTTTCCTATCAACAAAATTTCTCATCTGTTACCATCTATAAAATACAAACTGTTGCCTGTGATGATGATACATTTGTATTATTATTACGTGACACCCCAGGGAGTTCAAAGATTCATCGAGGGAGGGTATCTACTCTACAACTCTCTGTCTCCATCACTCAGTTCACCAACTGCAACTACACCAATGCCATCTACCATCCGTCACCACCACTACAATTTTCACAATCACAAACATCCATGCCCATAGCAGGATTCGAACCTGCAGCCTTTTGGCTGGAGAGCGGATACTCCACTCGGCCAGTCAAGCATAATCCTGATGTTACATATCAGTACAGAATAACTATGATAATACTACATGAAAAAGTTATACCATTGCTAAACTAATTTCTATTTAATTTTGAAATCTCAAGAAAGATGACTTCACTGGTGAAGCATTTAAATTGAAATAAATAAAACTTCAGAGAGAAATAAACATATCTATGTAGAAAATAACTAATACAGCACCAAGGAGAGTAGATCATTAATGTAATGGATTTCGCTGTAATGCATTCCAAACAGACAGTTACTGTATTTGTGCAAAAAACAAACATGATGAGACAGATTAGCAGTTGATGTAATGAAGCAATTTATCATAATTAAATGGATTGATATAATCTCTTGGTTCAAGACCAAGATGTATTTCAAACAGTTTGCAATCACAATTAAAAAAAGGATTAGAAACAAAAAAAAATGAAAGATTTTTATTGTTTATGATTAAATTACAATAAGTACACATACATACTTAAGTTATATCAATCCATTTATGTTGTGCAAAAACTATGCTTTATTATTTTACAAATACAGCATAGTTTGCACATAATACTTTTTTCTCGACATACATCTTTGTAGCATCAAATCACATTTTCTCAAGTGTGTTGCATTTTAATGCTTTGCTGGGTATTGGGTTTCTCATTCATAATTATGTAAGAAGTATTTTCTACTTCCTTAAGGACACCTCAGTGTAATTTGCATCTAATTTTCTTTCTCTTCTTCATATACATGTTGGTGCTCTATCTCAAAGAGAGATTTTTATCATAAAATTCATATCAATGTGAGTTAATTCATTTGTGAACATTGGCAGAATCCAAAGTCCCAAATCCTAGATCTTGTCCGTTATTCACAATGCCTTCTGTATCTGTTTGAATATGTGACTCAAAGTTAGAGAAATCATTTGCACAATAGGGTAAAACATGCTGTCACATATTTCCTATTGCTGGCTGTTACTTTAAGCCATGATGTGCTGATGTTTTCATTTGCATTTCTGATGGTATAGCTTTTCTCAAATTCTACATGGGAAGTTGTTAGAGATTGTATGAGAGAGGCAGTATCAGATTACATACCTGTGAACAGGAGGATATACCATCCAATGTCAATACCATTGCTACAGCTTAATGTAATACGTAGATTCTACACATGCTCTTCTGTTGATTTGCATGCATTCGAACAGCATATCTCATAGCATGTGTACTGAAGGAGGAGGGTCGTCGACGTTCAATACTTTTTTTTTTTCATGTGTGTGTGTGTGTGTCATACTATATTGCATCATGTGATTAAGTGGTAGTTATATAAAAATAGACTTAAATATAATTAAATGATAAAGTTGCTTACTGTATGTTGTAATCCTCTCCAATTAAGAACTGTTAATTAAAAATTGAAGAACAGTATAATGTATCAGGCCTTTATACACAAGAAGCAAGTTATATGTGTTCCACAGAGCAATACAGAATCTGCAGTAAAGTTACTTTTCTTGGAAATACATTTGGAACTGCTCAGTTAATGTATATCTATTGTTTTAGTGATTGTTCCTCATGCCTACTTCAGAATAATGAAAAAAAGTTGTGTTTAAGGAAGGAAACTTTCTTACTGAAAGAAGAAGTATATTAGTAAAGTTTTGTATTTTAATTTTGAAGGTATTCTCAGGAATTTGAGAGATAAAGTAGAATGAATGAATGAGTAAATACAATTAAATAAATACTGCAAAGGAAGTTCTCAAATGGCTAAGTTAAACAACAGAACTTTCAGCCGAATGCTATGTTCAGTGTGCTTTGTATAGTACTTGATGTTATCCCTTAGAAATGTGTTTTAAAATGTGTTAGAAATGTATCTTAGAAAGTGAGAGCAAGAGATAGTGTATTCTTTGATCTCATTGGCCATTTATTCTTTGTATATATTTAGAAGTTAGAAATGAATTTACTTTTAATTCTATATAGAATATGAAATCAGATCACTTTAGAGATAAAGAGAATTACTTAGTATACAGAATTTGTATCTATTAAATCACTTAAGGAATTAAACAACATACGAATATAAATTAAATTACACTTTAATAAATATTTCCGATATTTCGGCAACGTCGCATTGCCATCTTCAAAAGGAACTTACAAAAAAAGGCACATGCACGTAGCCACTACAACACAGTAACTGAGAATGAAGAGATGAAGCTATTGTTCTCCTAAAAGTCCTGATGATGCCCTCTAGCGTGCTAAGAAGGTGTTCTTTCCCATTGGGCTGAAGGTCTGCTGATGTAAGCCTCCCAAATTTGGGGCAGTCGCATACAACCAAATTTGTTGAGGTTTGGAGAGTTTCTTAGGGATGAGGCTGATTCCATAAATAGTCTTTCGAATTTGTATTTGCTACGGTGTATTACTGTAGCTTTCTTCCGCCGTATTCTGTGGCGTGTATCCAGAGCATGGTCTGCAAGACCAGATTGGCTGTACTTGTGAAAACGGATGTAGTCCTTGTGTTCAGAAATTCTTATATTCGCTGTCCTTCCTGTTTGGCCAAAGTAAAATAGTTTACAGCTGCAAGGGACCTGGTATACACTAGGTACATTCACCAACAATCTCTCCCCCCCCCCCCCCTCACAACAATATGGAGTGGTGAAAACACTACACAACATGGCTAAACTAATCTGTTCTAATGACATGGCCCTAAACACTGAACTAAATCACATCCTCAATACTTTTTCAGCCAATGGCTACCCCCCCCCCTCCCCAAATCCAAAAAAATATTAAAACCTACAAAACACAGCCTCCCCCCCCTCCACAACAAGGATTACTCTAAATCTATAACCATTCCCTACATCCAAGGCACCTCGGAAAAAATTACAAAAATCTTAAAAAAACATGACCTGACCTCCTGTTACAGGCCATACAGAAAATTGGCATCCCTTATCCGCTCCACTAAAGACCAACCACTTCCCCTAGACCTACCTAGTGTATACCAGGTCCCTTGCAGCTATAAACTGTCTTACTTTGGCCAAACAGGAAGGACAGCGAATATAAGAATTTCTGAACACAAGGACTACATCCGTTTTCACAAGTACAGCCATTCTGGTCTTGCAGACCATGCTCTGGATACATGCCACAGAATACAGTGGAAGAAAGCTACAGTAATACACTGTAGCAAATACAAATTCGAAAGACTATTTATGGAATCGGCCTCAGCCTTAAGAAACTCTCTGAACCTCAACAAATTTGGTTGTATGCAACTGCCCGAAATTTGGGAGGCTTATATCAGCAGACCTTCAGCCCAACGGCCAAGAACACCTACTTAACCCGCTAGAGGGCACCATCAGGACTTCTAGGAGAACAGTAGCTTCATCTCTTCATTCTCAGTTGCTGTGTTGTAGTGCCTACGTGCACATGCCTTTTTTGTAAGTCCCTTTTGAAGATGGCAACGTGACATTACCGATATATCAGAAATATTTATTAAAGTGTAATTTAATTTATATTCGTATCTACGTTGTTCAATTCCTTAAGTGATTTAATAATGCATAACCAACATATAAGCCTGTCTATGAGAATTTGTATCTGTTGTATATATTTATGTTTAAAGTAAATGGTTTAATACTTTTATAGAGTTTCATTCTTTAGAATACATTTTGTTGATCTTCAAAGTCAGTGTACTGTCATGAATACAAATTATTATTATTACCCCAAGACCTCATGGAGTCAAAGACTCATCTGGGAGGTCCTTTTATCACACACACAGCTCATCATACCATGCCTTGAACACATTCAAACTCCTTGCAGACACCGCACTCTCAGGCAAGGCATTCCAGTCATTTACAACTCTGCAGGAAAAAAACCTGCTCCCCTACTCACACCCACTTTATACAGTTTCCAGGGATGACCTCTGGTTCTCCCCCAATCTCCCACTATTTTCTGTAGACCTTCTCCAGCACTGATCCTATAACAACCCCTTACCAACTTGTATGTCTCTATCATATCTCCCCTCTTCCTCCTGTCCACCAGACTCTACAAATCTGAGACATTCTAATCCATTAAAATGAAAATGATATAAAATACATTGTTATCTTACTCCACAAATGACTTTAATATAAAAGGTTGGATATAGGTGGAGAATAACATAGTTGGAGAAATCATTCTTTAAACATAGCATGTGCACATGGAATTCCCAAACCTTTTTGTGTGTACCCTCAAGCAGTGCCTCAAGTATACCTCTGATTCCCTTCAGGAATAATATGGCAGATAATTGGTAGAGAATTATTTGCTAGCTGGTTGAGAACTATCCTCATGTATTAACATCAAGTTTCGTCCTGTGTGCTATCCATCTGGTACTTGTAGAGCTGCTTTATTACAGTTTTCTTGCCAGAAAAATATCTTAAATCATTAGCAATTATCACATAATACATTATTTTCTCTTGCTGATTATGAGCATTTAGCAATATATATATATATATATATATATATATATATATATATATATATATATTTTTTTTTTTTTTTATAAAGAATTGAATGACTAGAACCGAGATTTAAGTAAAAAGGTTTTAATATAAAAACACGACTAGTTTCAGCTTAACAGCCTTCATCAGGTGAGATTATAAAAGAAAGAAAAATGAAAAAACACTAAAACACTGAAGCTTAAATAAACTATGAACATCATAGAGAGTCTCTATACATAATTGACACTAAATCGTTGCGGTTGTATTTAAAGCTGTTCTTTCGTTAGTAGTATTGTTGGGAAAGTGCATGCTAGTAGCATCTCGTGAACGCCAGTACATGATTACAGCTGAATGACTATCTGGGAGGTTGTAGCTCAAGTTATTATTTAGATGAACAGGACTGAAGATGATTTCTCTAGATTCCACGATTTTTCTCTCTAGTTCATCATTGCAATGGAAGATGTTACTAAATTTTTCCCGGCAGACTTTGTGACTTTTGTTTTCATCATTAGGATTAGCCGAGAAAAGGATATGACTAGATAATGCACTGGCTCGCTGTTTAATAAGTAATGTCCTTCATGTGTTCTTCCATATGCAATTCGACAGATTCGTCTGTCTGCACAAAATAAGGAATATCACAATCACACACTATTTTATATGCACCAGGGTATTTGAGTTTATTATTATTATTATTATTATTCAGGCCTCCAAGGAGTCAAAAGACTCATCGAGGGAGGTCCTTCCTAAGACATAAAGTCTGTCAAGACTCACTGAGGGGAGGTCCCCCCCCCCTGAGAAACACAAAGTCTATCATACCACTCTTTAAACTCACTGACCGTTCTCGCTCCCACCACTCCATCAGGCAATGCATTCCACGGCTCAACCACCCTCCACACAAAGAAACCACTCCTTACCCTCTTGCTCACAGTTTCCTTTCGTAACTTCCAGGGATGGCCTCTTGTCGTCACTCCTTCCCGCTGATCAACCAAGCGAAAGAACTCCCCAGTGTCAACCCTGTAACCACCTCTCAACAGTTTAAAAGTCTCAATCATATCACCTCTCCTTCTTCTATCCACCAAACTCTGCAGTCCACATTCTCTCAGCCGATCCTCATAACTATCCTTGTACAGTCCTGAAACCATCTTTGTCATCCGTCTTTGTATCCTTTCCACAGTTAATTTATCCCCTTCAAATCCTGGGGACCAAATCTGAGAACAATAGTCCAAGTGTGGTCTGATCAGAGACTTATACAATGGAATGATAACCCTCTAATCTCTGCAGGTCAGTGTCCTTCTCATAATAGCAGCAATCCTCTGTGTTACCTTCACCACCTTTGCAATATGTCCCCTAAACTTCAGGTTTCTATCAATCATCAACCCCAGATCTCTTGTCTCCCCTACTTCCTCCAGTATAACTCCTCCCATAGAGTATGCAGCATCCCATCGATGTTTCCCAAACCTCAAGACCTTACATTTTGCTGCATTAAACTGACACCCCCATTCATTTGCCCATCTATCTAGCTTATTTAAATCCTCTTGCAGGGCTACCACATCTGCACTATTACTAATAATCCTTCCCAGCTTCGCATCATCTGCAAACAACTGAATATCCCCCTGCAATCCACTGGCTATGTCATTGATATAAAGGTTAAACAGTATAGGTCCTAGTACTTGAGCCCTGTGGGACCCCACTTGTAACCCTCTGCCTCCTGGAAACTGCTCCACCATACACAACTCTCTGATACCTATCAGACAGCCAATCCTGAATCCAGTTGACCAATCTGACATCCAGACCCATGTGCTGCAACTTAAATATCAGCTTATCATGTGGCACCCTGTTAAATGCCTTCACCAAGTCTAAGAAAATTGCAGTATATGCCTTTCCCTCATCTAATGTTCTTGTAACTTTATTATAAAAGGCTAGCATATTGCTAAAACAAGAGCGTCCTCTCACAAATCCATGTTGATTCTCACAGATAACATTACCCTCATCTGCCCAATGCTGTAGACGGTCCCTCACTACTTTCTCCAAGATCTTAACAACTACTGATGACACACAGACTGGCCTATAATTAGACACTTCCAGTCTGTTACCACCCTTATGCAATGGCACTATCTTACCTTCCTTCCATTCCCTGGGCACCTTTGCCAAAGCCAGACTTTCATTGAAAAGCCACGTTAAAGGTACTGTCAATTCCCTAGCACATTCTCTCAAAACTCATGGCGAAATACCATCCAGTCCCACAGCTTTACTGACATCCAGAGTACTCAGTATCTGAAACACACTCTCCTCCTGTACCTCCAGACCTCGTACCAGTCCTATCCCTCTAGCATTAAAACTGACTCCTCTAGGATGAAATACTCCAATAAAGTGTTCATTGAACAATTCCACTATGTCCTCTGCATCAGTCACTCTATTCCCATTTTTATCCCACAATATCATTCTTCCACAGTCATTTCTCCTCCTACTGGCCACATAGCTAAAAAATTCCCTAGGATTTTCTTTGGATCTTAGGGCCAATCTCCTCTCATATTCCAGTTTCGCTTTCCTTACCACACTAGTCACTCTTCTGGCCTGTGTCTTATATTCCTCATGCATCTCTTCACCTATCTCCTTGATGATGACAAGGTTTCGGGTGGCTTATTAAGAAACAGATCTTTGGAAGTGGAGTGAATAAGGTTCTGATATTGTATTTTCTTAGAACTTTTGCTAATTTATGTGAAACTGTATTTATGTAAGGAATAGATATATTGCCTTTGAATCTTTTTGTTTCTTCTGAGTGATGTCTAGGGGGATTAAGAAGGAATTTTTCAATGATTCTCTTGAAAATCCATTAACTTCGAAAGAAGTTTTCAGATGGTTTATTTCTGTAAGAAGTTCATTTGTGTCATCCAGAAGAGAACGGGGCTCTATGTCCCAAGGTGGAAATTATTCCAATCTTATGAGGAGGGAAGTGATGGGACTGACTATGCAGATATCTGTTGGTATGTGTGGGCTTTCTATATATTGATATTTTGAGTTTACCAGAAGACCGAGTCAGTTTAACATCAAGAAAAGGCAAGAAATTATCCATTTCAAGCTCGTCAGTAAACTTAATACTTTGATGTCAGCTATTGAGATGTTCGAGGAAAACCATAAGGGAATCATGACCATGCCTCCAAATAATGAAAACATCATCTACATAGCGTTTCTAAACTTTAGGTGTTAAAATAAAGGAAGAGATGGCTTTGGTTTCAAAATCCTCTAAGTATATATTTGCGAGTACAGGGGATAAAGGATTACCCATAGCCAGTCCATGAAACGAGCTTGAAATGGATAATTCTTTGCCTTTTCTTGATGTCAAACTGACTCGCTCTTCTGGTAAACTCAAAATATCGATATATAAAAAGCCCGCACATACCAACAGATATCTGCATAGTCAGTCCCATCACTTCCCTCCTCATAAGCTTGGAATAATTTCCACCTTGGGACATAGAGCCCATTCTCTTCTGGATGACCCAAATGAACTTCTTACAGAAATAAACCATCTGAAAACTTCTTTCGAAGTTAATGGATATTCCAAGAGAATCATTGAAAAATTTCTTCTTAATCCTCCTAGACATCACTCAGAAGAAACAAATAGATTCAAAGGCAATATATCTATTCCTTACATAAGTACAGTTTCACATAAATTAGCAAAAGTTCTAAGAAAATACAATATCAGAACCTTATTCACTCCACTTCCAAAGAACCGTTTCTTAATAAGCCACCAGAAACCTTGTCATCATCAACTCAAATACCCTGGTGCATATAAAATATTGTGTGATTGTGATATTCCTTATTTTGGGCAGACAGACAAATCTGTCGAATTGCATATGGAAGAACACATGAGGGACATTACTTACAAGAGACAGCGAGCCAGTGCATTATCTAGTCATATCCTTTTCTCGGCTAATCTTAATGATGAAAACAAAAGTCACAAAGTCTGCTGGGAAAAATTTAGTAACATCTTCCGTTGCAATGACAAACTAGAGAGAAAAATCGTGGAATCTAGAGAAATCATCTTCAGTCCTGTTCATCTAAATAATAACTGGAGCTACAACCTCCCAGATAGTCATTCAGCTGTAATCATGTACTTGCGTTCACGAGATGCTACGAGCATGCACTTTCCCAACAATACAACTAACGAAAGAACAGCTTTAAATACAGCCGCAACGATTTAGTGTCAATTATGTATAGAGACTCTCTATGATGTTCATAGTTTATTTAAGCTTCAGTGTTTTAGTGTTTTTTCATTTTTCTTTCTTTTATAATCTCACCTGATGAAGGCTGTTAAGCTGAAACTAGTCGTGTTTTTATATTAAAACCTTTTTACTTAAATCTCGGTTCTAGTCATTCAATTCTTTATAAAAATATATATGTTAACCGAGTTAATGATCTTTCTTTCACATATATATATATATATATATATATATATATTAGCAGTGCAAATACAATTAAAAAAAAAAAATCTAGAATGCAAGGACTATAAAGCATCCTTGATATCTGGCTTTCATTAAGTATTTGAATGGTTTATTAAGAACACAGAAGTAAAAAATTGAATGTTTTAATCCAATATTTCACCTAACTGTAACCAAAGCATTCTCGTAGACAAAGATGATACAGTAATTAAAGTTATTTGAATAAAAACATAGAATTTAATATTATGATTTCTGTAATTCTAGTGATCGATGTTAACATTTCTGCAATAAAACTATTTAGAAACAGGAATGAAATAAATAAATTACTGGATAAACTAAATAAACTATTCAACATGTCTTTAATAATGCTAGCTCGAGCTGGTGAAACGTCAGGTTGTGAATATTTAATTGATTCAATAAATTATCTCTTTCATTCCTATTTATACATAGTTTTGCTACAGAAAAGTTAACATGAAAAACATCGAATATTGCACAAACATTAAAATATTTTTGACTACATCATCTAGGTATAGTTCAAGATGTTTTTAATGAAGAATTACAGTCTCTCACAGATGCTTGAAATTTTTTTTACATGCAGTTAACATACATAACTGTTAACATACAGTTATGTATGTATGTTAACAGTTATGTATACTTGATGTATGCTTACTTGATGTATGTTGTAAAGCATAGGCAGGTTCTCAGAATTGAACACATTCTTTAAAAGTGTGATATATAGCCCTCTTTTAGGCCTTTCCAACAATTACTTACCCATGTTTGCCCACCTAAACATCCTCTCAATGCTGGACCATCCTGGGATCTACAGTAATCCTTGCTTCTGCAAGCTTACATACTTCAGACAAATAGAGAGAACTGCCAATATCCATCCAGGAGAACACAAAAAAATGTCTTTTCTTCAATGCATGGTCTACCACCCTGAAACAACTGTAGTATTGTTTCAGAGTGATAGGCCAGGCCATAGTTACAGGTACTGGATCCAGTGGCAAAATAAACCTCTTTACTATACAGAAACAGATTCAAATCAGAGGGAATGTTTCTGTAATCCACCACAGCTACAACATTCCCCAAACTTAAAGAAATTCAGCTGCATCACATTGCCAAAAATCTGAGAGACATCATTTTGAGATCTTTATCAAATGTGATTCAATGCACATATAGAGGGCATCAGTTAAACTGTAAGAGCCTGTTGTTTATAATTAATCCTAGTTTGCCTTCTTGCTAGTGTGCCTGCATGTGCTTATTAATATATTTCTTTGTGCCCATGAAGATACATTGGTGATCAAGGAGAAAGAAGCATTGGCTTATTAATCTAATTAGCTAAAGATTAGGGTCATAGATTGGGAAGAATAATAGTCACAAGGAGGAAAGCAAATGGAATTTATACAGCTGCTTAGAGATAATTGCCTGAGACAGCACATAATAGAGGGGGGGGGGGGAAATGACATTTGAGATGGCTGGGTCTGCTCATAGCATCAGAAAATGTAACAATAACCAATCTAGCTATGCAGTCTCCACTTGGGGAAAGTGATCATATAATCTTGACCTGGGAGATTTCCAGACATGCAAAATTTTTGGTTAAGAAGGGTTATATGTGGAATTACAAAGGTGGTGATTATGAGTTGGCTTTCAGCAGTGCCATGGCATAAGAATTTGGAGAAGAAGATGCTGGTGATGCATTGGGGGGGGGGGGTTAAGAAAGCAATATCAGACTGTATACCCAGAGTCAGAAGGATAAATCAAGGTAGGAGCTAGATGGATGAATGACATCATTAAGCAGGAGTTGCATAAAAGAGAATATTATGGAGGGAGTATAAAGAAGGCAATCACCATCATCTTCAGCAGTGCAAAGTACAAGCAAGAAGGATGACCTGTATGATAAGGAAAGCCAAAGCTAGCCAATGAAGGTAATAGAAATTGAAATCCTAAAGAGCTCTCTCACTAAGGAGCAGTGAATGTGGAAGGATGACTGTACAAGGTGCTGATTGTAGAGAGGTAACAGAAGAAAACCAAATAGGTGTTACTGATTGATTATTTTGCAAGGGTGTATACCATTTTGATTAGCCTTTCCCACTCTTTTTACCTGAGGTTCCAGGGAACTCTTGAATAAAAATTATTATCCATCCATCATGTAGCTTCCTCAGTGTAAGGATGCAGCACCAAGTCCTTCCAGTCCTCTCTGTTGGCAGCTCTTCGTTTTGTTTCAGTATTGTCACATGATCCTGTCCATGATCTTATATCATCAAATCATGTCCTTTTTTTACCTCTTAATCCTCTTTCCATTATCTTTCCTTCTAAAACTGTTAGTGTCCTCTGGATCATTTCCTGCAATAATTTTGAAACCAATGCAGAGTCAAGCGGATGTTATTGCCTTACAGGAGGACTTGAATAGATTGCACGAATGGACAGGTAAGTGGAACTATCAGTTCAATGTTGCAAAGTGTAAGGTTCTGAGATTTGATAAGCAACGATGTTGGGGAAACTTTAAAGGAAGCAGAGAAGATGAGAGATCCAGGAATGATTGCGGACAAGGACTTGAAATTCAGGGGCCACATTGCATAAGTTGTGAAGACATCACATTGGATAATAGCAATGATGTGGAGGACTGTGACATACAGAAAAAGAGAGGTTATGATTCTATTGTATAAGGCCTTGATGAGGCCTCATATGGATTATTGTGTACAGATTTGGTCGCCAGGTTTTCATGGTGATGAGAATATGTTGGAAAGGGTCCAGAGAAGATTCACAAAGGTAGTCGGTGGTCTTTGGAATGTGGAGTATAAGGATAGATTGAGAGAATGTAAGTTGCAGAGCCTCGTGAATAGGGGGGGGGGATATGATTGAGACATATAAGCTAGTCAGGAGTTGTTATCAGGTCGACATGGAAGTGGTTTTTCGTAGAATGGGAAAGGGGAGTAGAAAAAGAGGCCATTGCTGGAAACTATAAGGAGGATGCGAAATGAGGAGTAGGTTCTTTGCATGGAAAGTGGTTGGTGAGTGGAATGCATCGCCTGAGTGTATTGTGGGTGTAGACACATTGAATAAGTTTAAAGCACAGTTGGATGAACGTTGTGTGCACCTCCCACAATGAGTCTCTGATGCCACTGAGGTCAAATGTCAATAATAATAATGAAGATTTCTGTGTTTTCATTCTCTGTAGTACTTCTGCATTTTACGACATGCTCCATCCATGAGAATTTCAAGACTCTTCTGTGGCAACAGATTTCAAAGGCTTCTATCTGTTGTCTTACTCTCTTCTTGAATACCCAGGTCTCACTTCTATATGTGAAAGCTGGCCAAACTAATGTTCTTATCATTCTTTTCTTTGTCTCTATACCCACAGAACTTCTGAGCAGATCTTTATTTTTCCAGAAGGCATCTTTAGCTATGGCGGTTCTTATTTTTATTTCTTTATCTTGTTTTCTATCTGCAGTAAAGTGGGTACCTAAATATTCATATTCTGTTGTATGCTAAATTTTTATATTGTTGATGAATATTTCTGGCTGGGATCTATTTTCTTTTGAGACTCATCAATTTGGTCTTTTTTTCCATTTAAATGTAGGCCAAATATTTACCTTCTTTAATTAGTAGAAGGAGTAATTTGATTAATTTGTTTCTGTTGTCTGCATTTTAGAATAGTATCATCAGCATATCTAAGGTTGTTGTATTTTATACCAGTGATAGTGATTCTGATATTTTATTTTTCAATCTTTTTTTATCAGTGTCTCACTATAAATATTAAATAGATTTGGTGAAATGATGCAGCCATGTCTAACTCTTCTTTTTATTTTCACTTCATGAGTCTTAGAGTTAAACAGCTGCATTTTTTGTTTGGAGTAAATAATTTTATCTACATGATCTTCTAGGTCTAATTTTTCTAGAATATTAAACAGTTTGTGTTTTTACTTGATCGGAGGCTTTATGAACGTCTATGAAGCATATGTATATGATCCTGTTCCTTTCAAGTGATCTTTCTAGTAATAATTTTAGTTCCAGGTTGCATTAATGGTTCTCATTCCTCTTCTAAAGCCATTCTGTTGTCCACTAGTTCACCAGTTAAGGCTCTTTCAGTTTCTTTGTTAACAGCAGTTAAAATGATTTTATGAGGGTGGTCTGAAAAGTTCTCAGCCTAACAACGAAAAGTCAAATTTATAATTTCCAAATTATTTTTATTTTTCAACATAATCTCCCTTAAGACTAATACATTTATTCTAATGATGCTCCAACACCATTATCACATCCCTGTATTGGTTCTCTACAAAATACCCCCTCTACAGCTGCAATCACCTCTTGATTCGAAGAAAAACGCTGACCAACGAGGAAGAGTTTTAGTTTTGGGAAGAGATAGAAGTCAGAGGGAGCCAAATCTGGGGAATAGGGTGGATGTTCCAACAATTCATAGCACAGATCCCTTAATTTTTGCATTGGCAAAACATCTTTGTGGGCATGTGCATTGTCCTGATGAAAGATGATTTTTTCTTCTGCAAACTGGGTCTTTTCTCATGAATTTTTTTGTCTGGTATGGTTAAAAGATCGGAATAATGTTCCCAATCTTTAACCAGATTGTTATTGTTTTACCCTTTTCATGATAATTAATAAACAATATGGCTTTAGCATCCCAAAACACCAATGCCATGACCTTTCCTGCAGACCGAACCGACTTTCTCTTCTTTGTTGCTGAACAACCGGCTTCTGTCCACTGTGTTTGACTTCCGTTTGGATTCTGGTGTGTAATAGTGAATCCAAGTCTCATCCATAGTAATAAATTGATGCACAAAATCTTTATTCTTGTTAAAATGCTCCAAGCACTGTTCAGAAATTTTCATGCGAGCCCGTTTTTGATCTGCTGTGAGTAAGCATGGCACCCATCTTGCACAAAGCTTTTTCATTTGCAATTCTTCATGCAAAATAGAGGAAGAGTTTTACACATTCTTTTGAAATGCCTATAGTCTCAGAAATTTCATGCACTTTGACTCGCCGGTCATCCAATACTATATTGTACATGTGATCAATGATTTCTGGTGTTGTTACACTTTATGGACGTCCTTCATGTGGATCATCTTCAAGGCTGGTACGGCCATGTTTAAACTTGGCAACCCATTTCTTAATTGTCGAAAACGAAGGAGAAGAGTGCCCATAACTTTTTATGAACTTCGGATGAATTTCTTTTGGTGTTAAACCTTTTTTTACAAAGGATTTTATAACTGCACGATACTCAATTTTATGCCTTTCAAGGGATACAGACAACACTTTTGTTTCATATAGCTGTATAAAACAAACTACTTGATAGAATGACTTACAGTTTCATATGGATGCTTATTACAGATGTACCAACTTAGAAAAAAAAATCTTGCTGATAGTGTTGCCATCTATGGTCAGGACCTAGAACTTTTCAGACCACCCTCATAGATGCATGAGAGATTGGGCATACAGTTCTATAGTATTATATCTTTGTTTGTGAATATTTGTATATATTTGTTTATGTATATATTATACAATATACTTTTTACTTACTTAATCCTCTTCACTTCACCTGGGAGCATAGGTCTTCCACCACCATTTTCCACCGGAACATTTTGGAAGGTTTCAATTTGCATAGCAAAGATTTTTTTCTGACACTGGGTTTGCTAGCCGTGCACTCAACCCTCCCCATTTATCCGGGCTTGAGATCGGCATGTTCAAGTTTTCACTAAGCATGGCTGGGTTATACAATATACAGGGTGATTAAAATTAAAGTATTCCTGTTTAAGGCTTTGTGGAATGCCACCCAGTAATCCAAATGCTGTGAAACTTTGCAGGAATACACTGTGCATCATGCAAAAGTGGTATCTGAGAAAAAAAAAGAGTAGTTCCAAAATTACCATCAGGGGACTCTGTGTGATGAACCAAATGTAGATGTATTAATTTTTCTGTGTATTTAAGGAGGAGAAAGGTAACACAAGCATAAATAACACATTTAATTCACTTCCGTTATGCATTCATGGCAACACTGTTCAGTTTGCTGCCCTTCCTATTATGTCATAAACTGCATCCTTTGCATAGTTTGTTGAATGGCAGAATGCAGCTGATCGCAACTGATGTTGTATGCATGCTGCGTTATGCTGTCTTTCAGCATAACGCAGTGCTTATATGTATTCGTTTGATTATATAGATAAATTATGGATATTTAAGGCAGATGGAAGGAGTGTGTGCAAAGTGTGATCTGAATGAGGACGTGATGACAAGTTACTGGTATGATCCCAATAAACTCCAGTCTTTGAGAAATCCCTAGAGACAGAAGTCACAAAGGATCAGGTGAGGTAGCTGTGCACTGGGAAATGCATAGCCGATGACTCTAGCTCCTGTAAAATGTTCTCGAAGAACGAATGATTTGTGTTCCCCCCCACCAATCCTGCATGATAAATGACTGAATCCATCCATGCGCAGGTGCTGTAGCTGTGGCACACGATTATTTATCATATTGTCAGTCAAAACTTTTCCAGATGGTGTTTCACTGGAAGGTTGTGTAAATAAGACTCCCATTTTAGAAAGTTTTTTGAATAATTAATTATAAATAAGTGTATCTTTATGAGTAAGAGTTGTGTTAAAAGTTGTTCACCTGCAGTGTTTCTAGTGTGTGTGTTTAAAAAAATCAGTAAATTTAGATTAGAGTATAGTAACCAACAAAGGAAAGGTAGCAGCTGCTTTGTCTTTCAGGAATTTTTATTTTAGTCGTTTTGTGAAATGTGAAGTGTGCTTATATGTATGCGTTTGATTATGTAGATAAATTATGGATATTTAAGGCAAATGGAAGGAGTGTGTGTGTGCAAAGTTTGATCTGAATGAGGATGTGATGAGTGGCAACATATTCATAACTAAAAGTGTTAGTTGTGAGAATACAACGAGGAGGATGAGTGCTCACCTGATAGCAAAGGGGGACAGTGTAAAAGAGCAGTGAAATATTAGTAATAAAGTTTTGAAAAAGCAAATGAGCAATCTATGAACTTAACAATTGATGGCAGTAAGAATGAGGAAAGCTATATGAATGTAGCAAAAGTTGAAAAACAGAATGCAATTAATGGCAGCTGTGTTGACAGTGAACAAGCATGTATGGCTGGCAATACAATTGAGAAAGTGAATGAGAGCAAAAAAATGACGCATGGTTTGAAAGATGAGTTGGTTAAGATGAGGCAAGAGATGAAATGGATGCAGAGTGAAATAAAGAAAATTGGAGATATGTATAGAAGAGTGAAGAAAATGAAAACGAATGATGTTAGTATGAAAGAGGTAATGGAAGACGCGCGAATGGTGTTGTATGGGGATTTGAACGGAAGACGCGCGAATGGTGTTGTATGGGGATTTGAACGGAAGACGCGCGAATGGTGTTGTATGGGGATTTGATTATTAGAGGTGTGTTAAGTGAGAAGATGCACAAGGTTTATTTTCCTGGAGGTGAAATGAATAGAGTGATTGAGGCATTGGTAATTGGTAAGAGTTGGTAGTGGTAATAGGGACAAATGACTTGGCTGGGAGCACATAAGATTGGATATCAGGAGGAAGTTGAGAAGGTTAAAAGATAATAATGTGAAAGAAAAAGTAATGTGTTGCCCAGGTATGACAGTGATGAAATGAGGCAGAGACTGAAGATTGTGAATGATATGTTGTTAACAGAAATGTGTGAGAAATGATGGACTGCATTTCAATGGTTCTGGTGTGAGTTATTTGAAGAGACTGCTGGTGTAAGGTAGAGATATGAGTGCAGAGAATGAATCTGATCAAGTAAGAAGCAGTATGAAAGAACAGGACAGTAAGGGAGATTATGATTGAAGAAGTGTTAGCACGAGTATAGTGAATGATAGAACTAGTGTGTAAGACAAACATGGAGACTCAGGGCGGACAGGGGAACACAGTGTAAGAACAGCTGATGCTCCAAGAGGATGTGAATGCATGTGTAGACAAAAAAGGGAAGGGGATGACTGGAATCAAGGGAAAACAGTTGAAGGTTTTTCAAAGATGAATAAGGAAGAAAAGAAATGGCTCGAATTAAGTGTGGAGAAATCACATCTAATAAGTAGAATCTTGTTATAGATCAAGGAATGAGCTGTTGTATTTCTTACACATCTAGCATTTGTATACTAATGTTTGTTGTTGTCAGATGTCGTCATGTGTTTTTTTGTAGGGATTTATGCCTTAGTATGTGACCAAGGTAGGTGGTTCCCCTTTTCTTAATGATTTTCAACAGAGTCCTCTCTTCTCCAATCTTCTCTAATATTTCTTAATTAATTTTTTTGGCAGTCTATGGGACTCTAAGAATTCTTCTGAGGATCCACATCTCAAAGGCTTTTAGTTTATTTTCACAATATTTTGATATTGTACAGGTTTGTGCACCATATAGCAGTGTTGACCATATGTAGCATTTGGATAGCCTAATTCTTGTTTTTGTGTGAATTTCCCTTGAGGTCAGAATGTTTTTCATGCTATTGAAGGTTGATCTAGCAATTTCTATTCTTCTTAATATTTCCATATCACACTTTCCATTTTCTGTAATTATATGACTCAAATAGTCAAATGCTAGATGTGTAAGGAACAAGACAAATGTGGTTGCATTGATTGAGTCTATTCACCCAAAAATTGTTTGAATTTTTTGTCATCCTGACAGGAACAACCGAAAGTAAAGAAAAATGATTTTTTTTGAGTTTTTGAGGGATAACTACCTCAGGCAGTATGTAACAGAGGTCACAAGAGGATTGAGGATCTTGGATTTGATCATCTCATCACAGGATATTATTATAAAGTGGTTATAAAGATGGCTAGTCAGGTGAGGACTTCTGTGAAAGCTCAGGAGACAGCTTGCATGTGTAGCATGGAAGGAGGAATTGAGTGGAAAGGAGATCAGTACTGCTTGGGTGATATTCAAGAACCATATGGTATCAGTGGTTGATAACAATGTCTCATACATCTTCATTCAACCATTTCACACCTACCAAGATAGTGTGATACAGAGGAAAGAGGCATTATGGAGGAAACATAAGAGGAGTGGTAATAGTCAGATGCATGAGGATTACAAAGAACTGGCAAGGAGGGCAACTTGGTTGGTAAGGGTGGCAAAAGTGAAGTATGACAGCAGTTAGCTAATGAAGCAGAAAAAAAAAAAAAAAACCTAAGGAGTTCTTTCAATGTGTAGACAGCAAAAAAAAAAAAAAAAAAAAAAAAATTATGGAAGGATGATATTGATTGGAGAAAATGGTATAAGATCAACTGCTGCAGAGGATATAGTTGAGATATTTAATGAGCAGTTTGCAGGGGGTCTTTCACTAATGTGAATGTAACATCATAGAGAGCTTGATAGCAGACTTGATGTTAATAAGGCTGAGGGACTTAATGATATATCACCACACATTTTGAAGGAATTTGCCAGGGAGTTGGCGTCTGACTTGAGTCAGACGCCAACTGCCTAATTTGAGTCTTGCATTAGGTCAAGTTTCAAAGAAGTGGAAGCAAAGAATGATAATGCCACTTCATAAGGGAGGTGACAGAACTCAAGCATCAAATTATTGGTCTATCTGTGTGTCTGTTGTTGTGGTTAAAGTGTTGAAAAGGCTGGTGAGAACCAGGATCCAGAATTCGGTTGATAACAGTGGTATTATCTCTGATGTACACTCTGGATTTTCTAAAGGAGGGGTCATGTTTAGTAATCTGCTTACTTATTACAATAAGGTGATGGCTTCATTGGACAAAGGAGATGAATAGACAGTAGTATTCTTAGATTTTGTAAAGGCTTTAGATAGACTATCACATGAGAAATTGATTGCCAAACTAGAGCAGATGAGGTTGAAAATTAGACTTGAGCATTGGATTTGAGATTGGCTATCTGATAGGTATCGGCAAGTTGTGTATCGATGGAACAATATCCCTGAAGAGGAAAGTCACTAATGGTCTGTTTTAGGGCCATTGCTTTTTAACCTATGTGTTAATAATATTGGGAAAGTTTTGGATAAGGATATTCAGTTGTTTGTAGATGATGCAAAGTTGGGACAAAATATGACATCTGCACTACTCCACAAAATATGAGGTTTTAAAAGAGGTATGCCGTGAGCAGACATAGCGATATAAAATTAGTAACGGAAAACTCATGTACAAAGATTATTTAATAGTATAATTTTCACCTGTGTGTCACAGGTATCTTCAGTACATTTTAAGCTCAAATTAAGCAATAACTGACAATTCCAAAAGTGCCATCTAAGTAGCTGGTGTAAGATAACTAAAAAGTCAATAAATTTCCTAACAACATCAAAAAAAAAAAAATGTATACAATAAAAAGTTAGGAAAGATTAGCTGATTTATAAAGTACTATCTCCCATAAAGGGGATAGACATAAACCATCAGATCTGTTTATGTTAGGCGAGTGAAGTAAAGTTTCATATGTTTCTTTATAAGGCCGTTCCATTTGGAACCGACTTTTGTGAAGGACTCTTGTCTTTCTCCAATGAACTCTATGTCTCTAGTGAAGATGTGCACGTTCTGAAAGTCCAGACTTTTCAGGTTTAAAGTATTCAATATAAGATTGGTGTTCTCTAGTCGAATAGAGGCAGATCTTCCTGTTTGTCCGAAATAAGATAATCCACAAGAGCACGGAATCTGGTAGACACCTGGATAATTAAGATGTGGAAGCTTGTTCTTAGGAGAAGTGAGAAAGGTGGAGATTTTTCTGAACGGTCGAAAGGCAACAATTATTCAGTGGTTTTAAAACTTTTGCTATACGTTCACTAATGCCTTGTACATAAGGGATAGGAACACACGTTATTTCTTCTGTATTTGTAGTGGAAGACATATTAAAACTACTCAAAGCTCTTTTAATGAAGCAATTCTTATAACCATTAGATAGAAAGGCAGAAGTTATATATTGCAGTTCTTTCTGTAAAAGATCGTCTGAAGAACAAAAGGAGTGGGCCCGATGAACCAGTGTTTTAATAGTTCCTACCTTTTGACTGGGATGGTGATGAGATTCAGCATGGATATAATGGCCTGTATGAGTCTTCTTTCTAGAATCCCATCACCATCCCAGTCAAAAGGCAGGAACAGCTACTTAGGTGGCACTTTTTGTAATTGTCAGTTATTGTTTAATTTGAGCTTAAAATGTACTGAAGATGCCTGTGACACAGAGGCAAAAATTATACTATTAAATAATCTTTGTACGTGAGTTTTCCGTTATTAATTTTATATCGAAAATATGAGGAGTAGAGCAGATGTTCTGGCCTTACAAGAACACTAGAATAGATTGAGTGATTGGGCAGTTTGAATACCGCTTCAATGTGGCAAAATGTAAGGTTTTAAAATTTGGGAAACAAAGATGGGATGTAGTATTTACACTGGGGAGTGGATATATTGTTGGAGGTGGAGGAAATAAGAAATCTCAGGATGACTGTTTGATGAGGATCTGAAATTTAGTGGATACATTGCCAAAATTGTGAGGACAACACAACGAATTCTTGGAATCATGTGGAAGACACTGATTTGTAAAAGTTAGGAGATTCTTGTTCCATTGTATACTACCTTGATTAGGCCACATGTGGACTACTGTGCACAGATTTGGTCACCTGGTTTACAAACGGATGAGTGGATGTTGGAAAGGGTCCACAGGCATTTTCTAAGTTAGTTTCTGATACCTGGAATGTTGAATATGAGGAAAGGTTGAGAATATGTAAGGTTTATAGGGTCTAGTGGATAGGAGGAAGAGGGGTGATATGATAGAGATATACAAAATTTGTAGGGGAGGGGTTGTTATAAGATCAGTTTTGAAGAGGTTTTTCATAAAATGGTGGGAGATCAGGTTAGAACAAGCGGCTATTCCTGGAAGCTGTATAAGGAGGGTGTGAACAAAGGCGTGAGAAGCATGTTTTTTCATGCAAGGTTGTGTATATGATTGGAATGCCTTGCCTGAATGTGCATAGAATTTAAATGTTGTGTATGACAAAGGGACCTCTTAGATGAGTCTGACTCCATGGGGTCTTTAGCTTCTTTATACAAGTTGCCCCAATCCTGAAAATAGTTCACTTGGATAATGGATTGAACTTGTTTGCTTACACTTGGATAAAGAATTAAACCAAGTATATAATATATAATTTCTTGGTATCTTTAATTTATAGTATAACCAAGTGGAAAAACTTCCTACAACTTTCTCTAAAGCAGAGTATTTTAATAATAAGGTGTGACACCTTTTGGCAACTCGTATATGAAAATATGACTTCTGCGCTACTTCAGCCTTAGTGTCACCTCTGATTCTGGCTCCCACTAATGACCTCAATAAGGGTTGAAACTGGTCTAGGTAGTGGCCCTTCCCATAATGCATAGCATTATACATGTCTGCAAGGATATGTGCTTTGCATTATGGGATACTAAGACGAGAGTGATGTGAAGTCATTAGCTTTTGTATACAAATTGCCCCAGTCCTGAAAATAGTTTAATCGCAAACTTGTTTGCTTACACTTGGATAAAGGATTCAACTAAGCATATAATATATAATTTCTTGGTATCTTTAATTTATGCTTGATATATTGTTCATTAGTGCTATATTGGTGGGATAAGAGATAGCTTGATTGTTGTTAAGTACAGATTCCGATTGAAAATTTTTTCTTTTTCTCGTTCTGTTTTCCACATTATTTTGATGTCTTTATTTCCACTTTTGTCTCCTCCTGATACTGATGTGAATGTTTCACTTTCATTCCAAGAAGTTTGAGGTACAATTTCAGTTCTATGAAATTTTCACTTCCTTCATTTTCAAAAGGATGTAAGAAAGACAAAATTGTCCCCCTTTTTGACTATTTAGTTGTTTTTCTTTTTCTCTGAGTTATTTTCTTTTACTTGCTCTGGATTCAAACTTTCTTGGCATCATTATGTGTATTATATTATCAAAAGCAAAATAAATATTTATTAAATCCAAAATAAACAATTACGTTAAAAGCTAAAAAAATACAAAAATAGAAACAGTAGTATCTTGGTTTTGTTAAAATAAATGAGTAACAATAAAATAAGAATAATAAATTCATTGAAAAATATATTCTTACTAACTGCGACAACTACTTTAACCATATAATTAGGTATATATATATATACTTGTATACTGCTTTACAAATACTAGCCAAATAACGGTAACTAAACTATCATTGTTATTCGTGCATGTGAACTACACTTAATCATCCTACCAGCTAAGGTGGATGAAATAGCCACACCACCCCAAGCATTTTTCGTGGGTCAGAAGTTCATCGGCATTCTACCTTTTAGCATGCAATTATCCCCCCCCCCCCCTCTGCTGTTAATCCCTGAATGCTGATTTTAGTGCTGTTAACGGATTAACTATTGTGGAGTGACATTTGTGTTACTTGTCTTTATGTTTACTATGTTACTTGGAATTTCCTTTACTGCCCTACAATATTTGGCCCTTTTTTTGTGCACAATTTATTTATTGTCTCTTCCTAAAAATAAAAACGAATTTCGCATGTGCAAAAATAATCAACCCTGAAATGACCAGAGATCAGCCTTTGCAATGAATCTATTTAGTAATAGTAAATTTGCTGTCTTTTATTCTTAAAATCATTGCAATGGAACAAGACAACTCTATGTTCTTTCACTTTACTGACAATATAGAAGAATTTTTTTCATGAATTTTCAAATGTTTGTTCAAATGTAAGGTTTTGAAATGTGGCCCCATGGAGAGTGAAGCCCACTCTCCATGGGGCTTTACTCTCCATGGGGAGATAAACAACAGTTGTTTTCAGTTTCTAAAGTAAATTTTATAAGATATATCTAATGCTTCATGCATGTGTAGTCAAATAGCATGCATTATCAGCATAGCTCATTTGGGTTTTTGGGGTGTTTAGTAGCCCAGCATTTTTTCTTCAAAATTTCCATGAAAACATTTTGCAATCCATGGTGAGAGGAAGAGAGCCCATTGCCATTCCTTCATTTGGACGTAAACTGTTTTATGGTATGCAAAATATCCTGATTACATCGTAGAATGGAATAGTTCAGTAAGGAGGGAGCATTTTTTTGAAAGTAAAGTTTTTTTTTTTTTTATGCAAGATATTTTGTAATCTAAATAATATCAAAACTTACTAAGAGGTTGAATTCATATACTTTCAGTTAATGATTTGAAATGAGTGGAGTTCTTAATGTATGGTGACATATGTATTAATGTTTGTATTTAGTAATAGTAAATTTGCTGTCTTTTATTCTTAAAATCAGTGCAACGGAACAAGACAACTCTATGTTCTTTCACTTTACTGACAATAGAAGTATTTTTTTTTCTTTTTTTTTTTTTTAATTTTCAAATGTTTGTTCAAATGTAAGCTTTTGAAATGTGGCCCCCATGGAGAGTGAAGCCCCACTCTCCATGGGTCTTCACTCATTGAGATATTTACTTATTATTATTATCCACTTCATTTATTGTAGATATTTAGCAAAATTATATGTAGGGCTATCTCTGTTATTGGCTGTGGGCCAAAGAGTATGAAATTTTTATGTATTTTTGGAGGTCTGTAGATACAGGGAAATAAGTTGAGATGTGGATATAAGTTTTTGGTTATGCCAGGAGGTCAATTTATTACTTGTTTTATTAATTTCAGGAGTTTCTTAATAAAAAAATTAATTTCATTAATTTTTCAGGAGATGTTGAGACAGTTGAGCGTGGCAAGTGCAAGAAGAATGATTGTTATGGGAGATTTTAACTACAGCAGTATAGATTGGGGAAAGGAAGATGCATGTAGCAATAAGGGAATGGAATTTCTAGAATTCTTGAGGGACAAATGTCTTAGGCAACATCTAACAGAGGGAACAAGAGGTTCAAGAGTTTTGGATTTGGTTATAGCATCAGAAAAGTTGATAATAACTGAGACGACATCTCTCCCACCAGTTGGAGAGAGTGACCATATGGTTTTGACTTGGAAAATGAATAGACATGCAGGAGTATCAAAGAGACGGGAACGTATGTGGAATTATAAAGCAGGTGATTATAATAATCTTACACGTCAACTTGAGGAAGTTTTGTGGAGGGAGGAATTGGAAGGCCGGGATATCATTAGTACTTGGGAAATTGTGAAGGAATATTTGTTAGCAGCAATGGTAAGCTGTATTCCGCAAGTGAAGAAGAGAACACAATTTGTAGTAAAGTAGATGACAAACAATATTAAACAGGAGCTACATGCAAAAAAGATGTTATGGAAGTGATATAAGGAGACAGGTGAAGAGGTGATGCATGAAGAATATAAAACACAGGCCAGAAGAGTGACTAGTATGGTAAGGAAGATGAAACTGGAATATGAGAAAAGATTAGCCCTTAGTCCAAAGAAAATCCTAGGGAATTTTTTAGCTATGTGGCCAGTAGGAGGAGAAATGACTGTGGAAGAATGACATTGTGGGATAAAATGGGAATAGAGTGACTGATGCAGAGGACACAGTGGAATTGTTCAATGAACACTTTATTGGAGTATTTCATCTGGAGGAGTCAATATGAATACTAGAGGGATAGAGCAGGTTTGAGGTTTAGAGGTGCAGGAGGAGAGTGTGTTCCACATACTGAGTACTCTGGATGTTAGTAAAGCTGTGGGACTGGATGGTATTTCATCACTAGTCTTGAGAGAAAATGTGCTAAGGAACAGACAGTGCCCTTGACCTGTCTTTTTAATGAAAGTCTGACTGCGGGAAAGGTGCCCATGGAATGGAAGGAAGGTAAGGTAGTGCCATTGCATAAGGGCGGTAGCAGACTGGAAGTGTCTAATTATAGGCCAGCTTGTGTGTCATCAGTAGTTAGTAAGATCTTGGAGAAAGTAGTGAGGGACCATATACAGCATTGGGCAGGTGAGGGTAATGTTATCAGTGAGAGTCAACATGGATTTGTGAAGGGGCGCTCTTGTTTTAGCAATATGCTAGCCTTTTATGATAAAGTTACAAGAGCATTAGATGAGGGAAAGGCATATACTGCCATTTTCCTAGACTTAGCAAAGGCATTTGACAGGGTGCCACATGATAAGCTGATATTCAAGTTGCAGCACATGGGTCTGGATGTCAGATTGGTCAACTGGATTCAGGATTGGCTGTCCGATAGGTACGAGAGATTTGTGTATGGTGGAGCAATATCAAAGAGGCAGAAGGTTATTACAAGTGGGGTTCCACTGGGCTCAGTACTGGGACCTATATTGTTTAACCTTTATACCAATGATATTGTCTGTGGATTGCAAAGGGATATTCGGTTGTTTGCGGATGATACGAAGCTCGGAAGGGTTATTAGTAATAGTGCAGATGTGGTAGCCCTGCAAGAGGATTTGAATAAGCTAGATGGATGGGCAAATGAATGGGGGTGTGTTGGTTTAATGCAGCAAAATGTAAGGTCTTGAGGTTTGGGACACATCGATTGGGCGCTGCATACTCTATGGGAGGAGTTAAACTGGAGGATGTAGGAGAGACAAGAGATCTGGGTTTGATGATTGATAGAATCCTGAAATTTAGAGGACATATTGCAAAGGTAGTGAAGGTAACACAGAGGATTGCTGCAATAATGAGAAGGACACTGACCTACAGAGATAAAATGGTTATCATTCCGTTGTATAAGACTCTGATCAGACAACACTTAGAATATTGTTCTCATATCTGCTCCCCAGGATTTAAAGGGGATAAATTAACTGTGGAAAGGGTACAAAGGCAGATAACAAAGATGGGATCGGCTGAGGGAGTGTGGACTTGCAGTGCTTGGTGGATAGAAGGAGGGGTGATATGATTGAGACTTTTAAGCTGTTGAGAGATGGTTACAGGGTTGACATTGGGGAGTTCTTTTGCTTGGTTGAACAGTGGGAAGGAGTCATGACAAGAGGCCATCCCTAGAAGTTACTAAAGAAAACTGTGAGAAAGAGGGTGAGGAGTGATTTCTTTGCATGGATGGTGGTTGAACCATGAATGCATTGCCTGATGGAGTGGTGAGAGAGCGAGAACGGACAATGCATTTAAGGAGTGGTATGATAGACTTTGACCTCCCTCTATGAGTCTTGATAGACTTGTATTTCTTAGAAAGGATCCCATGATGAGCTTTTGACTCCATGGAGGTCTGAATAATAATAATAATAATAATTTGGAAACTTGATTTTATTTTAGGAACTCGCATGTTAACTCTTTTAAGAGACCTGATGTGCTCATTATAACAGCAGAATATCCTTTATTAGTTCTAGTAACAATTATTTTTTTTTAGTTTTTTGGAGATCTCATAGAGCTCTGTATTCTTCAATGAGTTGCTTCTGGGAGTTTTAGCTATTGTTAAAATATAGGGTAATATTTTTTGCAACTTCATTAGGTAATTTTTTTTATGCATTGATCTATTTTATGCTGTCATAATATCAATAACTGGGATTTGTTTGAATGCGATTGCAAAAAGGGCATGGATAGCTAGTTCATTAAGAGGTGCTGAGGATAAGCTGATGACAATCTTATGTCTGCAGAAAAGTGGTTATTCTTGTTTTTTCTCTGGGTAAAGAAGATTATTTCTTTATTAAATTAGTTCCTTTTTATTCTGTTAATTAGTTCTTTTTGACTGACTTCTCACTTCTTGTCAGTAAACGATTCATAATTCAGTACTAAGAATGAGTTCATTTTTAATTATAAATTTTTTTTGGCTGATTTTATTCATCTTTAGTCAGGTGGCTCCTTTATATATATATATATATATATATATGTTAAAGATACCAACTATTTTAAACCTGGTTTTACTCCATTTCCCAAGTAAGCAAACAGACAAACAAGTCAAGTTTGCGCTGCAAGTCTAGCTGACCCTGCACGTAGCACAATACCAAGGCAACTCATGGTAAAAGTAGATTAAGCTCTGATTACTAATCTTAATATTTACCCTTAATGCAAAGCACATCTCCCGGAGGAGGCGTATGATGCTTTGTATTAAAGGCAAGGGGCCACTATCCAGACCGGTTTCGACCTTTATTAAGGTCTCATCAGTGGGAGCCAGGCTAGAAATACCAAGATTTTAGTAATACAGAGCTTATAAGTATTTTACCAGAACATGTAATCAGGAGATCAGAGCTTAATCTACTTTTACCATGAGTTGCCTTGGTCTTGCACTACGTGCAGGGTCAGCTAGACTTGCAACACTTGCAGGTGCAAACTTAGCTTGTTTGTCTGTTTGCTTACTTGGGAAATGGAGTAAAACCAGGTTTAAAATAGCTTGGTATCTTTAACATTTATTATACCCAAGTTAAAATACTTTCTACATTTATATATCTCCTCCTGAGATTTTTATTTAATAAGGTTAAAACACCTTATGGTAACTTGTTCTGGTAAAATACTTTTTACTAGAACAAGTTTATAATAGTTTCTTCCATGCTGCTTTGAGACATTTCATTGTTACTTCTTGCCAAGCCTTTTACAATTAGCCTAATTTGCTATGACAATGTTGAATTCTTCCTTCCAAAATTTTCTTAGGTTATGTTGGTAGCCTTACACATTTCAAAGCACCTGGTAAAAAGTGCCCTTGTGGAAAGTTTTTTAAAATTTGCAATTATCAGCTGATCCATAGGTTGAATCAGAGATGTAGTCTTGGGAGGAAGAAAAATCACCTCGATGAAATCTAATTCCTCTGGTAGCTCTTCTTGTATGCCCATTGGATGGCCAGGTGCATTATCCAAGGTTAAATTGGCTTTTAGAGGCAGATTGTTTTGCTCAAGATAGGCTTTGACAGTTGGTCCAAACACTTCACGAATCCAGTCTCTAAATTCTATTCTTGTGACCCAGGCTTTGCTGTTAGACCTCTACAAAACACCGAGATTGGATTTAGAGACATTGAACTTTTTGAATGTTTGGGGATTCTCTGAGTGGTAGATTAACATTGGTTTTACCTTGCCGTCTCCACTTGCATTTGCTGCTAAAAGCAATGTTAACCTATCATTCATTGGTTTAAGCTAGGAAGTATTTTTTCTTCTTTTCTTTTGGAAGAAAAGTCCTGTTGGGCATTTTCTTCCAAAATAACTGAGTTATTTTGGAAGAAAATTGTATTCTCTGACCACACTATGAATTTCTGTTCTTTTTTAAAGTTGTCAAACCAATCATCATCATCATCTACCTCAGAACTTGATCTCGAAGTCTTCTTTTTCAAATCTTGATAAATCTGTTTAGCTTTTTGATAGATTGCATTTTGAGATGTAGTATCGCCCGCCATTTCTCTTTCTTTGATCCAAATTAGTAATAGATTTTCCATTTGCTCATAAAGAAGCCCTCTGACATTCAACCTTGAAGTTCCCTTAGCAACCTTAGCTACCATAAGTTCTTCTTTCTTAGCCAAAATGGTTGATATTGTAGAATGACTGGTTTCATATAATCGAGTTAGCTGCATAACTTTCTCACCTTCATGATGTTTTGCTATTATTTCTTTCTTCTGTTCAATAGAGAAAATTTTTCTGATTTTTTTCCCCCTCACTAGCTTTCTTTTTGGAACCCATTTTGTCACATGGTAAAAAAATTCTATAAAAAAAATACGCAAAATATGGTATTATTACAAATTGTACAACACTAAGACAAGGAATACAGAGAACATATCGTTACCTGAAATTAAACTGAAAGTTCAAAAAAAAAAAAACTTTTTGAAATAAAAGTTAACAATTAAATTCGAAACCTGCAATTTTTGACATAGTGCAATTTGCTTGTAAGGTGACGATATTAGATACAGCACTTACCATAATATACACTGATTAGCAACTTATAGATACAATGATTATTATACAGATGAGATTTGATTTTGCCTGTTGATGGCGAACGAACAGTGACACGCACCTGCCGATTTATTGTCTATATGAACCAACACATAAAAAATAAATGCTTAAATACTCATTTTCATCATAAAACACATTTATAACCACAACTTCTAAAATAAAGCACAGTACACTACAAGAAAAGAAACAATAAACGGAAAACGTAAACAGCTGGCTACGATGGGTCAAACATATCTGAGTTTCACAGCTAAGCCGCGTGGCTGTTCTCTATTCGACACTGTCTTCCTGCAAGTGGCTGAGTGCGATCGGAAAATTCCGGTTTTTTAGACCGGATAGAGGTTCACATAATCGAGAGTCGTTAACCAAAGCCTGTGTCGTTAACCAAGAGATTTTTTTCTTACAGCCACTCGTCGTTAACCAAGTACGTCGAGGCCGTTGTTAAGCAAGGCACCACTGTACTGTGAATTAGAAAAGATGATGAAAGTTTTTTTCACTTGGTTATACTATAAACATTCCAAGAAGTTATATTACTTGTTTAATCCTTAAATCTAATGTTTGTGCATAACGTATCTTCATGACTGGACTACTTGTATCTATAGGCTAATTACTTCACATCAAATGAATGAACAAACAAATGAAGTTTCTACATTTGGTAATGAAGAAACTTCAGATGAAGGACACAAATTGGTAAAGGATATTGTGGCAACTGCTCATGATCTTAACTTGGAAGATGTTGAAGAATTATTGGAGATGCATGACCGAGAACTGACTACTGATGAGCTAAAAGAACTTTTCAAGCAGCAATGTGAAGAAAAGGAAATGGAAATTTCATCTGAAGATGAGGACGGAGAGAAAGAACAAATTACGACTGCTGAAATCAAAAATGTTTTGGCAAAGTGGGAGGAAGTTCAAAATGTTGCTATGAAATGGAATCCAAACAAATCTGAGGTTATCAGAACTGCAGATCCATTTAATGAAAAGTCCATGCAGTTTTTCAGAAACATTTTAAAAAAGAGGCAGAAGCAAACAACCCTAGACATGCTTTTTACAGGTCCATTTGTCAAAAAACTCTGGAGCAAGCTACCAACACTCCTATCTCAGTATCTCCCATAATGCAAAACACATCTCCTTGCAGATATGTCTAATGTTATGCATTAAGGGAAGGGCCACAACCCAGACTAGTTTCGACCTTTATTGAGGTCTCTTCAGTGGGAGCCAGGCCCAAGTGGAGATACCAGGCAGAAGCATTAGCAGGTCATCTCTACCTATAGGAGTTGCCAAATGGTGTGCCACCCTTTTTTAATAAATTACTCTGGATTTAGAGATAGATGTTGAAAGTTTATTTTCCACTTGGTTAGAGTATAATAAATTTAGTTTAATCCTTTATCCAAGTGTGAGCAAACAAAGTTTGCACCTGAAAGTATCTTCAAGGAGTGTCCTGGTGTTGTACCACCTTACCCCAGTCCTGAAGATACTTTCAGGCACAAACTTTTTTGCTCACACTTGGATAAAGGATTAAACTAAATTTATTATATTCTAACCAAGTGGACAATAAACTTTCAACATCTAAGTGAAAAAATATAAACTATAAGATTAAATATAGATTATAGGATTAAATTAAATTTGTTACTGTTTTTTATGCATGTTAGTTACCTTTCAGATGGTTATCTATTTTATACTATCTCCAGAAAACTCGCACATACTAACTGATATTTGTGCATTAATTTTCACCACCATCCTGTGAAAACATGACATATTAAAAACATTAGCACACAGAACTAGAATTATTTGTCCAAATGAAAATTTAGCCCCAAAAGAATTAGAATACATTTTAAATAATTTCAGAAATATTGGTTTATTGGTTACAATCCAAAAAAAAATAAAAAAATAAAATAAAGAGGTTGTTAAACACCACACCTAATAAGAGACATACTAATAAAGAACATACTAATAGATCACTCAAAAATGCTAGTAGTTCCTTATATTAAAGGAATATCTGAAAAAAAAAAAAAACTCTAAATGCCACTTACAAATTTCTTATAAACCAATATTAAAGCTAGCTTCCCTTGTTCGTTTTCTAAAAGACAGAAATTAACCCTTTAACAGTAACTCGATTACATGAGAGAAGTTGCCAGTATAAAACTCCTATATCCTGGATGTAGAATTATTTTGTTATAAACCAAGATGGATTTCTAAACCGCATGCTTCACACCCCACACATAGTTTTTTTTTTTTTTTTTTTTTTTAAATTTTTTTTTTTTATGCGACTTCCACCATGTGAAAGGTTGTAAACTTATGGTACATTAGTACCATGAATGGGCTAAGTTTTTCTACTTTTATTAATGTTATGTAATTTTTTGCTCTTTTTCAAATTTGTTTTCTATGTAATCCACTATAGAGATGAATTATAAAACCTTTTTGAAACCACTTTTGGCCTTGAGGCATTAGTTACACACTGGGTGATGAAATTCATCTCCTAAAGGCATTCACCAACATCTTTAGCTGCAGTGGGATTTGAGACTCAGTCTGCTGGAGAGTGAATATAGATTATCTGCTAAGCCATAGGTTAGCTTGAGAATATGGAGAATAACTCTTAATCAGAAAAGACTAAGATTTATAAATGACAGATTATTCTAGGAATCTGCTTATGCTTTGCAGAACACTTGTAATCTAAACTTGAATTATAAAAACTTCCAAACATCTGGGAGACTGTAATTCTACATTTAAATTAACAAAAAAACATTGGCCACCTTTGACCTAAGAAAGTTTAGTCAAAATATTTGAATGCTTGCTTGATATTCTGTATCCTTATTCAAATTACTTTGTTACTGTATATTATTACCTTTATCCTAGACAATGTCTTCTTTACTGTCAGTGAAGTTATTGTTCTTAACATCTAACCTCCATGGAGTCAGAAACTCATCATGGGAGGTATACACTATCACACCACAAAGCTCATACAACTGTGCCTTAAACTGACACAATATGTCTATATTCACAACACAACCACTCTCCATGTAAAGAACCTGCTCCTCACTCCTCTGGTAATATCCTCCTTATACAGTTTCCAGCAATGGCTCCTTGTTCTACTCCTTTCTCTCCAATTCTATGAAAAATCTCTTCCATTTCACCTCGATAACAAAACCTGGCTACCTTATACTCGTATAAGTTAGCCAGGGTTTGCTAAGTTAACTAACTCATATGTTTCAATCGTATTCCTCCTCCTCCTAGTCACAAAGCTTTGCAATTTAAATTCTCTCAATCTGTCCTCATACGCAACATGCCAAAAACCACTAACTACCTTTGTGAATCCTCTCTGGACTCTTTCTAACATATCCTCATCATCATGAAAATCTGGTGACTGAATCTGTGCACAATAATCCATATGAGGACTGATCAAGTCCTTATACAGTTGCATCGCAACCTCTTTATTGCTGCATCTCAGGGTCTTCCACATCATTACTATTATTTGATGTGACATCTTCACATCTTGTGCAATGTGGCTTCTGAATTTCAGGTCCCTGTCCACCACCACTCACAGATCTTTCATCTCCTCTACTTCCTTTAAAGTTTCCCCACCAAGTGTATACTTTGCATCCCATCATTACTCACCGAATTTTAAAACTTGACACTTTTCAGCATTGAACTGATTGTTCCACTTATCTGCCCATTCATGCAATCTTTCAAGTCCTTCCATAAGGCCATAACATCTGCTTAACTCTGCATTCTTCTCAGTTTTGCATCATCTGCAAACATCTGCAAATCACTAGTTAAACCCATTCAAATATCATCAATATACAAGTTGAACAACAATAGTTCCAAAATTAACCACTGCAGCACATCACTAGTGACCTCCTCTTTCAGGATAATGCAGCTCAATATGCGACTTTCTGATACCTATCTGACATCCAGTCACCGATCCAAATCAGAAGTCTGTTATTCAAATTAAAATCGAAACAGATGGGTGTTGCTGTAGTTGATGTGGTTCACTGTAGTTCGTGGAATGAGTGGTGGAGATTGAGAGTTGTAGAGTGGGTGCCCTCCCTTGATGGGTCTTCGGACTCCTTGGAGTGTATCCACTCTCCAGCCAAAAGGCTGCAGGCTCAATCTTGCCGTGGGCATGTACGTTTGTGATTGTTTTTGGAAATACTAGTGGTGGATGGCATTGGTGTAGTTGTGATCAATTGGCAGATTGACTGGCAGAGACAGAGTTGTAGAACAGGTGCCCTCCCTCGATGAGGCCTTGGACTCGCTGGAGGTGTCTATTAATAATAATAATAATGATAATTTAACAGCTTGTCATGTGACAGTTTATGAAAATCTTTTGCAAAATCTAAGTATACCACTATATATGCATCTCCCTTGTCCACGACATTTGTCAACTTTTTATAGTACTTAAGTTTGTCATATCCCCACATGACCTGAGGGCACAGAGGTCTGACATACGTCAATTTACAGGCCGAAGTTAAACCTGTGAGAATGGCTAGTTCTCAGCAGAGTGTCAGCAACATTGAACAATTGAACCCCTTCCAACTACTAACTGTACTCAGACGCTTAACTTTTTTGCGTGAGCCATTAGTAGCAGAGACTCTACCAATCGACCAACCTTTGCTGGCTTTATAGTACTTAAGTAAGTTAGTAAATCATGATTGCCTGTTAACAAACCCATGCTGACAACCACAGAGAATACTGCTGTTATCAACACATTTCTGTATGCTACTTCACCTTATTAATATTAAGTTTATTTCCTTATATACCTCTTACTCACTCACAATTAAGCCATTCTCTCCTATGTCTTCCACATTTGAGTTTCTCATGATTTCACCCTGATGAGGATGAAACATCCTTATAAATTGATCACTGAATACTTCAAAATGTCTTCTGCAGCAATTGCCATTCTACCATTTAAATTCATTAACATCATCTTACTACAATCATTCTTCCTTCTGCTTGCCACATGTTGGAAAAAACTCATGAGGGTTTTTTCTTAGCCTGATTTGCTAATTTCTGCTTGTACTGCACTTTTGTTGTCCTAACCAACTGAGTCACTCTCCTGGCCTGCTCTTTATAGTCTTCATGCAACTGATTATTACTATTATGCACCTTATGCTGCCTTCATAGTACCTTCTTATTCCAGATTTCATTCTTAATCCCCTTGGTCATTCATTTTACACCTAGCTTATTTAGCCTCTTGACCTTTGAAATACATTCCCACACTGATCTGTTTGTATTTCTTGGTCAGTTCCCAAGCAGTATTCATTTCCTTATTGCTCAACTCCTCATTACATGCTTTAGCTCCAAGCTGTCTCGTGAGCTTGTCATAATCACCAGTCTTGTACCTCTGCATATATCTCGCAGAAGTCTTCGTGTTGCTAGCCTCAACCCATGTGATCGCTTCATGATCAATCTTGCCAATTGGAGGGAAGTGTGAAACCTCCACTCACAATTACTTCATAATAAAAGTTTAATGGAATGAAACAGCACTAGGAAATTATTAAAAATGGTATTTAATGCTTCCAGTATTTCATCTCTGTTACAGAGACTTTGTCAGGAGTCAGGAAGTATGTTAAAAATGAGATTTTGACACAGACACAGAAAGAACTAACTGAAACACATGGATGAAAGACTAGAGTCCTATCGGTAGGGTGCTCTAATAGACACCTGTTAGCAGCCTAGGATGTAAACTGGGTTCTCAATGTATTAATGTTTCCCATATTGTGGTAAGTTTCATGCAACCATATTTATTTAAATTAGACTGATTTTTAAGAGCAGCAGCAGATTCTAAAAACAGTCTTTCTCTTCTAAATTTACTGTGATGGAGAATGATGGTCTTTTGCCAATTGATTCTGTGGGCTTAATCCAAAGCATGGTCTGCAAGTACAGATTGACCATAGTCATGACTGCAGATGTATTTTTCTATGTTCTTCCATTTTGATGGTAGCCGATCTTCCTGTCTGTCCATAGTAGGCCAACTTGCAGGAATGAGGAACTCTATATACACCTGGAACTGAGAGGAGAGGGAATTTATCTTTAGTGGAGCAGATAAGGGTAGCTAGTTTTAATTGGGGCTTCAAAGTGGTGCAAAGTTTGTATTTCTTTACGATTCTGGATATATATATTTTTTATGTGCCTCTGACATATACATAGGGGGATGTTATAGTATTACTAAAATCTTTCTGAAGAGAAGGTTTGTGGATTTGGAGAAAGATTGATTATTTTTTTTTTTGATATTGTGGGAACTGTCACCATTAGATAGAATAGTGTGGTGTATATGATTGAGTTCTGTTGCAAAAGAGGTCTCAAAATTGGAACAAAAGTTATAAGTTCTATGGGTTAGTGCTTTTATGACACCATATGCTG
The DNA here is from genome assembly GCF_054136105.1 of Typopeltis vanoorti. Lineage (NCBI taxonomy): Eukaryota > Metazoa > Arthropoda > Arachnida > Uropygi > Thelyphonidae > Typopeltis > Typopeltis vanoorti. The sequence continues at coordinate 44,268,014 of NC_143551.1, read as the reverse complement.
ACCTGGCTGGCCAAGTGGTTAGCGTATCTGCCCTCCAGCCAAAAGGCTGCGGGTTCGAATCCCGCCATGGGCATGTATGTTTGTGAGTTTCTGTGGAAATATTAGTGGTGGTTGTCGGCAGTAGATGGCATTGGTGTAGTTGCAGTCAGTTGGTGGATTGAGTAGTGGAGACAGTTGTAGAACAAGTGCCCTCTCTCCATGAGTCCTTGGACTCCCTTGAGGTGTCAAATAATAATAATAATATAGTTGAGGGGGTGGGGAGTGATGGGAAAGTTTGTGAATGTGGGTTTCCTATATATACTGAAAAGGCAAGACTGTTATTAGTTTCCTTTTCCATTGTAAATTGGATTCTAGAGTGATGGCTATTGAGATTACCTAGAAAAGTATCTAATGTGCCTGGGCCATGAGACAAAATAGAAAGGACATCATCTACATATCTCAACCAGATAGAATTTTTTAGAGGGGATGAATCAAGAGCTTGTTGTTCAAAATTTTTCATAAAAATTTGGCAAGTGAGGGTGAGAGGGGAGACCACATAGAGGTACCTTCTGTCTATAAATTTTGTTCTTTCCAAGAGAAATAACCAGAATGGATAGCAAAGGAAAAGATGTCAATGATATCAAGGGGAAAAATTTCTTTTAAAAGCAATAGGGTGTCATTTAAGGAACTGATAGTGAACAAAGAGGTGATGTTAAAGTGACTAGGATATCAGTATCATTAGCAATTATATTTTTAATGAGACTTTTAAAATGGGAAGAATTTTTTTGTATGATGCCGTATGATCAATAAGGGTGTGGGGAACAAGAGATTTTTGATAGTTGCATGGATAATTATAGCAGGGAGAATCAATACCTACTATGGATTATACTGGAGAATTGGGTCTATGAATTGTAGGCAAGCCATATATTCTGGGAGGGGGATGGCAACTGCCTAGTTTGAGTTTTTTTGTGATATCAAGAGTCCAGGAAAAAACTTGTGAGTAGACTTTAATTTCTTGATTGGTGTGGATCATAATCTAAAGGTCTGGAGTTGAAGTCTCAAAGAATAATATTTGCCATTTTCTTATTGTATTCACTGCATTGAGAATAATTGTAGAACTTTCCTCGTCAGACCTAGTAATGACTGTGCTGTAATCTTTATTTGTGGACATTGAGCTCTTGCAGGGAAATAAATAATTTATTTTGAGAGGTGAAGATCTAGAAAGTGAACTGGCAACGTCAAGCCTAATATTATTAGCTGTCTCAGAAGCTAAGTTTTGGATACTGCATTCGATGTTGAACATTAGTCTAGTACTGGTGCTTGCTGAGGTGCAACAGCAAAATTGAGGACAGTCTGAGATTTAGGACACTAAGTAGCTTCGTTTGTAGCTTGATGACAAATTAACTATAGTATGAAGAGTTTGCACTTGAGGAATGAGTTTAGAATCCAAAAGTCTGTTGTACTTATTGATATGTTTATTTTTTATTTTCAGGAATGCTTTTTTGAGCTGAAGTTTCTGAAATAAAGAGAATAGTATACAGTTCCATGTTGAGAATCGTTGAGAGCTCAGACTGCAACGAGCTAATGGCAGCATTGATAGCAGTGAGAATGGTGCATGCAGTTTGATCTGTTCATGCAATAGCAAAGCAAATCTGGCATGCTTGTAGATATGGAGGGCTTTTTTGGACTTGAACTAGACTTTTAATTTAATGCAAGTAAGTAAAATTCTAGTATCCCGACATCTTTTAAGAAAGGCCAGCCAGTTTCATTGTCTAGACAATTGAACTTTCAGCTTCCTGTATCATTTTGCTTTGTGTATGATATCGTCACCAACAGTCATCAATATCCATGTATTAAGGCCCAACTTCTGGGGGAAAACTCATGATAAAAGTTTAATGGAGTGAAACAGCACTAGGAAATTATTAAAAATAGTATTTAATGGTTTCAATATTTCATCTCAGTTACAGAGAAGACATTGTGAAGGAATAAAAAATGAGACTTGTCACACACACACACACACAAAGGCAGTGCAAAACTAACTGAAACATGTGGATGAAAGACTAGTGTCCTAACTAGGTGTGGTTTCCTCTATGGATACGTGTCAGTGGCGTAGGATGTAAACTGGGATCTCAAAGTATTAGTGTTTTCCATATTTTGAGAAGTTTTATGCAAGTTGTATAGAAGTTTTTCACACGGATATTCACAATTACATCCTTTGATGAAATGATCAGATTCAAAACTATCGATCCTTGCTTGCCCTCCTTTACATGCCTGAGATGAACAGCGCATATACGGTAATAATAATACTATAATGGCTCATATGTGGCAATAATAATACAATGTAGTACTGTACTACAAATTCATTTTCCATATTCCCACATGCGATCTGTTCATTCTAATCTATACTGCCATAATTAAAATTTGCCCATAATAATCACCCCTCATTTGTTTACTAACCCAAGTTGTTTATACAGTTCTTCATTAGCACCCTCCATATTCCCTGGCCTATAGCAATATTCAACTAATTATGTCTTCCTATCAATCTCCACCTCACACCTCAGTGCCTCAAAAAATCATTGCCACTGTTTTCCTCCTTCATGTCTACCTTATGTGGACATAATGCTATCATCAGTAGCACTCTCCCTTGTGAAAAACACTGTATCCCTCCATTTCTATTCTTATTAGAATATCATCTTCATTCAATCATGTTTCACTTATTCCAATGATTTTGGGCAAATAAACTCAGTGAAATCATTTCATCTCCCTTATTTCTTGATACTCCTGGCATTTGTAAACAAACACAGCAGTTCACTTTTAGGTCTGTAACCAGTCCTACCCAAGCTACTTGTTGGTTGTGATTTCCCCACCACAACTGCCTTTGTCCAGTCACCTTTATTACCGCTTATCACATATATCCTCTCAGTCTCAACTTTCCTACTCACATTCCATACATACATTTACTACTACTTCCAACAGCCACTCTCCCTATGCCATGTCTCCATATCCACCTCTGCCCCCCCCTCCTTGTTGCTCTTGCATTCCCATTCTCTCTTCATCTCCCACACTACTACAATTTCCAGTGCCAAGCACTTCTGTTTCTTCAATCCCACTCTCCCGATCTTTTACTTCTGATCTCTTGCTTGCATCACACACACTACACTTCCATCTAGAACTGTTTCTCCTGTTCACTCAATCCTAAGCCATTCAAATTAATCCATCGTGTCTGGATAATTCCATTCTGCCCTCAAATACACGGCATATCTGCAAAATGCACTCCCTTCTCTTCACGTAGCTTCGCTAGCATACCATTCATGATTCTGGCTGTCTATCTCAACTCATCATTGTCGTACCTCGGCAACATACACTGACATCCTTTCCCACTATACTGCTATCTTTCACTCTTCTCAATTACCTGCTGATATTTGCCTTTACATTCTCCTTATGTCCACTTAAAAAAAATTCATTTTTTATTTCTGTTTTGTTAATAAACCATTAACGTTATTTATTAACATGCTGCTTCAACACATAAGTCTGACTGGGCAAATTTACTTGCCTATCTGAAACAAGATATTATGCCTTTTTCAGGAAAGTTTCTTGATCTCAGTTAGGGATAAGAGAATTCTTTTCAGTTCTCCTGAAAAATTTGATTTGTGTCTTTTTTCTTCAAAGCAGAAACTTCTAAAAATACATGTAGCTTAGTTGCCTCAGTGATAATTTTAAACAGGCTGACCCAACTTGTTCTTTTATGTAAATTTACTTTTCATATTGGTATCATTCCTGTTTTCTTTTCAACATAAAATGTTTAGTTTATTTTGGAAAAATGTACTTGCATTTTCTATTTTCTTATAAACAATATGAATTAAACATTTTATATATATTATTTTTTGTATTCTAGCTGTCCTGGGAAGCTGAAGATGATGTTAAACTTTCTGCCAGTCCTGTACATATTTCAAATGGCAGTGCGGTTTATTTAAAAGTAAATGTGTATTTTTTTTTTCATTATTATTTTCATCTACCATTCATGTATCCTTTTAGTATTAACATATGTGTGGCCATACTTTTTTGGACCACACAAACTTAGTTTTTTTGTAATTGTGACTAAAAGAATACAAAATTAATAACGGAAAAACTCACCTAAACAGATTCTTTAATAGTATAATTTTCGCCTGTGTGCCACAGGCATCTTCAGTACATTTTAAGCTCAAATTAAACAATAACTGACAATTCCAAAAAGTGCGACCTAAGTAGCTAGTGTAAGATAACTAAAAAGGTCAATAAATTTCCTAACAAAAAAAAAAAAAAATTATATCTACTCTATAATATAAAATGATAAGCTTTTTTTGTAACGTTTTTGTGTCACATTTCAAAACGTTATTTGAAACTCGGGCTACCCTGAGTGTTGAGTCTTCAAAATTCGAGTCATCAGAATTCAAGGAGAACCAGTCCAGATCTTGGAGGATTAGGCACCGTAGATGCTAGGAGGGCGGAACCCCCCCCCCCCCTTCCGAGTTTTCAAAATTCAAGTCATCAGAATTCCAGGAGAATCGGCCTAGAACCAGCCTACCAGTCTGGAACTTGGGGGGGAGTAGGCGCCAGGAGGAGAGAACCCCCCGCCCCTCCAAGTTTTCAAAATTCGAGTCATCAGAATTCAAGGAGAACCGGCCTACTAGTCCAGAACTTGGGGGTTGGGCTCCCGGGGGGGGGGGGGGGCAGTGCCCCTAGTATACAATAAAAAGTTAGGAAAGATTAGCTGAATTATAAAATACTATCTCCCATAAAGGGGATAGACGTAAACCATCAGATCTGTTTATGTTAGGCGAGTGAAGTAAAGTTTCACATGTTTCTTTATAAAGCAGTTCCATTAGGAACCAACTTTTGAGAAGGACTCTTGTCTTTTTCCAGTGAACTCTATGTTTAGTGATGATGGCATGTTCTGCAAGTCCAGACTGTTCAGGTTCAAGGTATTTAATATAAGACTGGTGTTCTTCTAGCCAAATAGAGACAGATCTTCCTGTTTGTACAAAATAAGATAATCCACAAGAGCAAGGAATCTGGTAAACACCTGGATAATTAAGATGTGGAAGCTTGTCCTTAGGAGAAGTGAGAAAGGTGGAGATTTTTCTCAATGGTCGAAAGGCAACAAAAATATTCAGTGGTTTTAAAACTTTTGCTATACATTCACTAATGCCTTGTACATAAGGGATAGGAACGCGAGTTATTTCTTCTGCATTTGAAGAGGAAGACATATTAAAACTACTCGAAGCTCTTTTATTGAAGCAATTCTTATAACCATTAGATAGAAAGGAAGAAGTTATATATTGCAGTTCTTTCTGTAAAAGATCGTCTGAAGAACAAAAGGAGTGGGCATGATGAACCAGTGTTTTAATAGTTCCTGCCTTTTGACTGGGATGATGATGAGATTCAGCACGGATATAATGGCTAATGGCTTGTATGAGTCTTTTTTCTATAGACTGAGAAATGTAGGTTACTATCTGGTTGGCAAAGAATTAGAAGATCTAACTGCTTATTTGATTCTACTTCTAGGGTAAACTGGATCCTTGGATGAAGTGCATTTAACTTAGTGAGAAACTGTTGAAGTTCATCAGAAAAGCCATTCCATATAGCAAAAATATCATCGACATATCTGAACCAATGAGTAGGTTTGGGAGAAATGTTGTCAAAGATATGTTGTTGAAAATGTTCCATAAAGAAGTTGGAGATAGCAGGAGAAAGAGGATTGCCCATTGCTGTTCCTTCAATTTGTTGATACAACTTATATTTTTAAAAAAAATAACCAGAATGTATTTTAGAATGTATTATAAAATGACTCGCCTGGTAGGATACATTACAGAATGTATCCTACTGGGAGTCAATTGAAGAAACTTTATTCTCTTATAGATAATGTATCTACATGGAATGAAGATCAAAAGAAAAAACTTAAAACCTTCTTCGGTCGTCCACCTAGATCGTATGGTCTTCCGAAAATTCATAAACCAGGCATTCCGTTGAGGCTAGTTGTAGATTTCATAGGTTGTCCCACTTACAGAATTTCAAAATTTTTATCAAATCTTCTCACTTCTTCAACTAGAAGAACTGATACTTATATAAAAAATACTTTGGATTTCAAAAATAAAATTTCAGATCTTCATTTGGACGTTTCAGATATCATGATCAGTTTAGATATTGTTTCTTTGTTTACAAATGTTCCTTTATCTGACAGCATTGAATTACTGCAACAGGAATTTCCTTCAGACATTGTAAAAATATTTGATTTTGTAATACATTCTGGTTATTTTTCCTCTAAAAATAAGTTGTAGGAACAGCAATGGGCAATCCTCTTTCTCCTGCTATCTGCAACTTCTTTATGGAACATTTTAAACAACGTATCTTTCACAACATTTCTCTCAGACATATATCTGAACAACATTAATAATAATATTTGTGAATGTCTTTAGGTGAGGAATGACATTTCATTATTCTGTATGAGACTACCACCTGAGTTATTTAGATGCCTGAAGTGGTTTGAGAAAGTTCCATGTTTGGTCTCTACATCATCATTTTAGATTATATAAAAAAATTAAAAATACTAAAAGAATAGACCTTGACCTATGCACAGTTCTAGTGCACAAATAGATTTACAGCCTTTTGTGTGGGTAACCACATAAAATGTAAATACCATTTAGAAATGTGTGTGTAGACAGAAAAGGAATGGGATCACCTGGGATCAAGAGGAAACAGTTGGAATTGAAGAAGGTTCTAAAATGAATAAGCAGAAAGGGAAATGGCCCCAGTCAGGCATGGAAAGATCACATCAAATAAGTGTTATCAGTGGAACTAGCTGTAGATCCAGGAATGAGCTGCTGTGTTTATATACAAATGCTAGAAGTGTAAGAAACAAGGCAGATGAAATGGTTGCACTAATTGAGTCTGTTCATCCAAAAATTGTTGGAATAGTGCGACATGGTTAGATGAGGACGACATCCTGACAGGAATAGAGATGGAAGCATATGATGTGTTTCGTGAGGATAGAAGGGGTAGAAAGGGAGGGGGGAATGCTATTGATGATAGAGAAAGAGTTATGTCCATACAAAGTAGAAATGCAAGACGGAAATAATGCCAGTGGTTTTGAGGCAGTATGGTGTGAGATGGAGGTGAATGGAATGAAATACTTGGTTGGATGTTGTTATAGACCAGGAAATGTAGATGGTAGTGACTATGAAATGTATAATCAAATTAGCCAAGCAAATAGGAAAAGAGTGATCATTATGGGCGATTTTAATTATGGCAGTATAGACTGGAATGATGAGTAGCAACTGGAAGTAAAGAAAATGAGTTTCTTGAGTTTTTGAGGGATAACCACCTCAGACAGTATGTAACAGAGGGCACACAAGGTTTGAGGGTCTTGGATTTGGTAATTTCATCAGAGGATGTAATTATAAATGAAGTGTCAAATCACCAACCAATTGGTAAGATTAACCATGAGGTGATTACCTGGGTGGTTGCTAGCAGTGTGAGGACCTCTGTAAGAAAATGGTATATGTGGCACTACAAGGGAGTGATTATGAAGAGCTCAGGAGACAGCTTGCAGGTGTAGCATGGAATGAGGAGTTAGCTGAAAAAGAGATCAATGCAGCTTGGGGGATTTTCAAAAACCATCTAGTAGATGCAATATCTAAATGTATTCCAAGAGTGAAAAGGTTAAATAAGGTAGGTGTGAGATGGATGAATAAAGAGATTATGCATACAATACAGAGAAAAAGGGCATTGTGAAGGCAGCATAAGAGAAGTGGAAATAACCAATTCCATGAAGACTACAAAGACCAAGCAAGGCAGGTGACTTGGTTGGTGAGGGTAGCTAAGAGAGGTATGAACATCAGTTAGCTAATGAAGCCAAAAAAGAATCCTAAGGAGTTCTTTCGATATGTAGCTAGCCAAAGAAAGAATGATTATGGAAGGATGACACTGAGTGGAGAAAATGATATAAAGACAGCTTGTTCCATTGCATAAGGCTTTGATTAGGCCACACATGGATTATTGTGCCCAGATTTGGTCACCTGTTTTTCAGAAGGATGAAGAGATGTTGGAAAGGGTCCAGAGGTGACTGACTAAGGTAATTTCTAACCTCTGGTATGTCGAGTATTTGGAAAGATTGAGAAGAATCAACTTGAAGAATCCGGTAGAGATAGGAGGAAGAGGGGAGATATGATAGAGACCTACAAGTTATTAAGCAGTTGTTATAGGATCAATGCTGGAGAGGTTCTACAGAAAATAGTGGGAGATCAGGAGAGAACCAGAGATCATCCCTGATGTTTGCAGAGAATTTGAGTGTGTTTAAAGCACGGTATGATGAGTTGTGTGTATGATAAAAGCACCTCCGAGATGAGTCTTTGACTCCATGGAGTCTTGGGTAATAATAATAAATTGAGGTTGCTCCATAGTAACAGCTGGGGAGAAATAAATGAAGGAAAAAAAGTTTAGATTTGTACTGGTGGTAACTACTTCATATAGCTCATTAGTGTTGATGAAATGAGAATAGCTGATTAATCCTACTCTAATAAAAAAAACATAAAAAAGGCTATTATTATTAGTATTATTATTTGACACTTCCAATTTAATGCAATTTAATGTTCTTCTTATCACAGACATATATCTTGTCATCAGTGCTCAAGAGGTCAGTGCACATTAGTGTCTGCTGCTTGTTTCATCATTTTTGCAATTTCTCTTTGCACATTGCCAAGTGACTCAAACAATGCAAAACTCTTTCTACCCTAGCTGTCTTCTGTTTATACCATCCTTTGTACCAAACATCAAAGTTTTGATCTTTCTACTGTTATCCATTCTTCAGATATGTCCAAAAAAAAAAAAGCTTTACTGTCGAAAAGGTAGAGAGGACTGTACAATGTTAGTTATGAGGATCGGCTGAGGGGAATGTGGTCTGCAGAGTTTGGCAGATAAAAGAAGGAGATATGATATGATTGAGACTTAAACTATTACAGGGTTGACACTGGGGAGTTTTTTTTTGCTTGGTAGAACAGCAGGAAGGAGCGATGATAAGGGGACCAACCCTGGAAGTTACGAAAGGAAACTGTGAGCAAGAGGGCGGGGTATGGTTTCTTTGCATGTAGAGTGGTTGAACCATGGATTGCATTGCCTGATAGAGTGTTGAGAGTAAGAACAGTCACTGACCTCAAGGAGTAGTGATGATTGTAGTTGAATTTAAGAAAAGAGAATATATATCTTCTCTCTCTTCTACTTCTTTCAACCAGGCCAGACTAGTTGGCTGAGAGGCTAATGCATCCACTTTCCTAGGAAACACAAAATGATAGATTTTGTGTTTCCTAGGAAGGACCTCTCATGATGAGTCTTTTGACACCATGATAATAATAATAATAATAATTTTCTGCATCAGATTCTCTTTTCAGTTTTCTTTTGTTACCTTTAGCACCCATTCAATTCTCGAATCTTTCTATAACATATTCTTTCAAAAGCCAATATTCATCTCACAGGATCTTTGACCATTACCCAAGTCTCACACCCATAGGCAACACTGTAGGTGCACTAATGAATTTTTTTTATTAGTTTATTTATTTATTTTATTTTTCATAATAAGGAAACCCCAGCTCTAGTGACCAAACATAAAACCTATTCAAGCCACTTCTGGTCTCCAATAAGCAGTGAAGTGGTCTCACACCAGGCAGTGACAAACATCCATGCCCATGGTGTTGATTTGAACTTCCATTAGATGGAGAGTGGATGCATTAGCCTCTCAGCCAACTAGTCTGGCCTGGTTGAAAGAAGTAGAAGAGAGAGAAGATATATATTCTCTTTTCTTAAATTCAACTACAATCATTTCATTTGCTAAAGAGTAGACACTATGCATATCTGTTCTTCTTTAATATATAAAGGACATCTATGCATCTACATTATTTTGTTAACATCGGAAGTTTAAATTCCTTTTGAATTTCAATCTTAAGAATTAGTGAATGAGTGAACCTTTATTAATTTTTGAGTGATTTCTTTCAAAAACATTTTTTTTTATGTTATTTTAAAAGAGAAATTAATTTCTTCTTCAGGATAGGAAAGAAAATACTCATACCATCAATCATGCAAATCATATAGGATATAGTTCATTCTATCGAAGTTCAAGATCACTGACACCATCATCTATAGCATCTCTAGGAGATTCTCAGTTTTCTTCTCCACTCACAAGTCCAGCATTTTCACCTAGCATTTCGAGATGGGGTCTTAATATTCCACCACTTCCAGCTGCACTTGAGAGGATAGTTAGAATTAAGAAAGGAAGCAAATCTTTAGGTATTTTTTTTTATTATTATTATACATAATATTTATATGCATCACCATTAGGACACGTGCCTTTATCCAGTAATAATAAACATGCTACATTTCATTTGAAATCTTTGATCTATGATATATCTTTTTTTTTTTTAATTTAAATTTTTATTTATTATTATTATTATTTTTTTGTTAAGTAAAATAACTGATATCACTATACATCTCACATTAGCACTCTAACCTCTTATCTGTTTCCATTTTGTTTTGCCTGCATGCATCTTTGAGTTCTGTATTGCACATTTTTTTCTATCTAGCTTGAAATTATTAAAGAAGAATTTAATATTATTCCTTAGTGTTCTTTCTTTATTCCACTTAAACCATAAGTACTTCCTTTCCTAAGAAACCACAAGAAAGTCATTGTAAAAAAAATAAAGAAAATAATAAACATGACTGAGGTAATTTCATAATATTTTTTATAGTATAGAGAGTATTTAATGAATCATCATTAACCATTTATTTCAATAATGAAATACTGTGAGTTGTATGATGAATAGAATTATAATTTATAATTGTTTTTGTTATTATCCATCACACTGGTATTATCACTATTGCAACATTTCGGTTGCACTCTTCACCTGATAAATGGCATCATAGAGTGTGTGCCTGTTATATAACAAGACAAAGTTTGTATAAAATAAAGAGCAACTATAGGAAGATGAATAATTTATTTATTTTCAGTATAACTTCACCCACACCCACCTAAATACATTTTTTGAGTGTGTATAATATATATGTAATCAGCCTTACATGCAACAGTGCTATGTGTAGGCAAGTAGTTAGAAAGAAGAAAGAAAGGAATTTGTTGATGCATTTTTTGACTATCTGAGCATTGCAGTCATTGGGGAAAAAGAATGAGGAACACTGTTCCATTGAGCTGATTCTAGGGAATGAAGTCAGAGGATGAGAAATTAATTTGAATATGGCTACCATTACATCTTGTTGTACTGCTTGCTTTATGAATAGTTCTTGTCAATCCTTTGTGTTCTGTCATCAGTGCAATTTACTTGCATTTCCATTGGAAATCAATCAGAACCATTTCCTTTATTTACTAACCTCAGCTACAGTTTTCTCCCCAGAATTATCACCCTTCAGTAAAAGATCATATTCCCTTGGCTATAAATATTAGGTATTTATTAGCCTTTTCTTTTACTACTCAGAATAAATGGTGAATAAAACTACTCCTCATTTTACTACTCAGAATAAAACAGACTGCATATTATGTATGCAGTCTGTTTCAGTTACTACAAAGAATCATTAGGAAACCAATTTTTAAGATTTATTCTCTCACACACATACTTATTTGTTTTAAATGCATAAAATATTGGATGACTGATGATATAGCATATCTGATATATCAGATATAGTATAACTGCCTCTGTCTTCATCTACCAATTTTACCTTCTTCACCATGTTCATCTACCTGAAATGTTTCTCTTACAGCTAGTGATACTTATACAATTTTTTTTCACTTGATTTCAAAGTAAATTATACACACAAAGAAATTATATTTTTCTTTAATCCTTGACTCAAGTGTAAGCAAACAAAGTTTGTTCATAAAATACCTGCACAAATAGGTTACTTGCATATAGAGATTGGTGACTTCACATCAGTGTTTTTTATTTATTTATTTATTTTTCATGTGGTTCCCACCCACGAAAAGTTACACCTGTAGTACATTTTGTACCGTGGGTGGGCTAAGAATTTTTTTTTTTTTTTTTTTTTTTTTGATATTTTTGATTGGAGACAAAATCTCTCCCATCAGACGGAGAGAATGACACATGGTCATTCTCTCTGTCTGATGGGAGAGAGATGGCATCTCAGTTATTACCAGCTCTTCTGATGCTATGACCAAATCCAAAACTCTTGAATCTCTTGTTCCCTCTATTACATGTTGCCTATGACATTTGTCCCTCAAGAATTCCAGCAATTCTATACTCTTATTACTACATGCATTTTCCTCTTCCCAGCTTATATTGATGTAGTTAAAATCTCCCATAACAATCATTCTTTTTGCAATTGCCAAGCTTAACTGCCTAATCATCTCCTGCTAATCATCTCATCACCTTCTGTGCTCCCTGGTTTGTAGCAATACCCCACTAAATATCCTGTCTTGGCCACTTCTACCTCACACCATATACTTTCAAAATTATTACTGTCACTGCCTTCTGAAGCATCCACTCTTAGAGGACATAAGTCATCACTCATCATAAGCAGTACTCCCCACCACGTTTTCCCTCCTATCCTGCCAAAAAATGCCATACCCTGCTATTTCTATTTCTGTTATTATATCATCTTCCATCAACCACATCTCAATGATCCCAATAATCTTTCCAGGCTGATACTCAGCACCACCAGTTCATCTCCTTTATTCCGGATACTCCTGGCATTGGTATAAAGCATAAAAACGTCACTGCTTCTATACTTATCATTATCCCCTCCAGACCCCACTGGACACAGTGTTACCTGGTGTCGTCCCCCTTTTACCAAGCACCCATTCCCACAAGAGGGAATTCTAGTTTCCCTTCATTGACACACTGACTCGTTCAGAAAACAACAATCTCTCCAGATGTCTACATCCTTCCTTATTCAAATGCAAGTGGTCTCTCACATACAGTTCCTGTCTGTCCTCAAATGCTCTCCAAGCATCCACATATTTCAGTCCTCTCTTTTGACACATTCTGGCTATTATGCTATTCATTATTACTGTTCTTCTGCTAAGCTCCTCATACCTGGGTAACACACACACACACACACACTATCTTTCCTCTCTGCCTTTTCTTTTGTACAACCTCAAGCATTAATCTCACATTTCTCGCCACTCAATTTACAGTGCCTCTCAATTTATTCGTGCCCACCATCACAATCATTTCATCCATCCTTTCGCCCCACTTATTTGCTATAGCCACACTTTCTATTGTTCCTCCAGGCAAACACTCCTCCGGCATTCTATCTTGCCTGGAGGAAGTCTCTCTCACTCCTCTCTGGAGTCTCTCTTACTCCTCCTCTGATTAGCCTTGCATTCATCTCTTCCATTCTCCTACTCTCATCTTTCATACTTCTCATCTCATTCCCAAGACATTCCATCTCCTCTTCCAACTCATCTCTCTCTCTCTCTCTCTCTGCAAGTTAGTCACTCTTGTTAATAATTAAAGATTTTTATATTGAGGATATTATCATAATATTAATCCTACCGGCTGCACCATTGTTTAAATATAGGATTTTTAATTTTTTTTTTTAATATTAATCTGTCATAGACAGATGTCATTGTGTACCTATATATTTATTTATTGCACAAGGCTTCACTCCAATTGGTGCAATGACTTCGTTTTTTACTATTTCTTTCAGAATCCAAAAAAATCACTGACTCAAGACCAAAATACAAAATAAACACATTTAATAAAACAAAAACAATATATATACACTTCAAACAATATTACATAATTAACTACAAGTTTAGTTGGATCCAAGGCCTTTTAAAAATAAACTTACACTTAAGAATAGACTAAACACTTTGTTTTCACAATGACAAAATGTTCATAGCCAGTTTCTCTCTCTGTCATGACCCTTTTCTGAAGATATATGACTTTATTCTTCATTTTCATAGGATCCTTTCTCATCACTTATGTAGCACACATTAATTCTTCCTGACTCAATTCTGTCTCCTTTTAGTAGAAATAATAGTTAGATCCGGCGTCCTTAATACAGATGAAACTTCCGAATCAGAGTTTTCTCGAACATCCCTTTAGAACGTAAGTAGCAATTTCTTCTTTTATTCACTAATGCTTATTGACATTCTTAACTCTTCCACTTTAAAAATTCACAGTTCTACGATTCCCTTTTCAGAATCTACTACTAATCTTCCTATTAGCATTTCCTCGAATATTCCCTTTAAAACATCTATAGCAATATTTTCTTTTAATTATCAATACTTATTCCACTTTGAAACTTCATAGTTCCATGATTCCTTTTTCAGATTATACTATTAATTTTTTTCCGACTGTCACATAAAAAAAAAACTCAATTTCATCCAAATCTAAATATCTGCTGGCCTGTGTTCTAATTTTCTCTCCGAACACTCTTCTTGTTTACTCTCCGTTACTCTGATTCCGAACGCTGTTCTTGTCAGCTGTCAATCACACATCAAACTTCTCAGTGAGCATGCGCACTCCATGAAAGTGGCAAGCGAGAAACTAAATATAATGGCTGACACGTTGTCTCTGTTAGTGACAAGAGAATGTCTTCATAAAACACAAAACTTAATATTTTAAACTACAATAAATTTGTTTAAAGTAACAACTATTCAAATCCGGTAAGTACGTACATTTTTAACTGCTTTACATATAATTTTTGACAAAACAATTTCAATAACGGACACATCACAAGTGCCGACAATGCATGTTATGAAACTAAAACTAATAAACATTCTAACATAAACAATTCGTGAAAATATTCAGAATTTTAAATGATGATTATTTTTACACTTTTACTCACCATTCATCCTCCCAATTATGACCATCTCCGAATACTTCACAATCATTTAAGTCTTCCACACTCCCCCACTCTTATTTTTTCATTCATATTTCGCTCATTTTTCTTACCTATCACACTACTCGTCTCTCGTGATTTTCCTGCTCCTGATGCAACAAGGTCTGTTATTGTAATATCTAACTCAATGAATTTATCCCATTGTCTACATTTTACTCATATTCGCACTCTCTTCTTCTCTCACTTGCCACATATCCAACTGCTGGGATGCGTACATGCCACAGTAAAGTAAAAGAGATGGCAGCTCTTATAGGAGTACTTATTTAACTCATGATAAATATGGTTATGAGAGTATATGAAAGGGCTGCTGAAAGAAAAGCAAGAGTGAAGATTAAGAAAGTGAAAATTGTTATTATATTACTTAGTTACGATAGTACTGAATTAAGTAGGACTATGATCACAAATGATTCAATGTGTATAAGGAATACATTATAGAACATTATGGAGACAACTATCATGTTTGAGTAAAACTTTAGTTTAAAATAAACCAAAATCCATATTCGACGTTTCAACCTGCATATCAAGGTCATCTTCTGGAGCATATATACTATATACAGAGAAACAAGCTGCACTACAATCTATATGGTTTGTTAAAGTTACTGACCAACCATTACAACAATCATTGGCCTGAATTCTTGTGAAAAAAAAAAAAAAAAAAACTACATCAACGCTAGAGTCCTATTATTAATATTATCTATTGGTTGTAAAATTACATTGGGAGCAACAACAAGTCTATATATGTATATTTTAACACCATGATTTTACATATAAATTCCAACCAGTTGTATGGAATGGTTTCCAATACAGCTGAAGGTTGCCTAGAGTCTTGAAGTATGCTGGATACTGAATATTAAGTAGGCTGAATGTGTGCCATCCAGATTCTAGGAATTTTCATGCCACAATTATTGTTGATATTTGGGTGGTTTATCAGAATTTTGAAGGCTTCCTTAAATTTTCTTTCTTACCAGGTTTTTGTATGTTGTATAATAATTAATAAATATTAATATGAAATATTAGGAATGATTACAATTTTTTTGAAAGTGTGGAGTGTGTCTGAAGAAAGAATGGAATTATACGAATATGGAATTTAATGGAGGTAAACATACAGAACGAATGAATGAATTAACAGAAAATAAAAATAATGAGACTGATGCAATGAATGAGATCGCACGGTTATGCTGAGCGATACACAGGGCAAATCAGCAGCTGGAGTGTTGGTAAAAATGTTTACCGAGCATACTGACTAATAAACGGAAAGTATGATAGGAAAAGTAAGAGTATGATAGTGAGTGTAAACAAAATGGAAGAGCGAGTGTTGTATGGAGATTCTTTAATAAGAGGTGTGATAGTTGAGAATTTAACAAAATCGTACCAACCTGGTGCGAACGTTGAGAATGTAAGTGAGACAATTAGAATGCAAAAGCAGTGGGTGAAAGAATTGATAGCAGTAGCAGGAACAAATGATTCGAAAGGAAACAAAATGGCTATGAGAGAGGATTTGAAGGAATTGCTTGAGGTAGCAAAAGAGAAGAGTGAGAGGGTTAGGATGGTGAGTCTGTTGCCGCGGTATGATAGTAAAGAGTATAGAAGGAGGGCCATAATTGCTAATGACTTTATGCATGGATTATGCATGAGGAGTGGTGTGGAGCGAGTTCGATGGGCAAAAGGATTTATATAAGATGGGTGGATGGTTTACATTTGAATGGATTTGATGTACGGAGACTTGAAAGGGTGTTGTTGAATGTAGTGGAAGTGGATGTGCAGAATCAGGGAAACTAGAGTTATTAAGAGGGGGGGGAGTAGATATGCAAACTTTAGGGAGATAGTTGAGTGTATGAATGTGTGTAATATGCCCGAGTGAGTACGAAAGACAACAAATCAGAATGGGATAGTTAGTATAAGGCATCAAAATAGGGATGGGACAAATGGGCTTCTGCAATTCATGTATACTAATGCCAGAAGTATTGGGAACAAGAAGGAAGAATTTTTGGCCTTGGTTGGCACTTCCAGGCCACAGGTTATTGGCATTAGTGAAACATGGCTGACAGAAGATGATATAGCTAGTGGGATTGAATGTGAGGGGTATGGTGTGTTCAGGAGTGACAGGGAGAATAAAATGGGGGGAGGAGTGTTATTGATGATAGCTGATGAGCTACAGCCAAGGAGAATAGAAGTGGAACTGCAGGATAGAGAAAAGAGCACATTTCAGGCAATTTAGTGTGAGACTGAAACAAGCAGAACAAAATATACAGTTGGGTGCTGCTATAGACCAGGTGATGGAATAGATGGTGGAGATAGTATGCATAAGCAAATAGAAGAAATGAGTGGAAGGAGGATAATTATTATGGGAGATTTCAACTATGGTAACATTGATTGGATAGAGGAGAGGACACATGGGAGGAAGGAATTGGATTTTATGCGGTTATTAAGGGATAACTATCTGCGACAGCATGTAATGGAAAATACTAGGGATCACAGAGTGCTTGACCTAGTAATTACATCTGAGGATTTGGCTCTAACGAATATGACCACATTGCAACCAATTGGTAAGAGTGATCATAGGGTCTTGACTTGTGAGGTGGCTAAAGGTGTGGAATTTACAATTAAGACAAGGTACATGTGGAATTATCTGTGTGGTAAGTATGATAAGCTTAGGAATTTGATTGTTTCAGTGCCATGGCATGTAAAACTGCAAGGGCTAGATGTGGATAGTGCATGGGAGGCGGTTAAGAAGTGTTTGCAAGAGTCCGAATAATAAATCAAGTAGGGGTTAAATGGATGAATAACACCGTTAAGCTTGAGCTGCAAAAAAAGAAACAACTATGGAGGGAATTTAAGGAGAAAGGTGACCGGCAGGCAGGCACGTGAATGGTATAAATTGCAGGCCAGAAGAGTAACGAGTGTGGTAAGAAAAGCAAAAATGGATTATGAAAGAACATTAGCCATGCAGGCTAAAGAGAATCCCAAACAGTTGTTTCGATATGTTGTAAGTAAAAGAAAAAATGTATATGGCAGAATGATTTTAAAGAATGCTGATGGTAGGGAGGTAACTGAATCAGTTGATATAGTTGAATTACTGAGCGAGCATTTTGCAAGAGTATATCATCCAGGTGGAGACATTGCAGGAATGAATGATTGAACCAATAGATTATATGAGAATTGTGGTGAATGACGTGAAGGTGAAATAGTCTATTAAAAAACCTCAATGTCAATACATCTGTGGGATTGGATGGTATACCAGCTCGTGTCGTATGTGAAGCGGCTAAAGAATTGTCAGTGCAATTGACCAATTTGTTTAATTTGAGTCTCAGGTCTGGGTTAGTCCCGAGGGGGTAGAAAGAGGGGAAAATACTTCCACTGCATAAAGGAGGTTCCAAGACTGCTGTTGTAAATTACTGACTGTTTGGCATATCAGAAATCATTGTCAAGGTCTTGGAGAAATTAGTCAAGAGAAAAATACAGGATTGGATAGATGAAAATGGGATACCGTGTGTGTGTGTGGGGGGGGGACAACATGGTTTTGTGAAGGGTAGATCATGCCTCAGTAACATGCTCACATTCTATAACACAGTGACGGCTGAATGGGATAAGGGTAATGTGTTTACAGTGATTCTACTGGACCTTGCTAAGGCCTTTGACAGGATACCACATGGAATTCTAATCAGTAAACTGTAGCATATGGGGATGGAAATAGGGTTGGTGAGATGGATAGGAGGGTGGTTGATGGAGAGATACCAGAGAGTAGTTTATTCAGGAGTTGAGTCTAAAAGACGACTTGTGACTAGTGGTGTGCCGCAGGGCTCTGTTCTTGGACCACTACTTTTCAATTTGTTCATCAATGATATAGGAAAGGATCTGAGAGGAAGTGTTCACTTGTTTGCTGATGATGCAAAGTTGGATAGAGCAATTGTGAGTTCACAGGATGTCAAAATTTTGCAGGATGATTTGGATAGATTGGAGGACTGAACTAGGAAAAATGGATGTCAATTTAATGTGGCAAAGTGTAAGGTTATGCAGTTTGGGATGAAAAGAATAGCAGCAGTATATCACATTGGTGGAACTGTACTCCAGGAGATTGATGAGGCCAGGGATTTGGGAGTGTTGATGGATAGGGAATTGAAGTTTAGGGGACACATTGCAAAAGTGGCTAAATCAGCTCATCAAATCACTTCGCTTCTGAAAAATACTTTAACATGCAGAGACAAACAAGTTGTTGTTCTTCTGTATCGGGCCTTGATAAGACCCCATCTGGACTACTGTGCCCAGTTATGGGCACCAGGGTTTCTTCATGAGGAGGAGGAAGCGGAGAGGATCCAGAGATGTCTGGATCCTCTCCGCTTCCTCTCCCAGATCCTCTCCCAGAGATAGTCAACCATCTCTGAACCTGTTACAGCATCTCTTAATCCTTTTCAAAACCTGGTGATTAAATCTGTGCAATTTGATCAAAACTTTATACAATGGAATCATGATGTCATTACTCCTATTATGCATCATTGCCATAATGTGCTATGCTGTCCTCACAATTTTAGCGAAATGTCTCTGAAATTTTCTCCTTATACTCTGCATTACATCTGTGCTTCCCAAAATTTAAAACCTTACACTTTGATATGTTGAACTGGTAGCTCCATTTATTTGCCCATTCAGAAAGTCTGTTCACTTCCATTTGCAATGCTATACATCCATTGTATAGCATGCAGTTCTTTGCAGATGATGCAAGAGCTTTGAGGAGTAGCTCTTTGCATCATCTGCAAATAACTGTATATCACCATTCAAGCTCTTCCAAATATTAATTTACATACAAATTAAACAGCAATCGACCCAAAACAGACCTCAAAGCACACAACTGGCAACTTTCTATTCTTTCCTATTCCAAGATATCACTCCCATATATGCAACTTGCTGTTACCTATCATAAAGCCAGTCTCCACTCCGGTGCACTGATCTTCTACTCAATCCCATATGTTCCAGTTTAATTACCAGCTTGTCATGTGGCAATCTATCAAAGACTTCAGTAAATTCTAAATATACCCATTTATACCTACCCTTTGTCCAGTGCACCTGTCACCCTTTGTTATAGTAAGTAAATAAGTAGATTGCTAAAATACAAACTTCCTTTAGTGACTATCATCCATGCTATCTATCAAAGAAAATGTTGCTGTCATCAACCTAATTCCAAATCCTGGTCCTCACTAACACCTTTTTCACAACTCCAGACAAACAGATTAGTCTGTAATTCAAAGCCTTAGTCTTATCATCCTCTTTATGTAGTGAAACAATTTTGCTCTCTTTTCACTTCTTTAGAACTTGGGTAATCTAAGACATGTTAAAAGGTAAGTTAAAGCTGTTGTTAACTCCCTGGAACATTCTCTCAAGACATCCGGTGATACACCATCAGATCCTACAGTTTTATTGACATCACATTTACTCAAATCCTCATATACCTTCTGCACACTCACTATCAGTGGCTCCTCCTCCCCACTGCTCTCAAATTTTGCCTGATGTTACTTTCACAAGAATGAAATACTTTTATAAAATATTCATTTGACATATCTACTATACCCTCCTTAGTGGTTATCATTCTACCATTCTGTCCAGCCAATATCATAATTCCATGATCATTCTTTCTTCTACTGGCTACCTATTAAAAAAAACTCACTAGAATTCCTTTTTGGCCTCATTAGCTAATTGCCGCTCATACTGAACTTTTGCGACCATCACAAAGTGAGTTACCTCTCTATCTTGCACTTTGTACTCCTAGTGTAACTGACTGTTACCACTACTCATCTTATTATTATTATTATTATCATCATCGTCCTAAGACTCCATGGAGTCAAAGATTCATCTAGGAAGTCCTTTTGTAATGCACACAGCTCATCATACTTCACCTTAAACACTCAAATTCTCTGCAGACACCACACTCCCAATCAATCAACTCTGCATGCAAAGAAACCTGCTTCTCACTCCCCTGCTCAATCCCCCTTATACAGCTTCCACAGATGACCTCTGGTTGTCCTCTGATCTCCTGCCACTTTCTGTAAACCTCTTCAACATTGATCCTATAACAACCCCTTACTAACTTGTAGGTCTCTATCATATCACCCTTCTTCCTCTTATCCACTAGACTGTAAATTGCATCTTCTCAGCCTTTCCTCATATTCGATATTCCAGAGATCGGAAGCTACTTTAGCCAGTGTCCTCTGGATCCTTTCCAACGCCTACTCATCCTTTTGTAAACCAGGTAACCAAGTCTGTGCACAGTAGTCCACATATGGCCTAATCAAGTAGTATATACAATGAAACAAGAATCTCCTTACTTCTAGAAATCAGTGTCCTCCACATTATTACAAGAATTCGTTGTGTTATCCTTACAATTTTGTCATGTGTCCCCTAAATTTCAGATCTTTATCCATTATCACCTCAAGATCTCTTATTTTCTCCACCTCCAAGATTATATCCCTACCAAGTGTATATTCTACATCCCATCTTTGTTTCCCAAATTTTAAAACCTTACATTTTGCATCATTGAACTAGACTCCCTATTCCAGTGTCCATAGTCTTCTTGTAAAGCTACAACATTTTCTCTAATCTTCATAGTTTGTCCTAACTTTGCGTATCATATGCAAACAACTGAATATCCCCATCCAAATCTTTGCCAATATAATTAATATACAGGTTAAACAGCAATGACCCGAAAACAGGCCCATGTGGCACAGCACTAGTGACTTTCCACTTCCTGGATATTGCTCCCCCATACAATATCAAAAATTGATAGCTATCAGATAGCCAGTCTCCAATCCAGTGCGCTTATCTAGTATCCAACCCCATCCACTCTAGTTTGATCTTATGCTGCCTCCATAATGGCATCTTCCAAATTGCATGCTTCACCTCTTCATTCATCCATTTTGTAAAATCTTGATGTTACGAAAATTAATAAAATCTCTAGTACATCGATTTTTACAGTAGGAACACACCGTAAAAACCTTGTATATAATGTATTTATGTTTGGTATGTTTAAACTTTGTATAAAGATCAAAATAAGCCTAAAGGGAATTAACTCGCTCATTGTTTAAGAGCAGAAGTAGGAGGTTTGAAACCAAGGGTAATAGTGTCTGTAAGTCGGCAGTTTCTCTTGAAACATATTTACGAGTCCTGCAGCAGGTGACCTTCAAGGTCAGTATTGAAAAGGGAATGCCTCCATCATTCGGAAAGTCCCGTAGGCCACATAGCCAGATTAAGGACATTAAAGGGGAAGAATAGGATTTGACAGCGGAAGTTCGAGAACCGCCAGTCACGTGCTGTTGTATGGGGTTCTCGTAACTACGCACAAGCCATGTACGGGAATATTTGGGGTCCAATAAACGTAACCCAAAGTGCAGGGGTAATGAGAATATAAGGCTTGGAATTTTGTTGAGAAGGGCTTCCTGTTTTCATCTTGCGTGATCTCTCCACAAGAGATCGAGAAGGGGAGGTGTCGATTAGTTCCGGAGCGGAGAGATGGGAGTCTTTCCACAAAGGGAGTTTCCATTCTGAAGCCAAGGATAAACCAGAGGTTACAGTCTAAGAGGAAATCTTGCCGTATTGGTTCAAGCCTTGCCACTCTGTTTGAGTACATGCCCACCAACCTACGCAGTTCCTCGCCAGTCAGTTCAAGATGCCGGAGGAAACCTATCCAGTATCCTGATGGCTGACGCGATCCCTCAATAGTGCCCTGTGACTCCCATCAAGGAAAAGAAGAAAACACAGAATGGAGAACAAACCCCTGAAGTCTCGGAAAAGAAAAGGAAAAGAAACAAGGAGGGAAGGCATATGCAAGACAGTCAGAGACCCATGTGAGTCTGAATGTTAATTATTTTATGTTTGTGATTTAAGAGAATTCCCCTCAAGGAACTGCTGAACTATTTAATATAGAAAAATAGTGATTTAAGGTACACAAAACGCTCATAGATTTGTGTAAAAATTATTATTGAGTTTGACATGGGCATAGTTAATTTCCTCAAGAAAGATGGGGCTAATTAAGATTTCCTTTGATTAATGTTTGTTAATTAATTGCTTATTATCACATCATAGAGCTGTTTTAATAAATGTGATTATCAGTCAATTAACTAAGTCTTTAAGATGAGAATATAATAGAAAATCTGTGTGAATGATATTTAGTATTTGTGATATAGAATGCATTATCTGAGATTTAATTAGAGAGAAAAAAAAAATAAGAGAGTTCACTGAATATTACATTTGAGTAATTATTCAAGATTAATGAATTTCTTGTATGAATGAAGTTTTGATTTCATGTATTGTATTGTAACTATTAGATCAGTAATTAAATTTTGTTTATATATTAGTACATAATGGTTTGGTCTCATTTCTTTTGTCTTTTGCAATGCACTGATTCAAAAATAAACTCTGATCTGTAAAGTGGGAGCCCAAAGGTTATTAGAGTCCTTTTGAGATAAATAGAGAATTATAGGGCCAGGACTGCAAAGCAAATTGATAACTTGGGGATGATAAAGAGATTTAATAACCTACTGGAAGTACTATATTTCTTGAATCATATCGAGGCATGGATGGCGCAGTCATAAATCTAAATAAATATTTCCATTACTTTCGGGTAGAAGGAGTATAGAATACAGAAGGTAGGAATCTAAAGTATAAAAAGGGGAACATATAAAATTAAGTGACAATATATTACACTGTTGCAGCATCACCTGGAAGGATATATAAGTAAAGGAAATAGAAAATTTTAGAATGGCACAGCATCGACAGGACACAAAAAAGAGAAATAATAGAAAACAAGAAACAACAAGTAACTAAACA
This sequence comes from Typopeltis vanoorti, assembly GCF_054136105.1. Taxonomy (NCBI): domain Eukaryota; kingdom Metazoa; phylum Arthropoda; class Arachnida; order Uropygi; family Thelyphonidae; genus Typopeltis; species Typopeltis vanoorti. The sequence goes on along the minus strand of NC_143551.1, from coordinate 44,244,326 downwards.
AAAAAAATAAACCCCCTTTTACAATTTCACACCTACCATATTTGACCTCTTGACTTTGACTGCATTCAGACAGTTCTTGAACAGCTTGCAAGCATCATTGATCTCTTTTCTTTCCAATTATTCATTCCATGATATAGCTGCAAGTTGTGTTGCGAGCCTGTCATAATCACGAGCCTTATAATTTCACATATATCCCTTTCTCACAGAAGTCCTCATGTGACGGGCCACCACCCAAGTAATTGCCTCATGGTCATTTTTACCAACTGGAGGAAAATACAGCACCTTATTTACAATAACATCTTCTGATTTGAAATTCAAATCTAAGACCCTTGATCCCTGTGTACCCTCTGTTATGTACTGCGTAAGGCTTGTCCATCAAGTCCCTTGTGTTTGAAATGTCTCTTCATTTCAGTCTATAGTACATAAATAAAATCACCCATAATGATCATCCTTTTCTTATTATCTACAGTGGACTAATTTGCCTATGCATTTCCTCCACATTACCAGATCTATGGTAACATCACGCTAGATATTTCATTCGATCCACCTCACACCAAAATGCTTCAAAACCACTACCATTGTTTTTTCTCCTTTCATCTCCACCTTAGATGGAGATGACTCCTCTACTAACATCAACAGCACTCCTCCCCTCCTGTTTTGCTTATCCTATCAAAAAACATTAGATCCATCTGTCTATATTCCTGCCAGAATGTCATCCTTATATAACTATGTTTCACTTATTTCAACAATTTTTAGATGAATAAAATTTGTAATGCGACAATTATTAATGAACTAATGCTACATGAATATGCTTAATCATGGAGGTGATTATGATAAAAGGCTGATTTTATGCTTCTCTTGGACTTATTAAGTATGTGGAAGGATGTTGGTATGAGTGAAGCATAAGGTATAAATAGGGATCTGAAATTTGTCCAGCCAGGTCCTACAGACTACAGGGTGAATATACAGAAAAACACCATTTATGTCTGTAGACAAATTCCAGGAGTATGAGGTACAAATAGGTTGAATTTTTGTTGCCTTGGTGAATATATTGTGGCCTTGTATTATTGGTGTTGGTGACAGCTGGCTCTCAGAGGCATACTAGGGTGGTCTGAAACGTTCTCGGCCTCGACAATAGTTGGTAACACTAGCACAAGGTTTTTCCCCTAAGTTGGTACATCTGTCATAAACATCCATGTGAAATTGCAAGTAATTCTGTCAAGTAGTTTGCTTAATACAGCTGTCTGAAGCAAAAGTGTTGTCTGTATCCCTTTAACCTGATAAAATTGAGTTTCATATGGTTATAAAATTCTTTGTAAAAGAAGGTTTAATGTCAAAAGAAATTCACTCAAAGTTTATAAAAGTTTATGGGTGCTCTTCTCCTTCGTTTTTCAACAATTAAGAAATGGGCTGCCCAGTTTAAACGTGGCCGTACAAGCCTTGAAAATCATCCATGTGAAGGACATCCAGAAATCATTCATCAAGTGCACGATATGGTATTGGATGACCGGCAAATCAAAGTGTGGGAAATTGCTGAAACTATAGACATTTTAAAAGAGCATATAGGATATATTTTGCACGAAGAATTGCAAACGAAAAAGCTTTGCACAAGATGGGTGCCGCACTTGCTCACAGCAGATCAAAAACGCACTCGCATGAAAATCTCTGAGCAGTGCTTGGAGCATATTAACCAGAATAAAACTGATTTTGTGCATTGATTTATTGCTGTGGATAAGACTTGGATTCACCATTACACACCAGAATCCAAACAGCATCAAAACAGTTGATAGAAGCCAGTTGTTCAGCACCAAAGAAGATAAAGTCAGTTCCATCAGCAGGAAAGGTCATGGCATTGGTGTTTTGGGATGCTAAAGATCATGACATTGGTGTTTTGGGTTGGTAAGAGTGACCTCATGGTCACTCTTACCAACTGGAGGAAAATACAGCACCTTATTTACAATAACATCTTCTGATTAGAAATTCAAATCTAAGACCCTTGATCCCTGTGTACCCTCTGTTATGTACTGCATAAGGTTTGTCCCTCAAGTCCCTTGTGTTTGAAATGTCTCTTCATTTCAGTCTATAGTACATAAATAAAATCACCCATAATGATCATCCTTTTCTTATTATCTACAGTGGACTAATTTGCCTATGCATTTCCTCCACATTACCAGATCTATGGTAATATCATGCTAGATATTTCATTCGACTCACCTCCACCTCTCACCAAAATGCTTCAAAACCACTACCATTGTTTTTTCTCCTTTCATCTCCACCTTAGATGGAGATAACTCTCCATCTAAGGTGGCATTTTGTTTATTAATTATCTTGAAAAGGTAAAACAATAACCGTGGAATATTATTTCGATCTTTTATCCAGACTAGACGAAAAAATTCTGGAGAGAAAACCTGGTTTTGCAGAAGAAAAATCATCTTTCATCAGAACAATGCACCTGTCCACAAAGATTTTCGTAATGGGAAAAAGTAAGGTATTTGCACTATGAATTGTTGGAACATCCACCCTATTCCCTAGATTTGGTTTCCTCTGACTTCTATCTCTTCATAAGATGTGATTGCAGCTGTAGAGGGGTATTTTGCAGATCTTACTGAGAACCACTACAGGGACGGGATCAGAGCCGGTGCTAGGGTCTTTGCCGCCCACATGCAATGTCTATCTAAGCACCTCTGTAACGATCCAGACGTGTGTGGTTCTTTTACGATAATAAAAATTTAAATTATTTGAAATTTCTTAAATAAATTTTGACAGAACAGCCACACGTTGGTTCACTAAATGTAACGAACCTGGGGTGTTGTTTAGGCAGGATAATCATTAAAAACCTGAATACTCAAAAAATTCTCAAAAGTTAAATCAAATTTTGATAAAGCCATTTCACTTTAATCATTGAATATAATGATACAGGGATTATAGCCTTCTCACCGACCCAAATAGCTAGCAAAATTAAAATGAATTTTAATTAAAGTTAAAATTTATTTGAACTAAAGTTTAAAAAATTCTTGCATTTTACTAAATTTTTAGTAAGTTGTAAAAATTTTTTAATAATTTTTATAAGTGGAACTATTTTTTAGGAAAATAAAAGAAACTCAAGATAGATAAGAAAATAAGAAAAGAATTCAGAAATAATAATAATTAGAACATTTTATTAATATAAGTATTCAAAAAATAAAATCTTTACAAAATAACAAAATAAATTAAATTACGTAAATATACTTGAAATTTTTTTATTAAAATTTTAGGGTTCTTGATTTCATATTCACCAAATTAGAAATAATGGTCTTAACGTCTAATTCAATACATACATCATTTTCCATAGAACAAATAAATTTGTAGTCCTTCATTTTAGCACATAATGTTTGTGCTTCATGCTGAGTTTCTTGATTAAAATTTCAAAAAGTGCATCGTAAATTTCTCCTAACGGATATCGTAGAGGATGGATTGCATTAATTTTACTTTCCCATCGCGTTTCTGATGGCTGTTTAAATGTTAAATTTTTTACGAACTTTAAAAGGATTGCCCAACGTATGTAAGAGAATAAATAGAAATTATATATTTCTTGAATAATTGCAAAGAAACTAATTGTACCTGCAATCACTTTGGCTGCATCGTTAATGATTAAATTTAGAGTATGAGCAGCACATGGCACATAAAAAGCTCGAGGATTTTTGTTCGAAAGCAAATTTTGGAGCCCATATTCCATTTTTCTAGTTGTTCCACTATTGTTGCACATAAACCACGTCCTGTGGAATCTGATATATCTGCAAAACCTAAAACGTTTTCTCTGATCTTGACAATTCCATTGTCACAGGAAACAAAACGAATAATAATGGTCATTTGTTCTGTTTTACTTGCATCAGGTGTGCAGTCTAAAATTATAGAATAATATTTAGATTTTCGAATTGATAATAAAATTGTATCCTTGATTGCATTACTTAAAGTTTCCAATATTTCATTTTGACTGTCTTTACTCAAATAGTGTACTCTATTGTTTCCTTATAGGGCCCTTTCAACATGATTTTCCATAACGGGATCAAACTTCGCAAACAGTTCGACTAATTTTAAAAAAATTGCCGTTATTCCTTTCATATAATTTATCAGATGATCTGTGAAAAGCTAAATTTTGGCTACCAAGGAATTTTATGATTTCAATCAAGCGTTCTGAAACACTCGTCCAATGTTTCTTTTCCATTTCATAGATGCTTTGAGTCTGGCAATCAATAGTAGTTTTGTTTTTTAAATTTTTATCAAGTTCCTTCCATTTTCAGAATTTTTCATGTGAGCTAAACTAGTCTCTTGTCTATGCAAAGTTGTACTTACATTTCTCCAGTCGGTATAACCTTCTACAAGACTACTCAATTCAGCAGGTGCGAAAAGTTTGTAACAAAAGCAAAAAACATAATTTAAAGTTTCGGAATAAATGAGACATGTTCTTGGCACGAGCTCCCCCGTTTTTCATTTTTCTATTATAATACATGTCGCCAAATTTACGACCATATGTATCTCTGGGATATATTATATTTTTCTTTTGAACAGGCCCCATTTCAATTAAAACAACTCGTAATTTTTCATCAATATTTCTCCATTCACCTGGATCTTCTAAATTTACAGAGACTAACAATGTGTTAGTTTCGTGGTCAACTAGAACTAAATCTTCTCATAACTGTTTTTCACTTAAATCCTGCATCTTGTTATCTTGTTCAACAGTTCGTCAAAGTTGACGAACCATGCACAACTGGATGATGTGCATGGTTCGTCAACTTTGATTTCTGATGTATCGAGTTGGTTACAATCTGCATCAGAATATTTTAATATTTTAACATATTTATTAAGGGCCCCAGTTTGTTTCTTAATATCTGCTTCTTTAGCAGCATGACGCTTACAATTTTGTGCACCAGATAACTTTTTTTAATTTTTGATTCCATTTCTATTTTATACCCACAAGAAATTATTGCACAACATGACACAGAGACGAAACAATAGTCCACACTGTGCTACTGTCAGTAGCCTATTGAGATGCGTACTGTTATAAATCTACTGTTGCTATCCTGTCATTACTGTGACATTGTAAAATTTTATTATTATTTTAACTTTGTATACTTGTAATTTCTATTAATTGCTTGTGATGTCTTTTTTCTTTACTTTATACTTTATTCTCCATTATTCTAATGTAGCTGTGCACGCTTTCGCTCTCTCAGAATCTCTCTTGTTTATATTATTACGTGCTATGTTTAAAAGAAAGTCAAATAACATTTATTTACATTACTATGAAATGTACACGTATTTAAACATTAGGGAGATTGCTTTCTCTATCCTTCTATGAAAACTCTTTAGCAAAATTTAGAACCTTTTTTCTTCAACTTTAAAATACTTTCTTTAACACAAAACGTTATCTACTCTCAGTTTATAAATTTTACTTATTAAACTCCAAGCTTACTCGCAAAGAGGTTACCTAAATCTCTCTGTTAAGTTATCTTTACAAATTTGATATCAACTTCTAACATGCCAATTGATTCCCTTAAGGACACTTCTTAACCTTATTAAACATATATCTTAAAAGTCTTACTAATACAACTATAAGAGGAATTATATAAAAGTTTTGAACTTACAAAGGCTCTGTATCTCACAATTAGCCAAAAGTCTTTCACTAAAAGTTCTATGGCAATTCTTTCATCTCAGATCTTCATCTGGAATTCGGCTGTATCAATTGGGAATGTAGCGGGACTCGTACAGTTCCAGAAAAATGTTATTCTCCCACAGTGAAAAGAAAAACTTACGAGCTAAGGTGCTTCAGGAAATTTGCCTCACCTTTTCTCCTCTACTTGGGCTCGCCGAAAATGCCTGGACGACTGCCGTCTCAAGTAGCTTGATTTGCTGCCTCTAAGAATCTGAAAATGCCGCCTCCAAGAAAAATGAAACTGTTGTCAACTGTCAATCAGGATCCCTCTGGACTGGAAACTTTTCTCATCTACGGTGTTTGGGACTTCTCCTTTCAGCAATTTGAAAGCCCTGTCTGTGGCCTAGAAGTCGTTTCTTTCTAGCGACGTCTCGAACCAACCGAGAAGCTCCTTTCTGGAAGTGGAAACTCCTCTCTCAACCAACGTCTGGATCTGGGATGCTCTCTGACGAACGATGTCTGGAACCGAGCAGCTCTGTCTCTCTTCAGCAACGTCTGAGACCGGGCAGCTTTAGCAATGTCTGGAACCGGGCAGCCTCTCCTGTCTCTCTATGGACGTCTCTGGAACTGGGCCCCCCCTTTACTTCTGCAGCAATCTCTGGATCCATGCAGCCCCTTCTGTTTGCTTCAGTCCCTTTTTATTATATTTCTATTTATTATACCTCCTCTTTTTATTATACCTCCTCTGAGACCTTGCATGAAGTTTGGAAACCCTCAAAGAATCCATATGATTCTTTCATCTTAAGTTTCAAGTTCGGCACACCTTTGTTCTCCTACGCTTTCTTTTAATTGTAAGTTGCCGGCCATCGGAAAGTTGTTTGAACCTTTCCGACTGACTTAGCAGATATTTACACTTAGAGCCTGCAAGCCTTTCTCATACAAACAAATTTTAATAACAATCTTTCTAATGCCGCCATGTAGATCTATTACATGCAGCTTCGGCGATATAAACATTGCCTTTGTTTTTAACACTCTAACATATTCTTATTAAAGCAGTATATACAGTTAACTTCCAGAGTGTTATTTACAATAACATCTAAAACAAACTATACAGAGACAAACAAAGTTTATTTTTACAATATTCACATGGGACTTAACCTAAGTAAACAATCGAATGTAATGTGCTTTGGAATATTTAAGCTACAATCGAGTTTTTACAGTACCATATGACTGGTTACATAGCAACAAATGTTTTGTATGAAAATTCTTACGAGCGAAGGTACTTCAGGAAATTTGCCTCGCCTTTTCTCCTCTACTTGGGCTTGCCAAAAATGCCTGGACGACTGCCGTCTGAAGTTTTTCAGTGCTCTCGCTGCAAAATTGTAAACAGCCGGCAATATACAATTTTTAAAAAATTTTTATTTGGTGTATCCGGCCTTATTTATTTTAATATTGATCATTCTAAGAATTTTTTGTTTTTATGATAAAAATTTTGTTACTTAAAAATGAACTTATGACCCGTGCCCGAGCGCCCCCTTCGTAGCGGCGCCCACATGCACTGCATGCCCGCTTCCGCCGGCCCTGGACGGGATAATTGCACTGGATCATCACTGGAATAAATGTATTAGTCTTAAGGGCGATTATGTTGAAAAATAAAAATAATTTTGAAATTATAAATTTGTTTTTTTATTGCTAGGCCAAGAACTTTTTAGACCACTCTCATATATATACCAACTGCTTTCAAGTATAAAGGGTGCTGTAATTATAGAAAGCATAGACTAGATAAGACAGGAACAGATGTGTTGCTAATGGAATGATATTAGATTATTTGAGTCCAGTTAGGTTAGAAAGCTATGTTTGCAATATTAGTAACAGTTTTTCATGTAGCATTGAGTGTGAAGCTGTATGGTACAATGTGTAGTCTAAGAAGATCAAATACATATTGGGGTTGTTACAGGCCTGGTGGATAGGTTGCTGTTATAACAAAATGCATCCCAATCAAACTGATATGTGCTAAAGAAGTAATCCTCATAAATTACTTTAATTTATCTGAACATAGAGTATTGTTTAAATCTCATGAGAAGAATGATGCCAAATTTATTGAGCAATTGTAAGACAACTTCCATAAACAGCATTTGATGGGAGCTAAAGGTCAAAGAGTATTAAATCTGGTTAGAGTGTCAGGCAGGGAGTTCATTTAAATACATTACTGTTCTGTCTTCAGATGCCAGCAATCATGTTGTATGAGAGTGTAAAGTGGCTAGGTGAAACATAACATAATGAAACATAACATCCACCAGGATGTTATGTTTCATTCAGAAAAGATTACATGCTGAGTTGAAAACAGAAAATTATGACCAACTGAAGAGAATACTATGTTCGATCCCATTGTATCAGTAGCTAGATGGGATGGATAATGGCAGTGCATGAGAAATATTAAAAAATACATCGCTTTGCCATATTGAAAGGTATCCCTAGAATTTGAAGAATAAAATAAGGTTGGAGTGAAATGGATGTGTATTCCTATTAATCAAGAGATTCTTCAGAGAAAGATTATATTGAAGGAATATTGTGGGCATAAGGACAATATCTGTTAAATCTGAAGTTAACACTATTGTATTGAAAGCTAAGTGTGAGTATGAAAAGAAATTGGCTCTGCTAGCTAAAGACGATCAAAAAAGAATTCAATCTTTTTGTTGCAAGTAAAAGAAACAATGAATGTAAAAGATCATCATTGCAGATGGTATACAAGTAGCGATGCAGCAGAGATTGTTCAACCAGTGAGTGCCCATTTTATTGCAAGTCAAGTATCAACGTGGTGTATGCAACATTGAGTTCGGTGATATCTCTACAGTGGAGGAAGAAACTCAGGCATATGAGGAAGAGGTGTTAGAGTTGCATAAACTGAATATGAATTCAACAATAAGGACTGATGAGATATCAGCATGAATTCGAAAAGAGTATTCACCCAACTGGCTGTGCCTTTGACCTTTAACCTGCCTATATAATTGGAATGATGGTTGACAGTAGACTGAAGTTTAGAGGACATATTGCAAGTGCTGCTGGAAAGACTGTGCATTGTAGTGCCACTGTTATAAGAAGTACTCTAACATATAGGGATAAGGAAGTGGTTGTGCCACCGTATAAGGCACTGGTTAGACCTCACTTGGACTGTTGTGCTCAGATTTAGTCACCTGTTTTTCAATATGATGTGGAAACATTGGAGAGGGTCCAGAGATGAGTAACCAAGACAATATCAAGACTTTAGAATGCTGGCTGTGGATAGAGAGAGGTAGAAGAAATGTGGATTGCAGAGTTTGGTGGATAGGAGGAAAAGAGGTGATATGATAGAGACATTTAAGTTAGTGAGAGTAGAAGGTGAGAGGGGAAGAGCCAGACACCATGCCTGGAAGTTATGTGAGAGTGTGGTGAAGAGGAGTGAGAAGAGTAAATTTTTTACATAGAGAATTGTCAGTTGATGGAACACATTACCAGAATATGTTGTTTATGTTGCACAGTAAAGCTGTTCACCTGTAAACAACATCCCTATGTTGGGAAGCTGCTGCTCTTGTATTAACATGTGCATCAGAAACTGGAGGAAGGATAGTTGTCAATTTACTGGAACAATGACCACGGAAGTACTTGTAGAAGAGAGACAGTGCTGGAACACTGCACCTGTGAGATAGAGATTGGAGTGAATATGTAAGAGAGGGATCATCTATGAATATAATTGTTCTTCTGGACAGCATGTGAACAGTATTCTAAGCATGGGCAGATTAAGTATTTATATATAGTTAAGAGTTGGTTTGATGTAAAATAGCCTCCTGAACAAAAATGAAAGCCAAATTTCATTATAAAAGTTTAATAGAGTGAAACAGCACTAAGAAACAATTAAAAATGGTATTTAATGCTTCTATATTTCATCTCAGTTACAGAGACATCATCAGGGAGTAAAAAATAAGAATGTAACACACACACACACACAACAGTAGCACAAAACTAACTGAAACGTGAACAAAAGACTGGAGTCCTAACTAGGTGAGGTGCTCTATGATGTAAATTGGATCTCAAAGTATTAGTGTTTCCCATATTTTGAGAAGTTTTGTGCAACCATATTTATTTAAATTAGGCTGATTTTTAAGAGCAGCAGGAGATTCTAAAAAGTCTTTCTCTTCTAAATTTATTGTGATGGAGATTGGTGGTCTTTTTCAAATTGATTCTGTGAGCTGTATGTTATTAGACTGTACGTTTAGCTTTTCCATTAAGTTCTTTCACTTTTAGGAATGCTTCTCTGGTTTTATTCCTATTTTGTAATTCTTCTATCTCAGTGCACTGCCTATTTATCCAGTTTTCTTTCAAAATTATTTTAACCATTGTTAACAAACAAATTGAAAGAGCCTTAAGCGGTGAATTGAGTGAACAACAGAAAGGCTTCACAGGAGGAATGGGAACCATTAATGCTATCTTGGAACTAAAAATACTAATAGAAAGACCACTTGAAAGAAATAGGAACATTTACATATGCTTTGTAGACTTTTGACCAGGTAAAACATAATAAAATGTTCAATATATTAGATAAATTAGACATAGAAGATCATGTACTTAAGATTATAAAAATGATTTACACCAAACAAAAAATGCAGCTGTTTAACTCTGAGGTTTCTGTAGTGAAAATAAAAAGAGGACTTAGACAAGTTGTATCCTTTCACCAAATTTATTTAATATCTATAGCGAGACAGTGATGAAAAAAATTGAAAAACAAAAAAATAGGAATTAGTATCAATGGTATAAAATACAACAATCTTATGTGTTGTATTTTATACCGTTGCTGATGATACTATTCTAATAGCAGAAAACAGAAACAAATTAATCAAATTACTGCAGCTACTAATTGAAGAAGGTAAAGAATTTGGATTAGATATAAATGCAAAAAAGACCAAATTTATGAAAATCTCAAAAGAAAGCAGATCCAAGCCAGAAATATTCATAAACAATATGAAAATTGAACATACAACAGAATACAAATATTTAGGCACCTACTTTACTGCAGATGGAAAGCAAGATAAAGAAATAAAAATACAAACAGCCATAGCTAAAGATGCATTCTGGAAAAATAAAGATCTGCTCAGAAGTTCTGTGAGTATCGAGACAAAGAAAATAATGAACAGAACATTAGTGTGGCCAATTTTCACATATGGAAGTGAGACCTGGATATTCAAGAAGAGAGTAAGGCAACAGATAATGGCCTTTGAAATGTGGTGCGATAGGAGAGCTCTGAAAATCCCATGGACAGAACATGTGACAAATACAGATGTCCTACAGAGAATGAGAACACAGAGATCTTTATTACAGAAAATGATCCAGAGAAAGATGAGATTGGCAGGACATGTACTGAGAGGTTCAGCAGGACAGAGGATACTAACAGTTTTAGAAGGAAAAATTATGGGAAAAGGAGCGAGGCAAAAAATGAAGGACATGGCTTGAAAATATAAGATTATGGACAGGATCATATGGCTATGCAGAAATAAAAAAGGAAAGCCACCAACAGAGAGAACTGGAAGGACATGGTGCTGCACCCTCTCACTGAGGAAGCTACATTAAGAAGAAGAGCTGTATCCAAAAAATGGTCTGCAAGGCCAGATTGCCAATTGTCATGACTGCAGATGCATTTTTTTATGTTCTTCCATTTGGATGGTAGCTAACTTCCTATCTGTCCATAGTAGGCTAACTTGCAGAACCAAGGAACTCTATATACACCTGGAACTGAGAGGAGAAGGAATTTATCTTTAGTGAGTGGATAAGGGTAGTTAGTTTCAAGTGGAGCTTCCATGTGGTGCAAAGATTGTATTTCTTTAAGATTCTGGAATTTTTTTTTTGATGTGCCTCAGACATAGGTGATGATGTTAGCATTACTAAAATCTTTCTGAAGATAAGGTCGTGGATTGGGGGAAGGATATATTATTTTTTTGATATTGTGGGAGCTGTAGCCATTTGACAGAAAATTTTGTATACATGATTGAGTTTTGTTACAAGAGTTCATTGGAACAAGGGTTATAAGCTCTGTGGGTTAATGTTTTTATTATTATTATTTGACACCTCCAGGTAGTCCAAAGACTCATCATGGGAGGGCATCTGCTCTACGACTATGTCTCCACCAACTGACAGCAACTACACCAACACCATCTACCGCCGACCACCACTAGTATTTCCGCAGACAATCACAAACTTCATCCCTATGGCTGGATTCAAACCCACAGCCTTTTGGCTGGAGAGGAGATGATGGGAAAGCTTGTGAATGAATCTGCCTGTGTAAGTGGGTTTCCTATATACTGAAAAGGATACGTTACCAATAGGTAGGCAGGTGACCAAGGTGTCTAGAAAGACCAGACTATTATTAGTTTTCTTTTCCATTGTAAATTGGATTCTAGGGTGAAGTCAAGTGAGGTGATATAGAAAAATATCTAATGTGTCTGTGCCATGACACCAAATAGAAAAGACACCATGTACATATCTTGCAGACCATGCTTTTGATATAGCTCACAGAATCAATTGGAAAAATATCATCATTCAATATATTTATAGGAGGCGCCTGTGTAGCTCAGTGGATGTGGCATTTGCACACCACGGCGCTTGGCCGCATGAAGGAAGATTTGGTTTCGAGTCTAGTCGGCGACTAGAGGAAATTTTTCTAAGCCTTTTTTCGACCAGTTCCCAAGTTAGTCGATCTCTGGCATGGCCAAGCAGGTTTTCCCTCCCGGAAACTCGAGTTTTTTGTCCCATAAACTCGAGAAAATCGACCGTAGAACCCACATTATTTCAGACATTAAGTACGAGTGTTAGGGACCACAAGATGGCAGCACCTGTAGAGCCATCTCTCTTCACTGCGTGCTGCTTAATTAGTGATAGCCTTGGGCCAGCTATCTCTGATTGGGTACCAGTAGAGATTGAACTGCCCACTCAGTCTCCAAAAAAGTTAGATATGGCTAAAAATGGGCCTCGCCTACTTCCTGTATATACGGGAATAAAAAGGTGTTAGCTGATTTTTTTTTTATTTTATTTATAAGAGAAAGACTTTTAACAGTCTGCTGCTGAACTTAAAAATAAGCCTTATTTAAATAAATATGGTTGCATAAAACTTCCCAAAATATGGGAAATACTAATACTTTGAGATCCCAGTTTACATCCTAGGCCGCTGACAGCTATCCATAGAGGGACACCCCACCTAATTAGGACTCTGGTTCTTTTGTCCACATGTTTCAGTTAGTTGCGTGCTGCCTTATGTGTGTTGTGTTACAAGTCTCATTTGGTATTCTCTCACAATGTTTCTGTAAATGAGATGAAATATTGGAAGCATTGTATACTATTTTTAATCGTTTCCATGTCTTTTGTTAAGGCTAAGCCTTAAATAGGCAAAAGAAATTTTTGTCCCTGCCAGCTGAATGCCCTGAATAAACTGCGTAAAGATAAAAACAGTCATTGGTCAGCATGGATTTGTTAGGGTCACTCTTGTTTTAATAATGATATCATTGCTTTTTATGATAAAATGACAAGAGCAATTGCTGAGGAAAAGGCACATTCAAAGGAATATTTTTTTGGATTTTACAAAGGCATTTGACAGGGCATTTGATAAGCTGATATTTAAGTTGCAGCACATCGGTTTAGATGTCAGATTAGACTGGAGATTTGGGATTAGCTATCTGATAGGTATCAGGAAGTTGTGTATGGAGGAGTTGTGTAAGTTGTGTATCAAGGAAGCATATGGTTCAAGTGTGGGTCCCACAGGGCTCAGTACTTGGACCACTACCTGCAAGAGGATTTGAATAATGAATGGATGGGGAAATGAATGGGTGTATTAGTTTAATTGAAAGTTTTGCATATATTGATAGGAGACTGCATACCCTGTTGCTGAAACTGTACTGGAGGAAGTGGGTGGAGGGAAGAGATCTGGTAGTGATGGCTGATAGTAACCTGAAATTCAAGGATCATATTGTGAAGGTAATCCACAAGATTCTTGCAATACCGAGAAGGATGTTGGCCTACAGAGATAAGAGTTGTCATTCCATTGTATAAAGGCCTGATCAGACGACACCTGGACCATTGTGCTCAGATTTGGTCCCCAGGTTTTGAGGAAGACAAATTAACCATGGAAAGAGTACAACGATAGTTAGGAAGATAGGCTGAGGAAATGTGGACTGCAGAGTTTGGTAGATAGAAGAAGAGGTGATATGATTTATGCTTTTAAACTCTTGAGAGGTAGATACAGAGTTGACAATGAGAAGTTCTTTTGTTTAGTGGAACAGGGATAAGGAGCAAGAACAAGGGGCCATCCTTGGAAGTTACGAAAAGAAGTTGTTAGCAAGAGGGTGAGAAGTTGTTTCTCTGCATTGTATGGTGGTTGAACCATGGAATGCATTGCCTGTTAAAGTGGTGAGAGCATGAACAGTCAATGGGTTCAAGGAGTACTATGATAGACTTTGTGTTTTCTACAGTGGGCCTCTCATGATGAATCTTGTGACTCCATGGAAGTCTGAATCATCATCATAATAAGATCATCTACTCCAGTGCGTTTCTACATTTCAAGTTTTTGATGGCTTTTCTAACTGAAGTATTGAGGTGTACTCCTGTTTTTAATCTTTAGAGATACCTGTGGCATAATCCTCATCAAATTCCTGCCTTGTACCCTCAAGGGGTGTACAGGATATGATAGTACTACATGAAAAATTTACATCATTACTAACTTCCTATCTACAATTTTCTTCCAATCAATCTGTTACCTGTCAAGACTCCAACATTATCAGATCTTATATTTCTATCTTTTAAGGCACCTTTTACTGTATCAATCCACCTATATCTTGGTCTTCCTCTGGGTTTTTTTCCTGCCAATCTGGCAGAGAACACTTGTTTTAGTAATCTTTCCTCTCCCATTCTGTTTAATTGACCATACCACCTGAGATTAGCTTTGCTAACACATTCCTGGATGTTAACAATGTCAAGTTCTTTCCTAGTATCCTTGTTTTCAATATGATATTACCATTGATGCCATCTGTTCACGACCGTAATTTTTCTCATGACTCTCATATATGCAGTCTCTAGTCTTTGGTCAAGTGTTTTACTTCTAACCCAGCCCTCAGATCCATAAGTTAAAATTGGTTTGAACACAGTCTTGTATACAGCTAATTTAGTGTTTTCACTAATTTCTCTCTTATTCCATATAAATTTATTCATTTGACTTCCTACCATACCAGCTTTGTTGATTCTGTTGTCTATTTCCTTATTTCTTTTACCATTTTCACTAAAAATCGTGCCTAAGTAGCTGAAATGTTTTACTTGTTCTATACGTTCTCCATTCACAATGCAGTTGATATTTTCAATGCTTCTGCCTATTTATTATTATTATTATTATTATTCAGGCCTCCATGGAGTCAAAAGATTCATCGTGGGAAGTCCTTCCTAGGAAACACAAAATCTATCATACCGCTCATTGAACTCATTGAACATTCTTGCTCTCACAACTCTCTCAGGCAATGCATTTCATGGTTCAACCATCCTCCATGCAAAGAAGCCACTCATCATCCTCTTGCTCACAGCTTCCTTTCATAATTTCCAGGGATGGCCCCTTGTCATTGCTCCTTCCCGCTGTTTCACCGAGTGAAAGAACTCCCCAGTGTCAATCCTGTAACTACCTCTCAACAGTTTAAAGGTCTCAATCATATCTGTCTATGTTATCTTCAATCCTCTGCTTTATCTTCACCACCTTTGCAATATACTCCCAGAATTTCAGTTATCTATAAATCATCATCCTCAGATCTCTTGTCTTCCCTATTTCCTCCAGTACAGGTCCTCCAATCAAGTATGCAGCCTCCCATCGATGGATCCCAAACTTCATGACACTACATTTTTTTTTGCATTAAACCTACATCCTCATTCATTTACCCATCTGTCTAGTTTATTCAAATCCTCTTGCAGAGCTGCCACATCTGCCCTATTACTGATAACCCTTCCCAGCTTCACTGTCTTCCCTCTTCTCAGCTTCATTTTCATTGCTTTTCTCTTGTAAATGCTGACCTTCATACCATATCTATTACAATGGTTATTCAGTTTAGTCAGGGAATCTTGCAGACTTGTAGCAAATTTATTTAGAAGTGTAAACATCATCTGCATAAAGCAAAGAGCTGACATTAATATCTCCATTTTGGATATCAGGTTTAATATCCCTTTCCTTCATAATGTGATCCATATAGATAATGAATAACAGAGGGGATAATGTACATCCTTGTCTGACACCAGATTTAACATTAAACCATTTTCCCGTACTTCCTTCAATTCTAACTACTGACTTACAACTGAAATAAAGTAAGTATTGCTTTATATATGACCCACTGACACCATACAACTGTAGCATTTTGAATAGCTCCTTGGCACTAGTCGTATGCTTTTTCCAGATCTACAAAACTTTAATACAGATCTTTGTTATATTACCATGATTTCTCAACTAATTGTTGTAAAGTGAAAATCTGAACTGACAGTCTCTATTGGCCTGAATCCAGTTTGTTCTTCACCAAGTTTCTCTTCCACAATCCTTTTCATCCCTTTCTCAAGTATACATCTGCATAAATCTTACCAGGGACACTCAGTAGGGAAATACCTCTGTAATTCTCACATTCAGTTTTATTTCCCTTTTTATATATGGGTACTATGAGAGAGTTCTACTAAAATCATTGGGAATTTGTCCCTCTGTCCAGGCTTTCTGAACTATGCAGTGCAGCCACTGTAAGACTTTTATACCACCATACTTCAGCATCTCTGGTCGAATATCATCTACTCCTGCTGCCTTTCCACATTTCAAGCCTTTGATGGCTATTTCTACTTCAAGTATAGATATGTATTCCTGACTGTAGGCCTGTTGAGTGTTTTTTACCACTGTGCTATCACCGCTTGTTTCATTTAGCAATTTTTCGAAGTAATTACTACATACTTCATGGATATCTTTTTCTCCTGTTTTCATGTCACCTTTATCATCTCTAACTCCTTTTACAGCATTCTTTCCTCCATTTCTAAGCTTCTTCAACAACCTCCAGAATATCTCACCATTTTCTTGATATTTATTTTCTATGTTCTTGCAAAAGTCCTCCCATGACTTTTGTTTAGCTGGTTTTACGCAGTGTTTAGCTTTCTTACATTTGTCTCTTTATTCTATAAGAGCACAAGCTTACTTATTTGCCAGAAAAATTTGATGTGCTTTCTTCCTTTCCTTTACTGCCTCTTTAACTTCCTGTGGACTTCCTTTAACTTCCATGGAATTCTTATTTTTCTATCCTTGCAGACAATCTCACCACATGCTCTCTGACTGAATCAATCAATGTTTTCTTCAGGTCTTGCCACTGAATCTCCAAGGTTTGGTTGCTGTTCTCAAACATTTTCTTTTTTTCTTCAATAATGTTTGTGTACTTTAGTCTACAGTTCTCATCTGAGAGCTGTGCAACTTTTATCGACTTTAAACTTTGTTACATGTTCTTTTCAATGTGAAATTCAATTTTATGATGTTCAAGACTAAATGGTGATCACTTCCAATTTCATATCCTCTGTACACTGTAGTGTCTGGATCCAGTGAGACTGATTATTGTTTATACATCACTGTAAACGATAACATAGTCAATGAGACTTTTCTTATTCCCTGCCTCCATATGAATTTGTATACATTTTTATGTTGAAACAATGTGTTAGTAATAACCAGTCCATGTCCTGAGCAGAAATCCAACAGGTATTGGCCATTATTATTAGCTTTGCTCTTTTCTCCAAATTTTCCCAAAATATTTTTGTATATCTGACAATCATTTCCTACTTTGCTATTTAGATCCCCAAAAATAACCAACTTTCTAATTTTCATTGTGTCAGTTGCTTTCTGTAAAGCCTCAAAACATTCCTCCACTCCATTCCTAGTAGAACCTTCTGTGGGATCATAGGCACAAATAAGTCTCATCGTCCAGTTCCCTATTCTCATATTTGCCCACATTACTACTTGAGAGTGACTACCATTCAAGAAGATTAGCTTCGTATTTTGTGTTGAATACTATGGCTACTCCTTCTTTTCCTTGATTGTCATTGCCTGAATATAACATTTTGTATTTATTGCTCAGAAAGATCTCACCAGTTTTTGTCTTTTTTGTTTCAGTCACACCATTATGTCGATCTGGTACTTATCTAATTCCTCAGCTAGCTCCATTTCTTTGCCATTCAGGCTTCTTATGTTGATAGTACCGATCTTTAACTCTGGTGATGTTGAGTTGGGGTTTGTTTCAAGATTTGTTCCAGTAGCTTACTTTTTTCTGTTCGCCCTGGTTCTCTGGCAAAAACAACAGGGGCTTTGTTTAATCGGACGATGCACCAGCCTTCATGAAATTCTGTCATGTTGTACCATCATTTTATATTTTGGTTTAAGCCAATAAGAATACAATTTGCTTAGATAATTCCCAAATTGCCAGCCCATCCTTGTTTGTTCAGTATCCAGATAGATACCTAACAGGGTATCTACCTGATTAGCACGAGAAGATGAGCAATGGACGTTAGGTCAGACACCATGGTCGGTTCTCCTTTTTCCTTTAAAGGCTATGTGATGGTCTCCTCTCAGTTATACAACTGAGTTATACAACCATCATTTTATATTTTGGTTTAAGCCAATAAGAACACAATTTGCTTAGATAATTCCCGAATTGCCAGCCCATCCTTGTTTGTTCAGTATCCAGGTAGATACCTAACAGGGTATCTACCTGATTAGCACGAGAAGATGAGCAATGGACGTTAGGTCAGACACCATGGTCGGTTCTCCTTTTTCCTTTAAAGGCTATGTGATGGTCTCCTCTCAGTTATACAACTTTGACCCTTAAGCACCCCCCCCCCAGTAATTTTATTTTATTCCCCATATTCAGGGCACTTCAGAAAAGATAGTCAGAACTCTAACATAATTAGAGTTCTAGCTATCTTAGGGGAAAAACCAACTTCTTCAGATGAGGTTTGAATGCAGTTGGATTCAAACCTCATCTGAAGAAGTTGGATTTTCCCCTAAGGATCCTCTCCCCTCCCCTTGCTGTTCCAGTTGTTTACAAAGTTTCTTGTTCTTGTCAGTCATTATATTATCATCATACTGGGTGATCTGTGGACATCTGCCTAGAAGAACATAAAAATATATCTGTCACCATAGCTATGATCAGTCTGGTCTAATGGTCATATCTTGAATACCTCGAACAGAATCAAATGGAAAAATAATACTGTTCTTTACCGCAACAAATATAAACTTGAAAACTTTTCATAGAATTCGCACCAGATTTTTAAAACCAACCATAATCTTAATTAATATGGTTGTGTTAACCAGG
Organism: Typopeltis vanoorti; assembly: GCF_054136105.1. Taxonomy (NCBI): domain Eukaryota; kingdom Metazoa; phylum Arthropoda; class Arachnida; order Uropygi; family Thelyphonidae; genus Typopeltis; species Typopeltis vanoorti. Next base: position 44,225,327 of record NC_143551.1, on the reverse strand, counting down.
ATTTGGGAAACTAATTTTTAGGCTGCATGCTCAAGAGCTAAGGCTAGCCATTAGCAACAATGGAGGGCAGTCCTCATATGACTTTATTCTTTTAGTCTTTTTTTTATTTTTATTTATTTTATTTTTTTGTTAACACTTATTGCTTTGAATGCTTGTGTTGAATTTTACAACTTTAAAATTGTATTAAAATTGTATCCCCAATGATGTCTCTGTGACTAAGATGAAATATGGGATCCATTAATTAATTGTTTCTCTGTACTGTTTTTATTATTATTATTATTCAGGCCTCCAAAAGACTCAGTATAGGATGTCCTTCCTAAGAAACACAGTCTATCATACTACTCATTAACTCATTGACCTTTCTTACTCTCACCACTCTCTCTGGCAATGCATTCCACGGTTCAGCCACCCTCAATGCAAAGAAACCACTCCTCACCCTCTTGCTCACAGCTTCCTTTCATAACTTCCAGGGATGACTCCTTGTCATCATTCCTTCCTGCTGTTCCACCGAGTGAAAGACCTCCCCAATGTCAACCCTGTAACTACCTCTCAACAGTTTAAACGTATCAATCATATCACTTCTCCTTCTTCTATTCACCAAACTCTGCAGTCCACATTCCATCAGCCATTCCTCATAAATTACATTGTACAGTCCTGAAACCATCTTTGTTATTTGCCTCTGTATCCTTTCCACAGTTAATTTATCCCCTTCAAACTTGAGAACAGTAGTCTAAGTGTGGTCTGATCAGGGTTTTATACAATGGAATGATAACTTTTTTATCTCTGCAGGTCAGCATCCTTCTTGGTATTGCAGCAATCCTCTGGGTTACCTTCACCACTTTTGCAATATGTTCCCTGAATTTCAGTTTTCTATCACTCATCACTCCCAGATCTCTAGTCTCTCCTACTTCCTCCAGTACAGCTCCTCCAATGAAGTATGCAGCCTTCCATCGATGTGTCCCAAACTTCAAGACTTTACATTTTGCTGCATTAAACCAATACCCCGATTCATTTGCCCATCTTCCTAGTTTATTTAAATCCTCTTCCAGGGCTGCCACATCTGCACTATTACTAATAACCCTTCCCACCTGCACATCATCTGCAAACAACTGAATATCTCCCTGCAATCCATTGACAATGTCATTGATATAAAGGTTAATCAATACAGGTCCCAGTTCTGTATTGTTCAATGCAGAACTGAGCCCTGTGGAACCCCACTTGTAACATTCTGCTTCCTTAATGTTGTCCCACCATACACAACTCTCCGATACTTGTCAGATAGTCAATCATGAACCCAGTTGACTAACCCGACATCTAAACCCATGTGCTGAAACTTAAATATCAGCTTATCATGTGGTACTCTGTTGAATGCCTTTGCAAAATCCAAAAAAATAGCAGTATACGCCTTTCCCTCATCAACTGCTCTTGTCACTTTATTATAAAAGGCAGTCATATTACTAAAGCAAGACCACCTCTTAACAAATCCATGTTGACTCTCACAGATAACAGTACCCTCATCTGCCCAATGCTGTATATGGTCCCTTACTAATTTCTCCAAGATCTTAACAACTACTGATGAAACCCAAAGTGGCCTATAATTAGACGCTTCCAGTCTGCTATCACCCTTATGCAATGGCACTATCTTACCTTCTTTCCATTCTTGGATACCTTTGCCCGTAGCCACACTTTCGTTGAAAAGTCAGGTCAACGGAGCTGTTAGTTCTGTAGCACATTCTCTCAATTTCACTATAGGTTTTGATTATGGGTTATGGGCATTCAGTCCCACAACTTTACTGATATCCAGTGTACTCAATATTTGGAACACCCTCTCCTCTTGCACCTCTAAACCTCGATCCTGCCCTTTCCCTTTAGGATTAAAACTGACTTCTCCAGGATGAAATACTCCAATAAAGTGTTTATTGACTATGTCCTATGTCCTCCAGTGGTGCGAGATACAGGTGGGCAGGACAGGATATTTAGTGGGGTGTTGCTACCAGCCAAGGAGCATAGAGGGGTGGGGAGCAGGTGATGTTTATGCATTTGAGCTTGGCAAGTGTAAGAAGAATGATTGATAGAAGATTTTAACTACAAGAGTATAAGCTTCAATTCCGTCATGTATAAGGAATTCATTTTGTCTCTCTACTTGGCTCTGATGCATCCTCATATGACTATTGTGCATAGTTCTGGTTGCCTGGTTTCCAAGGTTGTGCAGATACAGTGGAAGTGTGTAAAGCAGATTGGTAAGCATTGTCGTGACGGCTCCTTCTGTCGTGTTCTAAATCTATCTAGTTTCAAGTCACCTTTATGAATAATACAACTAATTACGAAATGATCACCGATCCAAAAGTAGGGAAATTTATATTTATACTGCGCCACCCTATTCTTAGATTAGTCTATATAAATAGTAGGATCAGTTCTAAATTAAGTTAACAGTCATCTCATTAGGCCGAATCATCTATTATCATTTTTACTTGGGGTTCCCGCAAGATTCGAATATTTATGAACGGTGCAATAATAAGGAATTCAGGCAAACACAATATTTAGATCAACAAAATAAAACATTTAATATATGATATGGTCAACAAATACAAGAACTCTATTTTAAAATGGAACTATACAATTAACTTAACACATCTTCTTAGGTCACTGATGCTAATTCAATGTTCTAACTTTCATATACTATTCACAGTCTCAAAAAACACAAATCTTCTTATCTCAAGTTAATATAACAATTTCACACTTTATTCAGTCTTCACAAATCTATCAGCTCAATGTTTATATTCACAGCAGGCAATAAACTACGTAAGCTATATTGCAAGCAAATATATTCCCGGACCTTGAGCATCGGAGGTATATTACAGTTAATGCTAGAATAGAGAAACTTATACAACTACTCTTACCAGACAAATTCTTCAATACATCAAATTATTGAGAGAGCACTTATGAATTAACTTAATTAACATTAGCGGAACACACATAACAAATATTCTCCATAGTTTAAACTGTATTACTGTAAGTCGCACTTCACTATTCCAAACAACAGTAATTAGGTACTAATATCTTTTCCTGTTCACTTTTCTCCAAGTAACCAATATAACTTTTTCCTAGGGCAACATAGAATTTAATCGTAATCCAGATTAACTAGAACTAATCAGTATTTTCGCATTGACTGTCCAGTTTCCTTTTATCTGATTACGGTATCAACCTTTCTTCATAACAACAGCAGTTTTCGCTTATAACATTAAACTTTATGTTTCACTACTTATAGGTTCACTTCCGAACACTATACTCATAAATCTCTGCCCTGAGGATTATATAATCTTGGTTCCGCAAAACTCTCTCCTCCTTCTTAATAATAATTCTTCTCTTCCTCTCTATCTTATCTATGACCTCCCCTCTTCTTTTCCTTTTTCCCTATATCTCTCTATCTATATGACCTTCACTCCCACCTTACGTTCGAACGCCACGTTCTACTCCACTCGTGGTTGTTTACGCGTGCGTTTCCATGACAATAGACTAAGCGTAAACATTTCGCCAATGTAATGTATGCTATATTACTGCTACATGAGTGATTACATAACATTAAATATTTCACAAATAAGAACAATATAATATTTAAGCTATTTCTTCAACTTTTTGATTACGTATACATTTAAATATAAAATAACACTTTACGTTACACCATATATATTTAGTTATACAAGATTCTATACATTTTATTATTTTATAAGTTAATAATAGGTCAGGTTTTGAGTAAATATTTAATTAGTAATTCTTAATCAAGGAATAATAAACAATTTTATATAAACCATGATTAATATTTAATAAGCAATGTTAAATGTGAATGAAAAATAATAAATTACATAACATAGCTTCATTCACAATTTAACAAGGTTGTGCAGATACAGTGGAAGTGTGTAAAGCAGATTGGTAAGCATGATATTGAAACTGTGTAATGCAGAGTTAGAGAATAGATTGAGTATTTGTGGAGTTCAAACAGTGGTAAACAGGGAAAATAAGGGTATGTATGATATCGATGTACAGACTTCTGATGGAATCATACAGGATACCAATAGATGAAATTTTTCATTTTATGGAGGATGGGGAGAGAATGAAATGCAGTTAGGAAAAGGGGGGGAGCTAGATTTTTCTTTCATACCACAGTAAATGATTGGAATGGCTTGGCTTTCCTTGCCTTTGAAGGTAGTGAATGTGGATTGTGTGAATGTATTCAAGAGAAGGCATGACAACTGGTGGTGTGAGTGATATGTCTTCCCTTGATGAGTTCCTGAGCATCTCTAGTGGTAGTAGTAATAATAATAATAATGAAAATAACTTTCTTTCATGTGGAATATTTGAAAGAAAGTTATTTTCATTATTATTGTTATTGGATTATTATTATATATAATTTATTATTTATCATTATTATTACTATTTAACTTCATAATATGAATTTTAGGAATTGTAGTCGATGTTGCAAATAAAGGCATCAGCGGAATAGTGGTGAAGTCCATAAAACCAGATAGTGCTGTTGAAAAAGATGGGACTGTTCAAGTGGGGGATTACTTGCTCTCTGTAAATAATGAAAATATGAGGAACATTACTAGATCTCAAGCTAGAGCAATTCTAAGGAGAACCGAACTTTTAAGTACAGATATTTTGTAAGTTTTATTTGACACGTACTATTAATTGTTATGATTTTTATGATGATTATTTTCTGAATTGCATAAAGATTTAATACAGATTTAGTTAATTCATTTCTCTCTGTTTTCATTTCCTTTATTGTCAGCTGAATTATGTTTTTGAGGTCATCACCAAAAAAAAATCCTGAACAATGTAAAGTAACTGAAATGCTTATCTAAAATTACATATTTACAACTCTATGCATGCTTGTAAAATATACTTTTCTGTTATAATTGATGGTTGTATATATAACTGTTTATTATCGTGAGTATAACTATGGTGGCATATAGTTAGTAAATGTACGCACACTTCTGATAAATATTTATGTGATGCAGTTTTCAGGTACAAACCAGAACACCTATAGCAGATCTAGGAAAAATGTGAAACATGCTGGAATACTATCTTGAATTATTCAGTATGTCTATAGAAAGGGCGACAATATTTGCATTTCCTTAATTTAGCTCTACTGAGCTTTCTCTATATCTTTTTTTGTCACTCCCCCTTTAACTGTAATGAACTCATGGGAATCAGTGGTCTAGTCTTTATAAAGAAACATTTGCTATTGCTATTGCAGATCTCCTTTAAAATAGCATTTTTGTGGAACTTTATCATGATGCTGTTTTGTAGCTGAGAGAGAGAGAGGGGGGGGGGAGATTTGCTAATGGATGAAAGTCTATAATAAATTTAGTTTAATCCTTTATCCAAGTGTGAGCAAACAAAGTTTGCACCTGAAAGTATCTTCAGGACTGGGGTAAGGTGGTACAACACTTTCAGGCACAAACTTTGTGTGCTCACACTTGGATAAAGGATTAAACTAAATTTATGATAGTCTAACCAAGTGAAAAATAAACTTTCAACATCGGATGAATGTCCGTCTCTCAAAACTAAATAAAGAAATAGTAAACCAGTTTTTTTCATTATATATTCCTCCAAATATCAGAATCATCTTCCAGTTCATTTCAGGTTTCAAGAGGGGGATATCATCTCTACTTTGCAATTAATAGAGTTTAGGTGTGAAGAAAGTTGTAGAATTGGTGGTAATATAGAGGAAGTGACAGGGGAAGGTATTGAAGAGTCACATCGTAGGAGTGATGTTCTTAGGACTTGTAGAAGCAGTAATGATTTATTATGTTTATTCACTAATGCTAGAAGTATTCAAAATAAGGGTAACGAAATTGTTGCTTTGCTCGAGTCTGTTCGCCCCAAAATTGTTGGTATAAGTGAGACGTAGTTAGATGACGATGACATTCTGACAAGAATAGAGATGAACGGATATGATATTTTTCGTGAAGATAGACAGGGAAGAAAGGGAGGAGGAGTACTGTTAATGGTAGCAGATGAGTTGTGCCCATCTAAGGTGGAATTGTAAGGTGCAAATAGTGGTCACGGTTTTGAGGCCGTATGGTGTGAGGTAGAAGTTAACAGGATGAAATATTTAGTTGGGTGTTGCTATAGACCTGGTAATATGGAGGGAAATGAGAAGGAAATGTATAGGCAAATTGGCCTAGCTAGCAAGAAACGAGTTATCATCATGGGCGACTTTAATTATGGTAATATAGACTGGAAGCAAGAGACTGCATCTGGGGGTAAAGAAAATGAATTTTTGGAGTTTTTGAAAGATTACCTTAGGCAGCATGTAACAGAGGGTACACGAGGATCAAGAGTATTGGATTTGATCATCTCATCAGATGATGTTATTATAAATGAGGTGTCAAATCTTCCACCAGTTGGTGAGAGTGACCACGAGGTGATCACGTGCAGGGCGACCAGTCATTCGAGGACGTCAGTTAGAAAGGGATATATGTGGAATTATAAGGCTGGTAATTACGAAAAGCTCAGGAAACAGCTTGCGATAATAAATTGGAAAGAGGAACTGGATGGAAAGGATATCAATGCTGCTTGGGCCATACTCAAGAACTGTTTGGTGGAGGCAATATCAGAGTGTATTCCAAGGGTCAAGAGGGTAAACAGAGTGGGTGTAAAATGGATGAATCAAGAGATAAGGTATGCAATAAGGAAGAAGAAGGTATTATGGAAGAAACACAAAATGAGTATATATAACAACCAGTTGCATGAGAAGTACAAAGAGCAGGCGAGGAAGGTGACTAGCTTGATAAGGGTAGCAAAAATGCAGTATGAGCAGCAGTTAGCTAAAGCGGCCAAAAAAAAATCCTAAGGAGTTTTTTAGATATGTCGCCGGTAGAAGAAAGAACGATTATGGTAGAATGGGATTGATTGGTGAAAACGGAGGAATGATAACCGCTGCGGAGGATATAGTTGAGATATTTAGTGAGCAATTTCTAAAGGTATTTCATTCTTGTGAATGTGACATCATGCAGAACTTGAAAGCAGTGGGAGAGGAGAAGGAGGAGGAACTGTTAGTAAGTGAACAGGAGGTATATGAGGAATTGAATAGACTTGATGTAAATAAGGCTGTGGGACTTTTATTATTATTATTATTATTATTGTTCCGGGAAACTCCAAGGAGTTGACAGACTCATCGAGGGAGGCCCTAACATCATGTCAAGAACAACTATTCAACATTCACACAGTATCTATCATACCTTGCCTTGAACTCATTCACGGTCGTAGCACCCACAACAGACTCTGGAAGCTTATTCCACTCATTTACCACTCTCCAAGTAAAGAACCTAGCTCTAACACCCTTGTCAACCACGCTCTTGCCCAGCTTCCATGCATGGCCCCTAGTCCTCCCACCACCAGTCCTATTTTCAAAAATATCTTCTGGATCAATCTTATAAAAACCCTTCAGTAATTTGAATGTCTCAATCATATCACCCCTCCTTCGCCTATCGTCCAATTTCTGCAACCCACAAATCTTCACCCTATTCTCATAAGGTTCATTCCACAGATCTGCTATCATCTTGGTCACTCGTCTCTGGACCCTCTCCATTTCCTCCCCATCACGAAGAAACCCTGGTGCCCATAAGTGGGCACAGAAGTCCAGATGGGGTCTTATCAAGGCTCGATACAGAGGAACAACAACTTGTTCGTCTCTGCATGTTAAAGTATTTTTCAGAAGCCAAGTGATTTGGTGAGCTGTTTTAGTTACTTTTGCAATGTGCCCCCTAAACTTCAACTCCCTATCCACCAACACTCCCAAATCCCTGGCCTTATCAATCTCCTGGAGTATGGTTCCACCAATGCGATATACTGCTGCTATTCTTTTCACCCCAAAGTGCATAACCTTACACTTTGCCACATTAAATTGACATCCATTTTTCATAGCCCAGTCCTCCAAACTCTCCAAATCATCCTGTAAAATTTTGACATCCTGTGCACTCACAATTGCTCTACCCAACTTTGCATCATCAGCAAACAAGTGAACACTTCCTCTCAGATCCTTTCCAATATCATTGATGAACAAATTGAAAAGCAGTGGTCCAAGAACAGAGCCCTGTGGCACTCCACTAGTCACAAGACGTCTTTTAGACTCCACTCCTGAATAAACCACTCTTTGATATCTCTCCTTCAACCACCCTCCTATCCATCTCACCAACCCTATATCTATCCCCATCTGCTCCAGTTTACTGATTAGGGTTCCATGTGGTATCCTATCAAAGGCCTTGGCAAGGTCCAGTAGTATCACTGTAAACCCATTACCCCTATCCAGTTCAGCCGTCACTGTGTTATAAAACGTGAGCAAGTTACTGAGGCATGATCTACCCTTCACAAAACCATGTTGTCCCCCATACAATATCCCATTTTCATCTATCCAATCCTGTATTTTTTTCTTGACTAATTTCTCTAAGACCTTGACATTGATTCCTGATATGCTAATCGGTCGGTAATTTTCAACAGCAGTCTTGGAACCACCTTTATGCAGTGGAACTATTTTCCCCTCTTTCCACCCGCTCGGGACTAACCCAGACCCGAGACTCAAATTAAACAAAATGGTCAAGGGTACTGACAATTCTTTAGCTGCTTCTCGTACAACACGAGCTGGTATACCATCCAATCCCACAGATGTATTGACATTGAGGTTATGCAATAGACTACTCACCTCCACTTCATTAACCACAATTCCCGTATAATCTACTGGTTTATTCGTTTCTGCACTGTCACCACCTGGATGATATACTCTTGCAAAGTGCTCACTCAGTAACTCAACTATTTCAACTGATTCAGTTACCTCCCTACCATCGGCATTCTTTAAAATCAATCTGCCATGTACATTTTACCTTTTACTTGCTACATATCTAAAAAGCTGTTTAGGATTCTCTTTAGCCTGCATGGCCAATGTTCTTTCGTAATCCTTTTTTGCTTTTCTTACCACACTCGTCACCCTTCTGGCCTGCACTTTATACCGTTCATGTGCCTGCCGGTCACCCTTCTCCTTAAATTCCCTCCATAGTTGTTTCTTTTTTTGCAGCTCAAGCTTAATGGTGTTATTCATCCATTTAACCACTACTTGATTTATTATTCGGACTCTAGGTATACAGTCAGCCATTGCTTCATGCAAGCACTTCTTAACTACCTCCCATGCACTATCAACTTCTAGTCCTTGCAGTTGTACATGCCATGGCACTGAACCAATCAAACTCCTAAGCTTGTCATACTTTCCAGCCCGATAATTCCACATGTACCCTGTCTTAAACCCTGACTTGATGCTATTTCACCACGTGTCTTGAGGGAATGTGCCAGAGAGTTAACAACAGCTTTTGTATATCTTTTCAACATGAGTCTCTCACTGGGTCAAGTTCCAAAAGAGTGGAAAGAGGGTAAAATTGTTCCAATTCATTAGGCAGGTGATAAGAGTAAGGCTTTGAATTATAGACCAGTCTGTGTGTCTGGAGTTGTGGTCAAGGTATTAGAGAAGTTAGTTAGGAATAAAGTTCAGAATTGTTTTGACAACAGAAAAATACTCTTTGGTGGCCAGCATGGATTTACTAAAGGAAAATTGTGCTTTAGCTACCTGCTTACTTTTTATAATAAAGTGACAAATGCGTTGGATAAGGGTATTGCATATACAGTGGTATATTTAGATTTTGCAAAGGCATTTGATAAATTGCCATATGACAAGCTGGTAATTAAATTGGAACGGATAGGGCTGAACAGTAGATTGGTTCACTGGATTGGAGATTGGTTGTCTGATAGGTATCAGTGAGTTGTCTATGGAGGAGCGATATCCCAGAAGAGGAAAGTTACTAGTGGTGTACCTCAAGGGTCTGTTTTGGGTCCATTGCTGTTTAATTTGTATGTAAATGATATCTGGAGAGGTCTGAATGGTGATGTACAGTTGTTTGCAGATGATGCAAAGTTGGGCAGAGCTATCAGGAGTAGTGTGGATGCTGTCGCTTTGCAAGAGGACTTGAATACACTGTCTGAATGGGTAAATAAGTGGGGATGTCAATTCAATGTTTCAAAGTGTATGGTTTTGAAATTTGGGAAGCAGAGATGGGATGTAAAGTACACAGTCGGTGCAAATATCATGGAAGAGGTAGAGGAAATGAGAGATCTGGGAGTGATTGTAGACAAGGACCTAAAATTTCGGGGGCATGTTACTAAAATAGTGAAGACAACACAGCGAATAATGGGAATGATGCAGAGGACATTGACTTGTAGAAGTAAGGATGTTATGGTTCCTTTGTATAAGGCTTTGATCAGGCCACATGTGGATTACTGTGCACAGATCTGGTCACCTGGTTTTCAAAAAGATGAAATTGCGTTGGAAAAAGTTCAGAGGCGATCGACTAAGGTGGTTTCTGGTCTCTGGAATGTAGAGTATGAAGACAGATTGACAAAATGCAATTTGCAGAAATTGGTGGATAAAAGGAGGAGGAGGGGGGATATGATTGAGACATATAAGCTGTTAAGTGGTTAAATACCAGATTAACGTCGGGGAGGTTTTGCACAGAATGGGTGAGGGTAGCAGGAGAACAAGAGGTCATTCCTGGAAGCTGTATAAGGAGGGTGTGAGCAAGGGAGTGAGGAGCAGGTTTTTTGCATGGAGAGTGGTGAGTGATTGGAATGCTTTGCCTGAGAGTGTGGTGTGTGCAGAGACAGTGAATATATTTAAGGCACAGTATGACAATCTGTGTGTATTACAGTGGACCTCTCACTATGAGTCTTTGACTCCATGGAGGTTTTTATAATAATAATAAATTCCAATGTTATATGGAAGGTCTTTTCATTGTTAATGATATTCATTGCCTTGAATCTAATTATACTAAAATATTCCACAACACTTAGGGAAAAAATATATATATTAAAATTAAATATTATTATTTCCTTGTGGTGCCTGAATTAACTAAACTATAGTCTTTATTTCTCTGTTGAGGTATGGATACCCAAAGTTTGTAAACCTGATAACCTTCTCTTTATCATAGTAGATGCTAAAGATATTTCCCTTACTGGCCATGCTTTATTGTATATAAAAAATTCTACTCACCACTCCAGCTGAATATTGCTGTGGAAGTGGTAGCCAAATGGAATTTCTTATTACATTATGTTTCATATAATTACTACTGGCTTCTGAATAAATGGGATCAACCTTGATAGCCTTGTACAGCACATACTTCTTATGTGTGTGTTTAATGGACACAAACTCTGTGAGTTAATACCAAATGATTGGATGAGGCTGTATTGTTAAGCATATGCTTGACAATAATAAACTCTCCCTTCTTAATATCTTCTTGCATATTATGAATATCTGTTCATATTCTACAATAGATCTTACACTCTACTCTCCTACGATTCTTCTTCTGATTATGTTGAATGTGAAAGAGAACATAGGTGGAATTGATCATTTTCTTGTAATTTGCACTATGCTCTCACACGAACTGTATTCTCTTGCATAGATACCCATGTGGAAAATTATCCAGGCTGATTGGAATACTTTTTAACCATTTTGCAAAATTTAATGCTGAAGGCAATCAGTCAAATGCCTATCATTGAAGTGATGATGTATCTAAGAGATTATTGTCTGTGTAGCAACATTTGCAATTCCAGACATCAGTATCATCCTTACGGGTATGCATCATACATACCCATAAGGATATGTGCTTTGCATTATGGGATACTAAGGCAAGTGATGTGAAGTCATTAGTTTCTATATACGAGTTGCCCTAGTGCTGATTATATTTCAGGCACAAACTTTGTTTGCTTACACTTGGATAAAAAACCAAGTATATCATTTCTTGGTATGTTTAATTTACAGCATAACCAAGTGGAAAAACAACTACTATCTCTAATCGAGAGTATTTTAATAATAATAAGCTGTGACACCTTTTTGCAACTCATATATGAAAATATGACTTCTACATTACTTCAACCTTCATATCACCTCTGGGTCTGGTTCCCACTGATGACACTTCAATAAAGGTTAAAACCTCTCTGGATAGTGACCCTTCCCATAATGCATAGCATCATACATACTTGTCAGGATATGTGCTTTGCATTATGGGATACTAAGGCAAGTGATATGAAGTCTCCGTAGCTGAAGTCTCAGCGCCTCCATAGTGCAATTGGAAGAACGACAGTACATTGCACCCTTCGATCAGAAAAGGCCTAAGTTCGATTCTCGTCATGACAGGAGGAATCTTTATATGGACGTTTTCAATCGAAGGTTAGTTAGCCGATCTCATATGGAGGTAGCAGGGTTTTTTCTCCTGGAAACTCGGGTTTTTCATCCCACATGCATACAAATCGGCCCTTCAGAACACATGCAATTTACAGACAAAAATAAAAAAATAAAAAATACTAGTTGTGGCGGTGGTGGTGGCCAGTAGATGGCGCTGATGTTGATTATTGGTAGTAGAGGTTCGGTGTAGTAGTGAAGACGGAGAGTTGTACAATAGGTGTCCTCCTGCAATGAGTCTTCGGACTCCTTGGAGGTGTCACGAATAATAATAATAAAGTCATTAGTTTCTATATATGAGTTGTCCTAGTGCTGATTATATTTCAGGTGCAAACTTTGTTTGCTTACACTTGGATAAAGGATTAAACCAAGTATATAATTTCTTGGTATGTTTAATTTATAGCATATCCAAGTGAAAAAACTTCCAAGTTTCCCTCCAAATCAAGCTATCTTCATGGACTCTACTATCATCAGATGTTATATCAAAGCTTTTTAAGACACTTTTTACCGTTTAAATCCACCTACATCTTTGTCTTTTTCCTGCCATATTGGAAATGTGTGTGTGTGGGGGGGGGGTTGTTTTGCTAACCACCTTAGGTTATCTCTGCTAATTCTGCACTCTGCACATTCTAGGATGCTAAAAAATGTAATTTCTTCCTAATATCTATGTTTTTAATATATTATTATTATTATTATTGTATGGATATCTCCATGGCATCAGAAGACTCATCATGTGAGACCCACACCAAACTTCATACGCACAATATCTATCATACCTCTCCTTAAACTCATCCATTGTGAGGTCACTCACGTCTAATTTTGGCAACCCATTCCACTCATTCACTACTCTCCAAGCAAAAAATCTACTCCACACATAAAAGAGAAATAAAAACTTTGTTACCTGAACCATACTCTTTCCATTAATGGATATGTACACAGAATGATCACCTGGATTTTGGATCAAAATTAAAATAAGCAAGACTTCAAAGGTGTAGGCAATCGCCCTTCCTTATATCTGCAATGTAGATATAAGGAAAGATGGCAAAGTTCCTGCAATTCTCTGAAATTATGACATAAAAGTGGCTTTCACTCAGCTGCACAAGATCTCTAGGTTCTTGCGGCCTCAGAAATCTTCTTACTCTCCCTTCAAGAAGCCAGGTCTCTATGAGACAAGATTCATTGCTTATGCTGTATTTATTTTGGTTCACATGGAGCGTACTGGACAAATTTGCATGCCAAAACATTTTAAAGATGTAGAAAAGAAAATATAGAACTGGTTGCATGCATTCGTTGTTAATTTTAATTTTCATGTGTTGCATCCTTTTCTATTGTCTACAGTAATATATTATACATTTCCAGGTATTTTCTCTTGATAAGTACACTCCTGACGACTACCTGTTAGCACATAAAACTAGTCAAGCTATTGTATGCTGATTGAAGTTTATTTTAATATAGATTCTCATCATGTGGTCATTATACCAGAATTTTGAAGAATTTTCAAGTATACAATTTCAATTATCTCAATTATTTCAACTATTTCAATTAATTCAATTATCCAACTCAGTAGAAATTTTATATAACATGAATATACACTGCTTGAAAAGAAGTCAACAGACTTATTTGTGCCTATGGTCCCACAGAAGGTTCTACTAAGGTAGAAGTGGAGGAATTTTTTTGATGCTTTAGAAAAAGCAACTGACACAATGAAAAATGAAAAGTTGATCCTTGTTGGGGATCTAAATAGCAGAGTAGGAAATGATTGTGAGACATACAAAAATATTTTGGGAAAATTTGGAGAAAAGAGCAAAGCTAATAATAATGGCAAAGATCTGTTGGATTTCTGCTCAGGACATGGACTGGTTATTACTAACACCATGTTCCAACATAAAAATGTGCACAAATCACATGGAGAGAAGAGGCAAGGAATAAGAAAAGTCTCATTGACTATGTTATTGTTGATAGTGATGTTTTCTGCCTGGTGCAGGACACCAGAGTGTACAGAGGATTTGAAATTGGAAGTGATCACTATTTAGTCTTGAGCAGGATAAAATTGAATTTCATACTGAAAAGAATAACATGTAACAAAGTTTTAAAGCGAATAAAAGTTGAGCAGCTCTCAGATGTGAACTGTAGACTAAAATACAGAAATATTATTGAAGAAAAAATGAAAGAGTTTGAGAACAAGAACCAAACCTTGGAGATTCAGTGGCACGCCTTCAAGAAAACACTGATTGATTCAGCCAGAGAGGCATGTGGTGAGGTTGTCTGCAAGGATAGAAAAATCAGAACTCCCTGGTGGACACAGGAAGTTAAAGAGGCAGTGAAGGAAAAGAAGAAAGCATATCAAAAGTTCATGTCAAATAAGTCAGCTTGTGCTCTTAGAGAATATAGAGACAAATGCAAGAATGCTAAACACTGTGTAAAACTAGATAAATAAAAGTCATGGGAGGACTTTGGCAAGAATATAGAAAATAAATATCAAGAAAGTGGCAGAATATTCTGGAGGTTGTTGAAGAAGCTTAGGAACGGAGGAAAGAGTGCTGTAAAAGGAGTTAGAGATGATAAAGGTGACATGAAAACTGGAATAAAAGATATCCTTGAAGTATGGAGTAATTACTTTGAAAAACTGCTAAATGAAGCAAGCAGTGATGTCAGCACAGTGGTAAAAAACACTGACCAGGCATGCAAGCAGGAATACATATCCATACTTGAAGTAGAAAAAGCCATCAAAGGCCTGAAATGTGGAAAGGCAGCTGGAGTAGATGATATTCGACCAGAAATGCTGAAGTATGGTGGTATAAGAGTCTTACAGTGGCTGCACTGCATAGTTCAGAAAGCCTGGACAGAGGGACGAATTCCCGATGATTGGAGTAGAGCTCTCATAGTACCCATATATAAAAAGGGAAATAAAACTGAATGTGAGAATTACAGAGGTATTTCCCTACTGAGTGTTCCTGGCAAAATCTATGCAAGTATACTTGAGAAACGGTTGACAAGAATTGTGGAAGAAAAGCTTGGTGAAGAACAAGCTGGATTCAGGCCAAACAGAGGCTGTCAGGATCAGATCTTCACTTTACGACAAATAGTCGAGAGAGCATGGGAATATAACAAAGATCTATATTTAAATTTTGTCGATTTGGAAAAGGCATATGATAAGGTGCCAAGAGAGAAGATATTCAATATGCTGCAATTATATGGTGTCAATGGGGCATTATATCAAGCAATACTTAGTCTTTATTTGAGTTGTAAGTCAGCAGTTAGAATTGAAGGAAGTACAGAAAGATGGTTTAATGTTAAATGTGGTGTGAGACAAGGATGTACATTATCCCCTCTGTTATTCATTATCTATATGGATCACATTATGAAGGAAAGTGGTATTAAACATGATATCAAAATTGGAGATGTTAATGTGAGCTCTTTGCTTTATGCGGATGATGTTATACTTCTAAATAAATCCGCTACAAGTCTGCAAGATTCTCTGACTAAATTGAATAGCTGTTGTAATAGATATGGTATGAAGGTCAGCAATAAAAAGACAAAGACAATGAAAATAGGCAGAATCATTGAAAATGTCAACTGTGTTGTGAATGGAGAACCTGTGGAACAAGTAAAACATTTCAGCTACTTAGGCCCGATTTTTACTGAAGATGGTAAATTAAATATAGAAATAGACAACAGAATCAGCAAAGCTGGTATGGTAGGAAGTCAATTGAATAAATTCATATGGAATAAGAGAGAAATTAGTCGGAACACTAAATTAGCTGTATACAAGACAGTGTTCAAACCAGTTTTAACTTATGGATCTGAGAGCTGGGTCAGAAGTAAAACACTTGACCAAAGACTTGAGACCGCAGATATGAGAGTCCTGAGAAAGATTATAGGCGTGAATAGATGGCATCAATGGCAATATCATATTAAAAATGAGGATATTAGGAATGAACTTGACATTGTCTGCATCCAGGAATGCGTTAGCAGAGCTAATCTCAGGTGGTATGGTCACCTAAACAGAATGGGCAAGGAAAGATTAGCAAAACAAGTGTTCTCTGCCAGGTTGGCAGGAAAACGACCCAGAGGAAGACCAAGATATAGCTGGATTGATATGGTACAAAGTGCCTTAGACGATAGAAATATAAGATCTGATAATGTTGGAGTCTTGACAAGTAACAGACTGATTTGGAGGAAAATTGTAGATAGGAAGTTAGTAACGATATAATTTTTTCATGTAGTACTATCATATCCAGTACACCCCTTCTGGGTACATGGCAGGAATTTGATGATGATGATGAAAAGAAGTCAGCAGACACCCCCTATCGGCAAGGTGCATCGTGCCATGTAACGAGTCACATGTTTGTAGCGGTATAATTTATGATGCTCCCAAGTCAGTGCAACTGTGTCTGGGTAAAATTGCTGCAAGAAGGGAACTGATGGAGTTTGAAAGAGGTGTAATAGGATGCCATGTTACAGGCCTATCTGTTTGATAAATTTGGCCATCAGTATTCCCAAGTCAACAATCAATGATACTATACCAAGATGGAAGTGCGGGGAGTCATCTGCAAGTGCTACCTGCAGCGGATGACCTACCACACTCACTAAACTTGACTGTAGGGTGTTAGAAATAATTCAGTGCATTGGCCAATGCAATGAATGCAGAATTCCAAGCTTAAACTGGAACACAAATCCGCACAAAAATATTCAGAAACTGAGGTGCACAACATAGTTTTCATGGAAGGACTGCAATATGCATGTCCCACATTACCTGGAGCAACAAGAAGCGTCATCTTCAGTTGTGCAGAGAACGTGTACAGTGGGATGTTAAGCTTGGAAAGCTGTGTTATGGAGCAATGAATAATGCTACACCCTCTACTGAGCAAATCAACAAGTATGGATATAGTGGATACCTTGTGAACGTCTCTTATCAGAATGCATAACCCCAACTGTGAAATTCAGAGATTGCAGTGTGATGGTGTGATCTTAGTTTACTTGGTTTGGCCTCTGTCCTGTGTTTCTTCTGCCACGAACATTGAACTCTGAGCGGTATCTGAACATTTTGGACAATGCAATGATTCCTACTTTGTGACATTTCTATGAAACTGACCATTGTCTCTTTCGGCAAGACAGTGCACAGCATCATGAAGCTGCAGCTGTAACTGTGTGGTTTGCAGACGGGAACATCACCACATTTGACTGACCATCACAAAGTCCTGATCTCAACCCTACTGAACATTTGCAGGATGAACCATTGGGTGAGATCAAGGGATGTCTGCCCCACAACAGTCTAGGACATGGCTACAGGAAGAATGGTCCACAATTCCCATTGATAACTATCATATGCTTGTGAATAGTATGCCTCATAAGATTGCTGCAGTCATCACAGTGAAAGGAAATCCTACGTCTTAAGGTCAGCACCATGATTGTTTGTTCCTCTTATTATGGTGTCCATTGACTTCTTTCCAAATGTTTGAGGTACGTAGAGAACAAAAGTTCAAGACTGATGAGATCCCTCCTTTAAAATACTCTCTTTGAGCTTCTCTGTAATTTTTCCAGTGCTGATATTGCCCTAGAGATTGGCTCTGAATTTGTATTCAGAACTCTTGCATATTTTTTTTATGTTGCTTTACTGTTGAATTTCTCTCCTTCACTTTCTCTATAGATACATTGATATATATGTATTATTAAGGTTGAAGATTCATAAATTCAGATTTTTGGATCTGCACAACAGTAAAATTTAACAGGTATTGCATAATGCTGAAAATGTGAGAGCAGATGTAAAGAAGCAGAAATTATTTTCTTGATGGTTTTTATTCTAACATGAATTTACATTTTGATCTTTCAATATGTTTTATTTTGAATTAGTACTGACTTAATGTTTGAAATAAAGATGACTATCTCATCTTTATTTCAAACTTTTTAATTCAAACTGCTGTATCTTGTTCTCAGTTTGATAAGCAGAATTACTATTTGTTTTGTTAGTAAAGTCACTGTCTTCTTTTTTTGTTTAAGTGTAATATCTTGTACATGGTGAACTGTTCTCATAATTTGGTCATTTCTGTATTTAAATGGAGATGTCAACCGTGTCTGCAGCCTTCTGAATATTATAACATTGATGAAAAAAAAAATTATCAAAAGAATTGATTCCAACTTCTGTAGCATTTTATAAACCTTCTTTATCATGCCTTAAATTAACATATGTAAGGTCGTATGTTTCCTAACATAATTTACATTATTACAGTATAACTGCATGGTTTGTGGACATGAACAACACTACACTTGACTTCACAAAGTCCTGATCTCAACCCTATTGAACATCTATAGGATGAACTGGAGCACTGGGTGAGGTTAAGGAATGTATGCCCCCACAAAAGTCTAGGACCTTACATGGCTACAGGAAGAATGGTCCACAATTCCCATTGATTACTATCATATGCTTGTGGAAAGTATGCCCCGTAGGAATTGTTGCAGTCATCACAGTGAAAGGAGATCCTACATCTTAAGGTCAGCACCGTGGCTGTTTGTTCCTCTCACTGTGGTGTCCGTTGACTTCTTTCCAAGCAGTGTATGAGGTAGGTAGCAAACAAAACTTTGAGACTGATGAGATCCCTCCTTTAAAATACTCTCTTTGAGCTTCTCTGTAATTTTTCCAGTGCTGATATTGCCCTAGAGATTGGCTCTGAATTTGTATTCAGAACTCTTGAATGTGCCTATAGTTTGTACTATTATATATTTCTCTCTGAACAACCTGTTTTGAGTAAGCTTACCTCATATTGTCATACATGTTCTCTGTCTAGTATGTTAAAATACATACTGAGTATGATATTAACAGTTTAACAAAATATTATTATTATATGGGAATGTCCATGGAGTCCGAAGACTCATTGTGGGAGATCCACACTAACTTTCATACACATGAAAAACTAATCTATCATACCTCTCCTTAAACTCATTCCCTGTCAGGGAACTCGCAACTAATTCTGGCAATCCATTCCACTCATTCACCATTGTCCATGCAAAAAATCTATTCCACTCATCCTTATCAACCACACTCTTACACAGCTTCCACGGAAGACCACAGCTCTATTTTCATGTATTGAAAAATTTTCTTTCTGTCAATCTTATAAAAGCCTCTTTAATGTCATAAGTTTCTATCTTGTTCCCTCTGTTTTGCCTATCAACTAAACTTTGTAACTCTCACACCTTCAACTTATCCTTACAGGGAGCATTTCAGAGACCTGTCCCCAGCTTGGTTTCTCATCTCTGGATCCTCTTTGCCATCTCTTGATCACCATGAAACCCAGGTGATCAAATCTATGCTTAGTAGTCAAGGAGCAGCCAAATCATATGGCATTATAAAGAGGGATAATAACCTTCCTATCATTACTTTAGTGTGTTTTTAAACATTCAAATAATCCTTTGAGCTATTTTACCATTGCAATATCCCTCTGAAGCACTTTTTTCACCATTATCCCCAAGTCCCTAGCCATTTCAGTTTCCTGTAGTCCAGTTCCATCAATGTGATGCACAGCATGTAACCTAACATTTTGCAGCATACTATTGATAATCATGATCCTTTGCTCGTAGTACCAGTTTATATAAATCATCTTGCATTATATCTACATTACCTTTATCAACTATTGCCCTCCCCAGTTTTGCAGCATCAGCAAACAACTGAATTGACTATCTCCCCTTAAATTTTTCCTTATGTTATTGATACAGAATCCCCCACCCCCTATCCGTGGGGATACATTCCATGCAAGCCACACCGCAGGTACCTGAAACCGTGGATAGTACCGAATCCTATATACTATGTTTTTTCCCTCTACATACATACCTATGATAAAGTTTAATTTATAAATTAGACATGGTAAGAGATTAATAACAATAACCAATAATAAAATAGAACAACTATAATTTAACATACTGTAATAAAAACTATCTGATTATTACTTAACTTAAGGAATTCACAACGTACACTAGATATAAATTAAATTAAACTTTAATGTATATTTCCAATATTTCGGCAACGTCACATTGCCATCTTCAAAGGAACTTAAAATAAAGACACATGCACGCAGGCACTACACACAGTAAATGAGGATGAAGCAAGGAAGCTATTGTTTCTCCTAAAAGTCCTGATGGTGCCCCCTAGCAGGCTATGTAAGTATTCTTGGGCCGTTGGGCTGAAGGTCTCCTGATTTATGTCTTTATTTTAAGTTCCTTTGAAGATGGCAACGTGATGTTGCTGAAATATTGGAAATATATATTAAAGTTTAATTTAATTTATATTCTAGTGTACGTTGTGAATTCCTTAAGTTAATTAATAATCATGTATACTCAATGTATAAGCCTTTCTATGAGAAAAATTATCTGAACATGAATGGAATCTTAGCAACCTCAGCATACATTTATTATTATTATTTATTTATTTTATGAAGTCGAGAACTTTCACCTTTTTCACTTAAAAGAAAGCACTTTATGCCTTCTCTTTGGCATATCTGAATTGACGGCATCACTACTCTTCCGATTTTGCGCCATTATTAAGTGAAATAAGTGTTACTTGGACACAAGCACTGTGATACTCCGAAAGTCGATCTGATAACTGAAAGCTTCTTAGATCAGTGCGCAATTGAAAATTTATGAATTGTCTATTACTAAAAGAAAGAGCCATATGGTTTCATTTTGGCGATGTAAAATTATAGGCAAAGTGGATATTGGAACCAATATTATTTCAAAAGTGAATGTTTGTAGAAACTATAAAAGTTTCATATGTTGACCTTAGAATCCCTGAGTTGCCGTAGCTACTTAAGTCAAGTAGTGCAAGCTAAGGCAATTTGGGAATTCTGAGGATGGTATTCTTGTAAGCCCTCAGGTCAACTTAAGAAACTTTCGCAGTTTCTACAAACATTTTGCTTTGAACTAATGTTTTATCTAATATCCACTTTGCAGATGTAATTATAAATTGTTTATTTTTAGAATTTTCCATTGAATCTTTTCGGACTGCGGCTGACTGCGGATAGTGAACCCATGGATAAGGGGGAGGGGACTACAGTATATAAATTAAAGAGTATAGGCCCTAGTACATAACCCTTAGGTACTTCACTAGTCACTTTCCTCTGTCTAGATTCCACTCCACCATAAATTATACTCTAGTGTCTGTCTGTGAGCCACCCTTATCCATGATATCAGCTTCATATTCATTCCCACTTGCTCCAACCTTTGTAATATTTTTCCATGTGGTATTCTCTCAAATGCCTTTGCAATTCTGCTGTCATTCTATTACAAAACAGTAAATTACAAAGGCAGGACCTACCTTTTACAAAGGCATGTCACCCACCATAGAGTATTGTATCCAATCCACCCACTGCTGGATTTTATCTTTAACCAAGTTTTCGAGTACTTGAACTGCCACTCCTGAGATATTAATTGGTCTGTTATTTGCTACTTTTAAAAAGTTATCTTTTCCTGGTGCTGACATTTAAAGTCACCATATTTAGTTGTCATAACGTTTATGCTAAAATTTGGAATCGGGGAAAAAAAAAAAAAAAAGATAAAAGTTTAACCTTACACAAATCAAATACCACTAAAAAAACTGTTAAAAACAAATCTTACTTCTCCTCTTTCAGAAATCTCTGCTGACTGTTGTTCATGTAGCCTCTTACTAACAGTGTTCAAGGACAGTCATTAACCACGCTACCGGCCAAGACATCAATAAACATCAAGGTTATCATGGATGCAAAGTGCATATTAAAATTGTAATACCATTGATATTACATTGAAATATATGATGGATACAAAGCATATGAGAATGCGTATTTGATCCATAATGGCCAGTAAGGTGGTTAAAGCAGCTGAAAATATCTTAGGAAGAGAATGCAGTATTAACAAACCTTGGATAACCTGAGAAATATTAGAGCTTTGTGATCTGTGGAAAAGATTATGACCGATTTGTCACATTGGGAACAACAATGAACAGTATAATTATCTGAATAGACAGATTAAAAATGAATTAAAGTTTGTAAAAAATAAATGATTATCTGAAGTATGCAAACAAATTGAGGTTAATCTTCATAAGATTAACCATACAATAGCATACCAAATAATTAAGAAATTAAGAAGGCCTTTTGTTCATTAGAGCTGGATAATTGAAGATGAAGATGGAACAGATATTATTGATCATGAAAAAAATTAAAAAGATGGTATGATTATTCAAGTATGAAAATAGCTTGAACCAACAAAATTTAGAGGGAAATTGTCCCAAATGTAACAGAGAACAGTAATTATTCTGTACTTAGAGATGAAGTAGAAGGAGTCACCTTAAGATCAAAATCAGGAAGAACAGCAGCAATTGTCAAAATCCCATCAGAACTAATTAAAAAGGGAGAGGCCCTATTGTTAGTGCACTTCACAAAATTTGCTTGCTGGTGTGTAACACTGAGATCTGTCCAAAAGATTGATGCACAATTATTATTTCCACTCCAGAAAAAAGGAAACTGCAAAAAATGCAATACTTTTAGAACAGTTACCATCTTCAGCTGTCCGGGCAAAATATTTTTGGAAATCTTACTCTAACATATTGAAATAAAAATGGAATCCAGTTTTTCATACTTCCAAGCTACATTCAGAAAGAACAGAAGTACAATTGATCATATGCTGGCCTGGTTGGCCAGCCAAAAGGCTGTGGGTTTGAATCCTGCTGTGGGCATGGATGTTTGTGATTGTCTGTGGAAATGCTAGTTGTGGTGGGTAGTAGATGGCGTTGGTGTAGTTTGTGGAGAAAGAGAATTGTAGAGTAGATTCCCTTCCTTGATGAGTCTTTGGACTCCCTGGAGGTGTCATGTAATAATAATGTATTTACACACACACACACACACACACACACAGTAGTTAATTCAGTAGTTCTATGTGGAAGTGAAACTTGGACCTTCCTAAAGAGAGATGTAAAGAAATTTCTGGCATTTGAAATGAGGTATCTGTAATAAAGATGTAAGATCAGGATATTAGAACACAAATTGCAAAAGCAACAGCAGCACTCCAAAAACTATAACCACTATGGACAGATAACAAGCTTACAATTACAGATAATTATGCCTTCTTTACACACACACACACACACACACACACACACACACACACACACACACACACACACACAGTAGTTAATTCAATACTTCTATGTGAAAGTGAAACATGGACATTCCTAAAGAGAGATGTAAAGAAATTTCTGGCATTTGAAATGAGGTGCTATAGATGATTTTTAAAGATACCATACCTGAATCATGTCACAAATTTTGAAGTAAGGCAGAGAATCAGTTCTTTTGCTGGTCCAAGAGATAACTTTGTAACTAAGATTCAAAGGAAACAACTCATCTGGCGTGGTCATATATACGGCAGATGTAATGGCCTCCCATTACAACTTCTTGAAGGACTTATTCCAGGAATAACTTGAACAAGTGACAGGCCTAGAATAAACTGGATATACAATATATATATATATATATATGACAGAATGATCATTGACTCGGTTAACATACATAGTTTTATGAAAAAATTGAATGACTAGAACCGAGATTTAATTAAAAAGGTTTTAATATAAACACACTACTAGTTTCGGCCTGTAACAGCCTTCTTCAGGTGACATTATAAAAGAAAAAACACTAAACATTGAGGGTTAAAAGACTATGAACAACATAGACAGTCTTTATACATAATTAGCATGAAAACGTTGTAGTTGTATTTGAAGCTGTTCTTTCATTTGTTGCATTGTTAGGAGAGTGCGTGCTTGCTGCATCACGTGAACGCCAGTACATGATCACAGCTGAATGACTATCTGGGAGGTTGTAGCTTAAGTTGTTATTTAGATGAACAGAATTGAAGATGATTTCTCTCAATTCCACAATTTTTCTCTCTATTTCATCACTACAACGGAAGATGTTTGTAGATTTTTCCCAGCAGACTTTGTGACTTTGGTTATCATCATTAGGATTAGCCGAGAAAAGGATATGACTTGATAATGCACTCGCTCACTGTCTCTTGTAAGTAATGTCTCTCATGTGTTCTTCCATACGCATTTCGACAGATTTATCTGTCTGCCCGAAATAAGGAATATCGCAGTCACATAATATTTTATATACGCCAGGGTATTTGAGTTGATGATGACAAGGTTTTGGGTGGCTAATTCAGGAATGGATCTTTGGAAGTGGAGTGAACAAGGTTCTGATATTGTATTTTTTTAGAACTTTTGCTAATTTATGTGAAACAGTACTTATGTAAGAAATAGATATATTGCTTTTGAATCTGTTTCTTCTGAGTGATGTCTAGGAGGATTAAGAAGGAATTTGTTAATGATTTTCTTGGAATATCCATTAACTTCGAAAGAAGTTTTCAGATGGTTTATTTCTGTAAGCAGTTCATTTGGATCATCAAGAAGAGAACGGGCTCTATGTCCCAAGCTGGAAATTATTCCAAGCTTATGAGGAGGGAAATGATGGGACTGACTGTGCAGATATCTGTTGGTCTGTGTGGGTTTTCTATATATCGATATTTTTAGTTTACCAGAAGAGCGAGTCAGTTTGACATCAAGAAAAGGCAAGCAATTATCCGTTTCAAGCTCAGCAGTAAACTTAATACTTTGATGTCGGCTATTGATATGTTCGAGGAAAACCATAAGGGATTCATGTCCATGGCTCCAAACAATGAAGACATCATCCACATAACGTTTCCAAACTTTAGGTGTTAAAATAAAGGAAGAGATAGCCTTGGTTTCAAAATCTTCTAAGTAAATATTTGCAAGAACTGGAGATAAAGGATTACCCATAGCCAGTCCATGATTTTGTTTGTATATATTATCTTGAAATTTGAAGTAACCGGACCTGATGCAATGTGTAAGCAAGGCTAACATTTTTTTGGATAACTTGTCCTTGAGTAATGTTAGGACTTCATCTGTTGGGACATTAGTGAACAAAGAAGTTATGTCCAAGCTAGCCATGATGTCATTTTCATCAACTGTAATATCCTTGATGTATGTAACAAATTCTGCAGTGTTCTTGATAAAGGATGGTGATTTCCCTGAAAAACTTTTGAGGTATTTGGCAAGGTATTTTGAAAGATTGTATGTAGGAGAATCGATACCTTCTGCAATTGGGCGTAATGGGGTGTTCTCTTTATGGATTTTAGGAACACCATATATGCGAGGAATTAACAGATGGAGAGAGCGTAGAGATAAACGGACGTTTCGGGATAATTCAGTTGTTGTTTTTAATAAGTTGTTTGTACAATTTTGAAGTTCTCGAGTTGGATCTCTCTCAAGTATTGAGTAGGTATCATTATGTAGTAATTCAATCATTTTATTCTTGTAATCTTCGGGGTTCAGGATGACTGTTGCATTTCCTTTATCTGCAGGGAGGATGATTATATCTCTGTTGTTTTTTAAACTTTTAATAGCTTTGCGTTCAGTTGAAGTAATGTTGTCTGCAGGTGGTTTTGCATTATTGATAATAAAGATTGATTCAATACGTAGAAGGTTTGCATCTTGTGGAGGGAGAAAAGAAGCAGCTTTTTCTATTTTTGTAAGTAGTGTCTCCTTTGGTATTAATTTTGGGGAAGGAATGAAGTTTAGACCTTTACTAAGGATGCTTTGTTCTACATCTGAAAGTATATAGGAGGATTTGTTGATAACGACTGTCAATATTGATGTGTGGTTTTGAGTTCCTATTATTTTGTAATCTCTTTAACGTTTCAAATTTTCTTATAAGATTTACTTTGTTATTATATTGTATTTTTGCTGCTTGAGATTCACAGTATGTATTAAAGGTATGCCAACTTTCATTATCTAGAGATTCTTCCAGTATTTCAGCTATGGTTCTTTTTTTATTGAAAAGAAAAGCGAGAGTGCGTTTAGTATCCGATATTCTTTCAGACAGTAGGTCTAATTTAGCTTTATGATAGATTCTCTTCGCACGTTCAGTTGTTATGTTTTCTTTAAAGCATATAAATTTAGGAAAGACAGCATGGAATTTGCAACGTTTTAAGAAGACCAACCTGTTGATGTTTAGTCCAATCCTCTTTAGTGTCTTGTTGAAGTTTCTTTTATTATTGATAATAGAAGCCTCGTCATGAAGGTTATAGATGACAGAATGATCATTGACTCGGTTAACATACATAGTTTTATGAAAAAATTGAATGACTAGAACCGAGATTTAATTAAAAATTTTTTAATAAACACACTACTAGTTTCGGCCTGTAACAGCCTTCTTCAGGTGACATTATAAAAGAAAAAACACTAAACATTGAGGGTTAAAAGACTATGAACAACATAGACAGTCTTTATACATAATTAGCATGAAAATATTGTAGTTGTATTTGAAGCTGTTCTTTCATTTGTTGCATTGTTGGGAGAGTGCGTGCTTGCTACATCACGTGAACGCCAGTACATGATGACAGCTGAATGACTATCTCGGAGGTTGTAGCTTAAATTGTTATTTAGATGAACAGGATTGAAGATGATTTCTCTCGATTCCACAATTTTTCTCTCTATTTCGTCACTGCAATGGAAGATGTTTGTAGATTTTTCCCAGCAGACTTTGTGACTTTGGTTATCATCATTAGGATTAGCCGAGAAAAGGATATGACTTGATAATGCACTCGTTTGCTGTCTCTTGTAAGTAATGTCTCTCATGTGTTCTTCCATACGCATTTTGACAGATTTGTCTGTCTGCCCGAAATAAGGAATATCGCAGTCACATAATATTTTATATACGCCAGGGTATTTGATTTGATGATGACAAGGTTTTGGGTGGCTAATTAAGGAACGGATCTTTGGAAGTGGAGTGAACAAGGTTCTGATATTGTATTTTTTTAGAACTTTTGCTAATTTATGTGAAACAGTACTTATGTAAGGAATAGATATATTGCTTTTGAATCTATTTGTTTCTTCTGAGTGATGTCTAGGAGGATTAAGAAGGAATTTGTTAATGATTTTCTTGGAATATCCATTAACTTCGAAAGAAGTTTTCAGATGGTTTATTTCTGTAAGCAGTTCATTTGGATCATCAAGAAGAGAACGGGCTCTATGTCCCAAGGTGGAAATTATTCCAAGCTTATGAGGAGGGAAATGATGGGACTGACTGTGCAGATATCTGTTGGTATGTGTGGGTTTTTTATATATCGATATTTTTAGTTTACCAGACATCAATATTGACAAAGTCGTTATCAACAAATCCTCCTATATACTTTCAGATGTAGAACAAAGCATCCTTAGTAAAGGTCTAAACTTCATTCCTTCCCCAAAATTAATACCAAAGGAGACACTACTTACAAAAATAGAAAAAGCTGCTTCTTTTCTCCCTCCACAAGATGCAAACCTTCTACGTATTGAATCAATCTTTATTATCAATAATGCAAAACCACCTGCAGACAACATTACTTCAACTTAAATCAAAGCTATTAAAAGTTTAAAAAACAACGGAGATATAATCATCCTCCCTGCAGATAAAGGAAATGCAACAGTCATCCTGAACTCCGAAGATTACAAGAATAAAATGATTGAATTACTACATAATGATACCTACTCAATACTTGAGAGAGATCCAACTCGTGAACTTCAAAATTGTACAAACAACTTATTAAAAACAACAACAACTGAATTATCCCGAAACGTCCATTTATCTCTACGCTCTCTCCATCCGTTAATTCCTCGCATATATGGTGTTCCTAAAATCCATAAAGAGAACACCCCATTACGCCCAATTGTAGAAGGTATCGATTCTCCTACATACAATCTTTCAAAATACCTTGCCAAATACCTCAAAAGTTTTTCAGTTAAATCACCATCCTTTATCAAGAACAGTACAGAATTTGTTACATACATCAAGGATATTACAGTTGTTGAAAATGACATCATGGCTAGCTTGGACATAACTTCTTTGTTCACTAATGTCCCAACAGATGAAGTCCTAACATTACTTAAGGACAAGTTATCCAAAAAAATGTTAGCCTTGCTTACACATTGCATCAGGTCCAGTTACTTCAAATTTCAAGATAATATATACAAACAAAATCATGGACTGGCTATGGGTAATCCTTTATCTCCAGTTCTTGCAAATATTTACTTAGAAGATTTTGAAACCAAGGCTATCTCTTCCTTTATTTTAACACCTAAAGTTTGGAAACGTTATGTGGATGATGTCTTCATTGTTTGGAGCCATGGACATGAATCCCTTATGGTTTTCCTCGAACATATCAATAGCCGACATCAAAGTATTAAGTTTACTGCTGAGCTTGAAACGGATAATTGCTTGCCTTTTCTTGATGTCAAACTGACTCGCTCTTCTGGTAAACTAAAAATATCGATATATAGAAAACCCACACATACCAACAGATATCTGCACAGTCAGTCCCATCATTTCCCTCCTCATAAGCTTGGAATAATTTCCACCTTGGGACATAGAGCCCATTCTCTTCTTGATGATCCAAATGAACTGCTTACAGAAATAAACCATCTGAAAGCTTCTTTCGAAGTTAATGGATATTCCAAGAAAATCATTAACAAATTCCTTCTTAATCTTCCTAGACATCACTCAGAAGAAACATATAGATTCAAAAGCAATATATCTATTCCTTACATAAGTACTGTTTCACATAAATTAGCAAAAGTTCTAAAAAAATACAATATCAGAACCTTGTTCACTCCACTTCCAAAGATCCGTTCCTTAATTAGCCACCCAAAACCTTGTCATCATCAACTCAAATACGCTGGCGTATATAAAATATTATGTGACTGCGATATTCCTTATTTCGGGCAGACAGACAAATCTGTCGAAATGCGTATGGAAGAACACATGAGAGACATTACTTACAAGAGACAGCGAGCGAGTGCATTATCAAGTCATATCCTTTTCTCGGCTAATCCTAATGATGATAACCATAGTCACAAAGTCTGCTGGGAAAAATCTACAAACAAATTCCGTTGCAGTGATGAAATAGAGAGAAAAATTGTAGAATCGAGAGAAATCATCTTCAATCCTGTTCATCTAAATAACAACTTAAGCTACAACCTCCCAGATAGTCATTCAGCTGTGATCATGTACTGGCGTTCACGTGATGCAGCAAGCACGCACTCTCCCAACGATGCAACAAATGAAAGAACAGCTTCAAATACAACTACAATGTTTTCATGCTAATTATGTATAAAGACTGTCTATGTTGTTCATAGTCTTTTAACCCTCAATGTTTAGTGTTTTTTCTTTTATAATTTCACCTGAAGAAGGCTGTTACAGGCTGAAACTAGTAGTGTGTTTATATTAAAACCTTTTTAATTAAATCTCGGTTCTAGTCATTCAATTTTTTCATAAAAATATATATATATATATAAATTGGACAGGTGCTTCACTTAAGAACTTAAAGCATCTTTCAAGGACTGAGTGATAGATTTCTGAAGAAATATTTCCTGATATCTACTTGATTGTCATGGTTCCTTATGAAGTATCGAAAGAAAAAGAAGAATTTGCTACTTCTGTCTTGGAGCCACTTTTATATAATGGAATTATGGAAGTATATGTCATATTTATAAAGTAATATTTTTGTCTTATTAACCAGGTCAACCTCATAATGTTAGTAGTTTCAGAACTTTCTGAATGTTCTGCCTATATAATAACCATATTTTTTTCAGATGTTAAAATGAAAAAAAGATATATTTGTCTGATTATAGTGAAATTAATATATATTTCTTGGGGGGGTGGAAGGCATTTCATTTTGAACATTCCAGTATATAAATGTCGGTAAACAAATGTAATTTTTTATGTATATTCTTGAACATAGAATTAAGTACATTCCAGCTGAAGATGCTGCTGTTCACCAGCAATCTGCTGTTCTTGCCCAGATGCATGAAGGCAGAGAATCACCATTTTATTTTGTGCCTAGGCAGCCATCCCCTAGGTAAATATCTGTAGAATATCAATGATATATTTTATTATTTACAATAAAATTTCCTTGCTTATAGTTTATAGTATACAGGCAACCCCCATATAAGATGGTTTCACTCTGACACATTTAGAGAATTTGTGATAAATCTCACATGACATGGTATTTTTCAGCCTTCAAGTAGAGAAAATTTGCTATTATTTTGAATGTATTTTTTTGACATTTGCATTAATTTTTTGTGAATCGAAGTGTTGACTCCCTAGCCATTATGAAAAAAAATCAATAAATAAAATAAAATAAAAATGAATAAATAATAAAATAAAATTATTGGGAAATTCCCATATTTTGTTAGGAAATCTATTCGATTCTGTGCTTGTTTGAGACCATCAAAAATTGTGACTTTGAAGTGTGCAGTTTATGACTTAAGGTTCTTGTAAGATTATTTTATTTTTATTTGATTGTTTATATATTTCTGGCAGAGCTGGGACAAGGATGAGGCAAATGAGGCACTTGCCTCAGGTGAACAATGGGAAAGGGTGGCAAATTGGTGAAAAATGAAAATTAATAACTTGCAAAAATAAAAAAGCCAAATGTATCTTGCAATGTTCATCAAATACTTTAAGCAAACTAACGATTTGCGTCGGGCGTTATTGCTTGATACACTTGTTTCCTCGTATGATATCGCCCTAGTAAGCGGTATGGTATGTGAGCTTGGGCATGTTCGTTGTACATTAATGTGCATTATTTGTGCAGTGTGCTAATATGACGGCGAGCAGAAGGTATTATTTTAAATACGTTAAACTTAAGGTAAGTTTTCTATTATATAAATTTGTAAAAATGTTTCATTGTATGTTGCATTATATTACGACTGCAATATTATTTTCCATTTTTATTTGTAATGTAATCAAAAGTTATTACATTACAAATATATAATTTTTCTTTTCCAGATGAACTAATGGCGTCAAGAAAACCGAGTGGTGCTGACTATAGGAAAAGAAGAAAATTGAGAAATGAAACAAATCAACATAGTGTAATACAGTTGCAAAATTGGCTAGAAAAACTGAGTACTTCAAATACAAGCAGTTCACTCGAGACAATACTGGTGAAGACTCAAGAAAAGATGATTGAACTTGAAGAAAACACTACCATTGAAGATCAAGAAAAAGGAAGAGAAGTTGAAGAAGAAGAAATTGAAATATGAGAAAATTCGACAGAACAAGAAAAAGAGGTATTTAATTCTATTAATTTCAACGATCCTCCTTCATGGCCGCCTATTACGGATAAAATCAGATGTGTTCTAATTGAACATGGATCAGAACAAGGAGAAGACGCAGATTTTAGGGAATCCGCTTCAGACGATGGCAGGAGATTTTCAAAGGAATGGTTTTTAAAAAATATTCCAATGGAGAGCGAGTCCATCGTAACTGGCTCATTTTTTCAAAAATATCTATGTCGATATTTTGTTTTTCATGTATCCTTTTTGATAAAGCAGGTAAAACGGATTCTGCCATCTGCAATCAAAGCTGAGGATTTAAAGATTGGAAAAATCTAAATCGAATTTCCGATCATGAAAATTCTGTATTTCATCGCAACACGTATCTCCATTGGAAATGCTTTGAAAAGAAACTTAAAACTGGTGGTTTTATAGACAATTTGTTGCAAAAAAGCAATACAGACAGAAAAGGAAAGATGGCGAAATATTTTACGTGTTGTGTTAGAGGTTATTTTATTTTGTGCAAAGAATAATTTACTACTTGGCGGTACAAGAAATTATTGGTAATCTGAATGCAGGAATTTTTATAAACTTGATTGAATTAATAAGCCAATACAATATGACCATTGCAGAACATGTTGCTAATCATAAGAAGGGGTCTGTTTCATACTTATCTAATAAGATTCAAAACGAATTTCTTTTACTCTTAGAGAACCATGTTCGAACTGAAATTCTTTCTAGAATTAAAGAATCAAAATACTTTTCCTTGATGTTTGACTGTATGCGTGATGTATCGCATCACGAACAAATGTGCCAAATTATTCGATATGTAGTTATTAGGAACGATTCTATTACAATTGAAGAAAGCTTTATAGATTTTATAGCAATAAAAGAAAAAACTGGTAGCGGTTTAGCCTATGAAATTGTCAATAAATTAGAAAGAGATGGACTCGATATTCTAAACGTTAGAGGTCAAGGATATGACAATGGGGCAAACATGGCGGGTGTTTATAATGGAGTACAAGCCATAATTTCTCAAAAAAATGAACAAGCTATGTACATTCCTTGTGCGGCTCACAGCCTTAATTTGGTTTGTAAAAATGCTGCTTCTTCAAATGCTAACATGATCACATTTTTCGGAATCGTTCAGAGACTTTATACGTTTTTTGTGAATTCGACGACTTGATGGGATAAACTAATGTCTATATTAAAAAAACTTTAAAAGGTCATACAGACACATGATGGGCCTCAAGAGCAAATGCCATCAAGGAATTGCACCAACAAATACCCCAAGTGTATAAGATATTAATTGATTTGTCCACGTGGTTAGCCTAGTGGCTATGTGCTTCGCAACCATATGACTGGGGAAGGAGTATCCTAGGTTCAATTCCTGTTGACGACGCGAGGAGCTTAAGGATCTTCCTCAGCCATAGCCAAGTTAGCCAGTCTTGGGTGTGGACAGCAGGGTTTTTCCCACCAGTTTATCTGGGGTATTTCATCCCGCAAGTAGGCAAACTGGTCCAGTGAACACATACGGATTACAGTCAGGAATACTGACACAGCCATAGGTCTGATTCGTCAGCTATGCCGGTTCCGGAGCCCGGATTAAATTTGGGGGGACTGAGATGGTGCCGTACCTCCCCGTAAAGGGGATTCATGGCCGTGTATCATCATACGATTATTATTATTAATTGATTTGAAAAATGAGCAATCATTGCAATGCGCTATTAAAAGCATATTGAAGCAAATAAATTTTAAATTCTTATGTACGTTATCTACATGGAATTTAATATTGCAAGAAGTTGATAAAATAAACAAACCTTTGCAATCAAAAATGATAACTTTTATTTAAGCTTCACATTTAATAGAAGGATTATCTAATTCCTTGCAGCAAATGAGAGACACCATGGGAAAATATTTTTTCTAAGAGTGAAAAGTTGGCTTCAGAAATGGAATTGTCTACAGATTTTGAAAACAAATGAAGCCAAATTATTAAATT
The DNA here is from genome assembly GCF_054136105.1 of Typopeltis vanoorti. Lineage (NCBI taxonomy): Eukaryota > Metazoa > Arthropoda > Arachnida > Uropygi > Thelyphonidae > Typopeltis > Typopeltis vanoorti. The sequence continues at coordinate 44,191,922 of NC_143551.1, read as the reverse complement.
AGATGATCAATCTAAGCAATTAGTTCCTTATAATGATAAATATTTATTTACAGTAGAAATGAAAGGAGTAATAGTTATTTTAATAACACAAGTTAGATGGAGATGTGAAAAACTATATGGGGATTTCGTCTGACTTCGAATTTTTAACAGATGAAAAGTTAAAGTCGATGGATACAGAAAATTTAAAAAAGCAGCTTGTGATTTATCCCTTAACTATCCAAATGATATAAATTCTGTAGAATTATTATCCGAAATAATCAGTTTCAAAAATCAGGCAGTGACGTTAATTCCAGACCTTAAATCAGCTACAAGCTTAGATCTTTTAAAAACGATTCATGAATATAGTTTAGTTCAGTCCTATCCAAATTTAGAAGTTGCATTGAGAATAGTCCTAACACTCACTACCTGTTACTGTAGCTTCTGGTGAAAGAGGCTTCAGTAAACTAAAAATTATCAAAACATATTTAAGATTGTCACTTGCTCAGGAAAAATTGTCAAATATAGCAATTTTATCAATCGAACAAGAATTTACAAAACAAATTATCTCAAAAAAAAAAAGAAAAAAGAAAAAAACTGCACCAAATTGTAAATGTATTAAAAGATTGTGTAATGTATGCAGTAACACATCAGATTACATGATGAAACCTATGTATTGTTCCTCTAATCCTTGTTCAGTGAAAGGTTTAATTTAAAACATGTTTCCAGTATATTGGAATGCAAATAAAAAAAGCCTGCCAATTTATGTAAAGAATGGCTTATAAATTATTAGTTATTACTATTTTTAATAAAAATTAAGTTTCCAGTAGTTATAAAAAAAAAAATAGTGCATTTTTGTTAGCTTTTGAAATGTAACCCCCCTGACATCCCCATGTATTTTGTAACAGGTTCTTAGTCCTGTTTCATGCTAGATTTCATAAATTTTTACCTGAGATTTTATAGGAACCTAACTCATATTATATGAGGGTAACCTGTATAACCACTATTTAAGAGAAGACAAAAATAAGACATATCTCTTAGTATCAGTCTTTTCCTCCTACTCTATTTAGATGAACAAGGTAAAATCTCTTTCACAAACTATCCACACTATGAATCCTCTGATTAGTCATCAGAAAAATATTCTGCAGTCTTGATATTAACAGGTCTCCTGTTCCTAATGGTATCCCTCCAATTGAACTAAAAACTTGTGTTCCAGAACTAACATCCATCTCATATTTCCTCTAATGCCATTTGAAATCTCATCATACCAAAATGCATAACTTTACACTTGCTAACATTGAAATGATAGCCATTGTCATTTCCTGTCTATTCAAATCATTCTGCAAGTGCTGTATATCAGTAGCACCTCTGTGTAGATTGGAACGATAATGGTTCTATCTATGCATTAATGATATTGGGAAGTTACTGACAAAAGAAGTCCAGTTGTTTGCTGAACTGCCATACTTAAGGGTATGCTACTGGTGACCTTAAGTCTGGCAAACCCTGCATCCCCCAATATGCAATTTTCTGATACCTGTCCATTCACCACCCACTTATCCAAATCATTAGTTTATATTCCAAGTCTTTATTCGGTAATAAAGTTTATATTCCAATCCCATATACTCAAATTTATTCAACAGCCTTTCTTGTCATGTCCTTTTAAATGTATACAACCAGGACAACGGCCTAACCAGTTCAGCTGGAACATTCCATAAGCATCCCCTCTGTCCCTTTTGCCAAATTGTTATTCAGGTTATTCAACAGCTCCAGAATCCCTTCTCATGACCTCTATCTACTCATCCAACCTACTGGTAGCAATGCACACCATGTTGCATACACACTAGGTTGATAGCAAAGTGAGCACTCATTTTTTTTTATTTGAATATTTGTATCTGCTTTTGACATAGGTGTATCCACATCATTACGATCTTCTTATGAATCTCTTTCTTAGTAATTACACATCCATTTTCCTCCCACCTTATTTGATCTAGGAACTTTACAGACACTTTCACATACCGCATCGCTTGAGCATCTTTCCAAAGCTTCCCATGCACTGCTAATATCCTTCTCATTCAGTAAGCAATACTATGTTGCATAGTATTCTCTTGTTTGTATAATTTTCAGGTTTGTAGACCAGAAGTGAGAAATCTCCATAGAGTCAAAACATGCATTGTCGGAAACCTTTTTTTTTAAACACTAGCTCTTATTCACACAAAACCTCTTATACTGCTCCTTAAACTTATTTTCTGATGAAGCACTTGCAACCACCTCTGGCAACTCATTTCATCCATTCAGCCATTCACCCCCCCCCCCCACACACACACACCAAAAAATCTTTCAGTTGGCCACATTAAACTGGCAGCCATTTACCTTTGTATAACAATTACATTATGTTATGTAATGAATATAATAATAATTAATAATATAATAACATAAGTTATGTTATATAAATATAATATATAAATAATAATAATGTTCATTGTATTGGACAAGAAATCATATTTCATATATTTCTATTTAATCCTTTACCAAAGTATAATTTTGCTTAAGTATGCATGAATCTGTATCAAACAAGCAATGATTTGGAGACAGAACAATATACAGAACAATTTGGCATTCCGAGTAGCAGATGTAACAGTTATACAACAGTTCAAAATCAGAAATTCATTGTATATTTGATGCTAAATTTTTCTTATCCATTAAAAGTTTTGTTTATTACCAAGGAAGGAATTGCTTACTCAAGTATAAATCTCTTGAGCTCCTGGTAATATAATGGTCTCCTTATATATATAATTTAGTAAATATAGGCATAAATAAATTTCATTCCATTCCATTTTTAAGGAAGGCAATTAGAGAATGAATTATACATTGTAAAAAAATAATTTATCAATTATTTGTTTTACAAATAATTGACAATTATTTCAATTCTGTGCTCTTATTTCATTGAAACAAAAGCACCCTATTATATGTTTAAAAAACAGATAAGAAAAAATCTGGAGTGGTAATGGATAAAGGTGATTATGAGAGGAAGGTAGGCCTCTTCTTACAGCTTACACTTCTTTTATGCAAGAGATATAATTTATTTCTTGATAAGGAGTGCATCCTAGAAGAAGAGGTCTATCAACTTCTCATAATCATCCTACCAAAACATGAATTACACAGTTGAATAAGCTCTTTGATGAAGTTGTGCTGGGATGATAACATAGTAAAGAAACTACACACTTAATTTGCAAGAGCTTTGTGTTTACACAGGCCCCTGAAAATACATAAAGAAGGCTGCTCTATGAGACTCATTTTGAAATGTATCGACTCTTTTACATAAAGAGTGACTAAGTTTCTTTCCCATGTTCTAAGTGCACATATATGTAGAAGGAATGGATGCGTGTTTTTGGATGTGTGGAGTGAGTTCAGGGAAGATTGGACTTGAATAAGAGGGATGGCCTACACTTGAATGTGTTTGACATCAGGAGTCTTGAAAAACTAATAACTGGTATGAGACCTAATGCACAGAGGCAGAGAAACTAAATTATAATGGGAGGAATGGTGAGAACACGTAAGAGTGACAATGTTATATAAGTGTGTTAATGAATTAAATTGGCATTATCATGGAAATGATTATGAGGAAAGAACGATTTTGGCTTTATATTCGTCTGGTTTGGACCCATCAAATGTGTGCAAAGATGACTACATTAAGGCACTAGAGAAGAAAAAGAGATCTGCAAGTTGTCCAACTGTGTCATGCAGACTACAGACAAGAGTATACAAAAATCATGCAGGTAACTTATTGTGTCTGTACACAAATGCTAGGGATATCAGAAATAAAGAGAAATAAATCAGTATGTTGGGACCTCAGATTGTAGGCATTAGCGAGACCTGGCTCTCAGAATCAGACATACTAACTGGTGTAAAGGGTACAGTATTTTTTGGAAGGATAGACAAAATAGGAGAGGAGGGGTCGTGCTGCTAATGATATTGGATGATGTGAATTCAGTTATTGTTGAGAACCCTGATTGTAATGCTAGTAAAAGTCTTTCATCTGGCAGTGAATTTGAAGCCATCTGGTGTGAGGTAAAATCTAACAAGATCAAATACATAGTGGAGTGTTGTTACAGTAGTGAACCATTTGCTAGTGATGAAGAAATTAATCACTGAATAAAGTTGATGTGCATGAAAAGAGTAATCATAATGGGGGACTTTAATTATCCAAACATTGATTGGGGAACAATAAAATCTCATGATAAAAATAAAACCGAATTTATTGAGCTGTTGCGAGACAAATTCCTGAAGCAGTATGTGACAGAAGGAACTTGAGATCAAAGAGTGTTAAATTTGATTATAGTGTCAGAGGGTGTTTAAAGATATCACTATACTGCCTCCGGTTGGTGATAGTGATCATGTAGTATTCTTATTCACTTTGGAAGTGGCTAAGTTTATGAATTCTCCATTTGGAAAAGGTTGGAATGGAGATAATATTGACAGTGCATGGGAAACATTTAAAAAATACTTAAATGATGGAATATCAGAATATGTCCTGGCTGTTCGAAGAATAAATTGTGTACGAGTCAAATGTGTAATCTTATCAAGCAAGAGATTCATAAGAAAAGGATGATGTGGAAGGAATATCATATGCATAAGAATGATATCCATTATGAAAATTATAATCATCAGGCCAGAAGAGTCACAAATGTCATTCTGAAAGCTAAGTGAGTATGAAAAGAAACTAGCTCTGCAGCCAAAGATAACCCCAAAGAATTCTATCAATATGCTGCAAGTGAAAGAAAGAATGAACATGAAAGAATAATTCTACTGAATGCAGATGGTGGGAGGATGACAGATGCAGAAGAGGTTGTTCAACTAATGGGTTCCCATTTTACTAAAAAGCTATCACACCGGTGTAGGCAACATTGAATTCGCTGCTACCTCTGCACTGGATGAAGAAACTCAGATGTATGAGGAGAAGGTATTAGAGATGTTTCACAAAGTGAATAAGAATTCAGCAGTAGGGACTGATTGGATATCAGACGGATGTTTAGTATGAGTCTCAAAACTGGGAAGATTCCCAGAAATGGAAAGAATGTATAGTAATTCCATTGCAAAAGGGTGGTGCAAAGACCAATGCATCCAACTATCAACCAATCAGTATTTTAGGAGTGGTGGTGAAGATTTTGGAAACATTGGTTAGAGCTCACATTCAGAAATTCATTGACAAAGAAGCTCTAATTTGCAATGAAGAGCATTGGTTTACTAAGGGAAGGTCATGTTTTAGCAACTTGCTCACGTTCTATAATAATGTTGCCATTGAGCTAGACACGGAGGAATGGATACACCATGAAACTTTTGGATTTTGTTAAGGCTTTTGACAGAATAAAGCATGGAAAACTGTTGCATAAATTGGAGAATGTGGATTTGGATTGTAAAATATCAGTGGATAAAAGGATGGGTGATTGACAGATATCAAAAAGTGGTATACATGAGAGTCTGCAAGATTTAAGGTACCAAAGAATCAGCCCTTGTTCCACTGTTATTCAGTCTACATTAATGCCATTCGGAACAATTTGACAAGCGACATACAGATATATGATGATGATGCAAAGATAGGTAGGGTAATCATGCATGCAGCTGATGTGCAGTACTTGCAGAATGTACCAAAGAATCAGCCCTTGTTCCACTGTTATTCGGTCTGTACGTTAATGCCATTCGGAACAATTTGACAAGCGACATACAGATATATGCTGATGATGCAAAGATAGGTAGGGTAATCATGCATGCAGCTGATGTGCAGTACTTGCAGAATGATTTGAATAGGCTGGAAATGATGGGCATGGGAAAATGGATGTCAGTTCAATATTAATAACTATAAAGTCATGCACTTTGGTATGATTAGATATTCAGTGTCGTATTATATTGGTGGAATTATGCTAGAATAAACTGATCATAGTAGGGGTCTTGTTAGTAGATAGGAAGCTGAAGTTCAGAGGCCATGTAGCAAAGATTGCAAATACAACTCAAAAGATATGAGTTGATGGAAGTTTTTTCACTTGGCTATGCTACCAATTATATATTTGGTTTAATCTTTTATCCAAGTGTAAGCAAACAAAGTTTGTGCCTGAAGTATTTTCAGGACTGGGGTAACTCGTGGCAAAGGTGGTATAAGTTCTCATCACTTGCCTTAGTATCCCATAATGCAAAGCACATCCTTGCGGTCATGTATAATGCTATGCATTAAGGGAAGGGTCACTACCCAGACCGGTTTCGAACTTTATTGAGGTCTCATCAGTGGGAGCTGGACCCAGAGGTGGTAATACTATGGTGGAAGTGATGAAGAAGTATTCATCACTTCCACCTTATCATATTTCCATATGCCAGTTGCCAAAAGGTGTCATTCTCTGGATTAGAGATGAGTTGATGGAAGTTTTTTCACTGACTCTTCCCTTAATGCATAGCATTATAGATGTCTGCGAGGATATGTGCTTTACATTATGGGATACTAAAGCAAGTGATGAGAACTTATACCACTCTGCCACGAGTTGCCCCAGTCCTGAAAATACTTCAGGTGCAAACTTTGTTTGCTTACACTTCGATAAAGGATAAAAACAAATATATAATTGGTAACTTGCAACTGAAATGAACTTTGACATGTAAAGATAAGGATGTTATTTTGCCTCTTTACAAGGCCTTGATAAGACCTCACTTGGACTATTGTGTGCAGGTCTGTTCTCCTGGTTTCCATTGTTATCAAGATACAGTGAAGAGAGAGTGCAAAGGAGAATGTTAAGATGATATCAGGATTCTGGAATATTGATTATGAAGACAAATGAGAATTTGTAGACTGCAGACACTAGCAAACCTGAGAGAGAGAAGGTTGATATGATTGAGACTTACAAATGTCTGAAAAGGTTATACAGGATATCAATTAATGGAATTTTTTATTTTATGGAGGGTGGGGAAAGGACAAGGGGTGAGATCTAGATTTTTTGCTTATAGAGTGGTGCATGATTGGATTGAATTTCCATTGGATGTTTTCTATGTGGGCAAGTGTGAATGAATTCAAGCACAAGAAGGATAGCTGGCACGTGTAGTATGCACCAGCTATCATTCAATATCAGGATAATACCAGCTATAATAGCAATATCAGGACTCCGAAATGTTGGTTATGGAGAGAGGTTAATGCAATGTAAATTACAGAATTTTGTGGAGTAAAGGAAAAGAGGTGATATGATATAGATGTTTCTGCTAGTGAAGGGATTCTATCAAATTAATTCAGAGGGGATTATAAAAAGAGTAGAAGGTTAGAGGGGAAGAACAAGAGGCCATCCCTGGAAGTTGTGTGAAGTGATGAACAGTGGAGAGTAGATTTTTTACATGATGTGGGTGAATGAAACACATGACCAGGATGCATTGTTAATATAGGGAGTGTTATGAAATTTAAGCTTCGATGTGATAAATATGTTATTGGTTGAAGTAACATATTAATATAAATATGTTTATATTAATATAGAAACCAGTAACATATTAATATAAATATGTTACTGGTTTACCTCCCATTAAGAGTCTGCTGACTGCCCAGAGGTTGGAGTGATATAATAAAAGAATAATATTTTGGTCAGCTTCAATTTTCTCTCTCTCTCTCTGTGTTCACTAAACATTACTTTGTGGTGACACTATTTGCCTTAAATGTGAAGATTTGTGATTTATTATGATACAATCAGTATATTTTAGATGGAAATAACATATTTGATTAGCTTGAAGGTACAGCCATACCCAGAGTCTTATATCCCCCCCCCCCGCCTATTCTTGGATAATTGTTATTTAATTGTAAGTGGAGGTTTCTGTGGTTTAGAAGTTCATAAGGTATATTCCGGTAATTAGACCACATTTTTTTTTTATTATTATTAAGCTAAAAGCACAATAAAGAAATAAAACCTAACAAGTTTCGTAAGTCGTTTGACTTACATCTTCAGGGGTAAAAGGTAACTGAAAGTTAAAACAACAAAAAAGGAGAAATTAATAGTTCATACTATACAGTTGTAGCCATCTGACTGTTTATAAAATTAAAAAATCAGAATGCAGATTCAAAGCAGTGCTAAGTTTAAACAATGTTGGATGATGCCACGTTCTGTTGTTCACGATCATAATGTCCGAGGTCTGACTGAGGTATATTTTTTATCAAAGCTGACCAAACTTGGTGTAGAATTAAGCCTTGGTTTTTATTGCATTGTGTTGGAATTCTAAGCATGTTTGCAGCTTCTTTAAATTTCCTTATGTAACAGTTTTTTTCTATATAAGACATGTTTGTTTTCTGCAAGAGTACATTATGGCCAGTGGAAGTGGTATGAAAAGCTAGACCTGATTTGTTTTCTCTTCTGTTTTGTACATCCTTTTGGTGTTCATTCATGCGTATTTCCCCAGATCTTCCTTTTTTCAAAGCAATAATTTTTTGCTTTCAAGAATTATCTGAATAATGTACATAAGAAAATAAAATATACTTTAGAACAAGAAGAACTTAGAAAACTTCCTTTTCTTAACATCCTATTAGAAGTCAATGAAAAAGATAATAAACTTTCTTTCTCAATATATATAAAACCCACCAACACAGGAAGATTTCTTAATGCAGCTTCACACCACCGCCCTTTGCAAAAAATAGGTCTAATAAAAACCCTGAGGGACAGAGCTTATAATATTTCCAGCACAGAAAAACAGAGAAATGAAGAATTGGAATATTTAACACAGATCTTAAAAAAAACTGGTTATTAACTCAAGACTATCAAAAAAATCCTCCACATATCTCCTACAAGCATCCCACAGAAACAAGCTTTCAAAAACGCCATCATGCTTCCATATATCAAGAATGTTACAGACACGATGGCTAAATTATTAAACAAACATAACATCAAAGTAGCCTTTCTGCCGCTGGAAAAAATTTCAAGATTTCTATATCCCCCGAAACCTCCACATCATCCTTTAAAAAAAACAGGTGTTTATAAAATTTATTGTTCTTGCGGCATCTGCTACGTAGGACAGACAGGAAGATCTGGGGAAATACGCATGAACGAACACCAAAAGGATGTACAAAACAGAAGAGAACACAAATCAGGTCTAGCTTTCCATGCCACTTCCACTGGCGACGACAATGTACTCTTGCAGAAAACAAACATTTCTTATATAGAAAAAAACTGTTACATAAGGAAATTTAAAGAAGCTGCAAACATGCTTAGAATTCTAACACAATGCAATAAAAAACCAAGGCTTAATTCTACACCAAGTTTGGTCAGCTCTGATAAAAAATATACCTCAGTCAGACCTCGGACATTATGATCGTGAACAACAGAACGTGGCATCATCCAGCATTGTTTAAATGTAGTGCTGCTTTGAATCTGCATTCTGATTTTGTAATTTTATAAACAGTCAGATGGCTATAACTGTATAGTATGAACTATTAATTTCTCCTTTTTTGTTGTTTTAACTTTCAGTTACCTTTTACCCCTGAAGATGTATGTCAAACGACTTACAAAACTTGTCGGGTTTTACTTCTTTATTATGCTTTTAGCTTCATAAAAAAAAAAAAAAAAAAAAAGTGGTCCAATTACCAGAATATGCCTTATGAATTGTTATTTAGTCCCAGAGAATACTTTTTTTCCCACCATCTTCAGCCCTCTTTCTTGATCTGCTACGTTGATGATGCATTTGCTATTTGGCTCATTTTGAAAATGAACTAACCATCGTCTTGTATCAAATCAGTGGTCTACATGTATTCTGATCACTTTGGAAAAAGGAGAGTTTTGGGTGTTCTTCCTTCTTGGGCATCCATACCTGCCCAACCTTCTACCTTGTCAGCCAATGTGTATCAGAAACCTTTCTTCACTGTAGGATATATATATTAGAGCTGTGCTTTTCACACCTCCTCGAAAATTGGAGTTTTTAAATTCTTAATTATTATTATTATTATCATCCTCAGATATCCATGGTGTCAGTGACTAATAGTGGAAGGTCTGTCAGTCACACACACACAGACATCATATCATGCCTTAAATACATTCACATGCTCTGCAGACACCGCACTCTCAGGAAATACATTCCGATCATCTCGTGAAACATGAACACATCATTTGTTCTTCTCCTTCAGGCTTATTATACGAGCTTCTCAGTATCAAAGCTTTAATGCAATCAGATGACTGCTATCCTCTTTACTTGAACAGGTGATAATCTTTTGCAATTCTCCACTCAAGGAGACTAATAGAATGTAGGGTTCTAGTCCCATACATTCAGGCATTTCCAAACCTATTGAAGAATCTTGAACAGGTTTCATGTGCTACCCACATTTTCCAGCAACAGCATTCTTATTACAGAAGACAAACTTGCATCTTTCTCTGTAGCTGGTGCTTATGAGATTCCTTTAAATGACACGTGGTGCCCATTTTGAATGGGATGTTCCCATTTTCACAAGAATTCTCTCAGCATCCCTAGATATTTTTGGAATGCCAAGATATGCTATTTTTCAGTATCCTGTTTCTAAGATTTCATGTTTTTATAAAATATTCATGAAAACAAACAGTTGTTGCAGATATAGGGTAGTACTGTTATAATCTGTTAACTTGTAAATCATATATAGATTTATTTCTATTATGAAACATTAGGTTTTTTCTTTTCTTTTTGTAAGATCCAACCAATGAATAGCCAATAATGATATTGCTATTACACATAATTTGCTTGCTCGTTTTAGTAAAAGTTCTGTACTGTGTTTATTATGTTTTATTTTTTGAGTCTTCTCTGTTATCGAGAAATGATGAGCTAAATTTTGGAGGAAAAGAAGAAAGAAGATATGATGCACATTAGTAAGAGGATCTTACAGTAAAGTAGATACAGAAAAGTTTTGTAATAAAAAAAAAATCACTATGATTGATGGGAGTTGGAGAAGTTTATGGAGCCATTCCATTTTCAAATAAAGTGCTTCTGAAGTGATATGAATTTAAGGAAAGATGACATATAATAATAATATAATAGACATGGTAATGTGTACAGTGGGCCTTCTGTAATGAGGCTTACTCTGCACAGACTGCAGTTTGTTAGGCAGATCTCTCATAGAACTAGGAGGGATAGAATTTTGAATTAATTCTCATTCACATAGTTCATGTTATGGTGATGGTGATGATAATTATATGGTTTATGTAATCGTATTTTTTGGTTTTATTTTAAGACTATACTGATTATTTTAAAATTATCAGTATAGTCTTATTTTATTTCAATTTAAAATTATTTATTTTAAAAACTGTATGTTTATCTGATATGTTTGTGATGTACGAATAGTTCATCTTTTTCTGTTAGTAAATATAGGAGGTAGTTATTAAAGTTTCTTTTAATTAATATTCCAGTATATGTTGTAAACTCCTTAAATAATTTAATAGTCACCTGTTTGTTAGTAAATAAAATCTGCTTTATTTACTAATTTAATTCTTTGTCAGAGCTGCCTTAAGTATAAGTGTTGCTACAGAAATTATGTGAAATTTAACCTGCTTAGAATATTGTGTGGTATCACTGATGTAGGCTCTGATGAGAAGCCATACATTAAGATGAGTAAATGTATAATACTGTCAAGCTTGAAGCATTGCTAATGGGATTATATAAGAGAAGCAGAGATAGGAATGCATTTCAATTCTAACTTTATATACTGGATGTTTATTTTATTCCATGTTGCATTGTGTGATATTATAAATGTAATATTTTCTTTTTCTTTTTTCTTTTTTTTTTTTTTTAGGGTATTTCCAAGATACTACCGGTGAGTATAGTTTGCTCTTATAAATAATGCATACTTCTGTTAATACTATTACTGTGTTCTAGTAAATGTATATTTAGAAACTCTTCTGACATTCAGTTATAATTGGCAAATATAATTATTATATTCACTTCATTCTGGAGAGCACATGTTATAAATTCTCTGTGTTAATAAAAATTAGTAATTGTACTTATTTCAGTAACTTATTTCATAAGTTAGTAATGCACATCTAAATAATGTAGACAAGAAACTCCTTATACTATTGTTTTTGTTGAGTTTAGAACAATTTGAAAAAAAAAATTTTTTTTAAGAGATGAAAATAATTTTATAAAATTAATTGCTAAATGGCTATTTTCCTCTTCTTTCTCTTCTTAGTGATAAATCATTAAATCTAAAGAAAAAAAAAAACTTAACAAATTTTGTTATTAGCCAGCTAAATAGCAATATTTATATCCATTAGTTTGATAGTGATTAATTTATGTAATTTAAAATCATATGTAGATAGTTTCTAGTTATTGCATATGACAATACAGAATACAAGAAAACTGAGGGAAGTTAGTAATTATTGGTCCATAAAAATCAGTGAATATATTAAAAGAGGAACTATCAATAGTCACTCAAAAATAGAATCAGATGAACTGAAACTAGTTCTGAGATAGTAGTATTATAGTGGTTCTGAGATAATGACACAAAACTGAGAAGAGCAATAACAATTTAACATAGCAAAACATTGGAATCGGAAGGCCAGGATATCATTAGTGCGTGGGAAATTGTGAAAGAATATTTGTTAGCAGCAATGGTAAGTTATATACCACGAAGTGAAGAAGAGGACACAATTTGGAGTAAAGTGGATGACAAACAATATTAAACTGGAATAAAGAGTGGTATGATAGACTTTGTGTTTCTTAGGGGGGGGGGAACCTCCCCCTCGATGAGTCATGACAGACTTTATGTTCTTAGGAAGGACTTCCCACGATGAGTCTTTTGACTCCATGGAGGCCTGAATAATAAACATAATAATAATAACATAAGATCATGCACTTCAGGAAGAAAAGTGATCACAAGCTATGTACTAGAATGATAAGGTCATATTTTTAATAAGGCAACGTTTGTGGTCTTATTAAAACCTTATTATTTATAAACCATATCTGGTCACCTGGTTTTGTTGGAGGGAATCTAGTCACAACGGATCCTATGGAATGCTCCTTATGAAGACAGGTGCATGCGTGCCAAGGCTAAATGATAGATGGAAAAGAGAGGATATGATAGAAACATATACATTATTAAAATGGTTTTATAGGATTGATACAGACGACTGTTTTCAGTAAATGGTTAGAAGCGAAAGAGCAAGGGGTATAAAGAACAATTGTGTGTGTGTGTGTGTGTGTGTGTGTGTGTGTGTGTGTGTGTGTGGTTAGCAGGGGGTGTGATGACTAGATTTTTTTACTTAAAGAGTGTTAAATGGATTGGCAGATGTGGGTTGTGAATGCATCTTCAGTGAATGAGCTCAAGGAGAAGTATGACAAGTATTGTGATAATAATTGTTAGTATTCCCGCCTCCATGATGTTGCTGACCCCCCTGGAGATCCTTGATATGCCTAAGAAAAATAATGATGATAATTATTTATCCAAAGTCCCCTAAAATGAAGACTCCACTGAAGAAATGATGATTGAATAGTAGTTTATCAAAAAATAAAATAAATAATAAATAGAGAGAAGACTTCAAAGACAACTTTTATTTTTTATATATTTCTATAGTATACTGTCGTTCTTGTAGCAAGGCTTATACGTTTGTCATACATAACTGGTAATTAGCTTAAGGAATTAAAAATGCATATAACGGATATTAATTAAAGCAAACTTTAATGAATACCTTCAATATTTCGGCAATGTCACGTTGCCATCTTCAGGAACATACAAGTATGGCATGTGCACGCAGGCACTAACAAAAGCAAATGAGGAAGAAAGCAAGAAACTAAAATTGTTCCTGAAGTCCTAATGGTGCCCCCAAGTGGGCTAATTGGGTTGTCTTGGCTGTTGGGCTGAAGTTCTCATAATGTAGGCTTCCTAAATTTGGGGTAGTTTCATGCACCCAAATTTGTTGAGGTTTGGAACGTTATTTAGAGCTGCTGATGATTCCATGAATAATCTTTCGTACTTGAACTTGCTGTGGTGTATTATTTCAGTTTTCTTCCAACGAATTCTATGGCAGGTATCTAAGGCATGGTCTACCAACTCAGAGTGGCTGTACTGGTGAAACCGGATGTAGTCTTTGTGTTCTGAAATCCTGATATTCACTGTCCTGCCTGTTTGGCTAAAGTAGGAAAGTTTACAGCTGCAAGGGACCTGGTATACACCAGGCAGGTCTAAGGGGAAGTGGTTGGTCTTTGGTAGAGCGGATAAGGGATGCCAACTTTTTATATGGTCTATAACACGAAGTAAGGTCATGTTTTTTGAGGATATTGGTTATTTTCTCAGAGGTGCCCCGAATGTAGGGGATGGTGATAGATTTAGTGTAATCTTTATTGTGGAGGGGGGGGGTTGTGGTTTACTGGTTTTAGTATTTTTTTGATTTTTTGGGGGTTGTAGCCATTGGCTAAGAAAGTGTTGAGGATGTGGTTTAGTTCAGTGGTTAGGGCATCATGATCTGAGCAGATTAATTTTGCCCTGTTGAATAGTGTTTTTATAACCCCATATTGTTGTGAGGGGGGGGGGGGGAGATTGCTGGTGAGTGATTAGAGTGTCTAGAAAGGGGTGGGTGTTGTTTTCCTCTTTTTCTAAGGTGAACTGGACTCTGGAGTGTTGGTTATTTAAGTGTGTTAGGAAGGAGTGGAGTGTATCTGAGCCATGAGGCCAAATAGCGAACACATCATCCACGTACCAAAGCCAAATTGTGGGTTTTTGTAGGGCAGAGTTTAAGACTTTCTCTTCAAAGGTCTCCATAAAGAAGTTGGCCAAGGGTGGGGAAAGTGTTGAACCCATGGATGTCCCCCTCTATCTGTTTGTAGAATTTTCCTTGCCAAACGAAAAAGCCTGAGTTCATTATGAACTGAAATAGGGCTGAGATATCGGGAGGAAACTTGGCTTGGATGAGGTCTAGGGTTTCCTTGAATGGGACATTGATGAATAGGGAGGAGACATCAAAACTGACCATTATGTCAGTGTGTTGGATGAGAGGTTTTCTATACTGGCTTTGAAGTGGGCTGAGTTTTTTGTGTGTGACGGTGTGTTGCCAGTATAGTGTGTGAGCGCTTTGGCTAAATGTTTGGCTAATTTGTATGTGGGGGAAATCAATCAATGCCATAATGGCACATTTAGTTTATATATTTTTGGAAGTCCATATAATCGGGGTGGGGGGGGGGTCTAGAGTTATAAGGTTTTAGTTTGTTAGTGACTTCCACAGGCCAAGAAGTGACCTTCTTAAGGAGTCTGTGGAGAGTTCTAATCTGAGAGCTGGTAGGATTATATTCAATTTGTTAGTACCTGCGTGCATATACCATATTTGTATGTTCCTGAAGTTGGCAACATGATGTTGCCGAAATATTGAAGATATTCATTAAAATTTGCTTTAATTAATATCCGTTATATGCATTGTTAATTCCTTAAGCTAATTACCAGTTAAATATACTTGTTGATAGTGAAATTGATCACTTCTTTAAAAAATGTGGACAAAAATTTGTGATTTCTGTTGTTAGCTAAGTTGGAATTCATTGACATACAAATGACTTAATTTAGAATGAAACAAAAACACACCATGTTTATTATTATTAGAGATCTCTACAAAGACTCATAGACTGGGCCATATGCCACCCACACTAGCTGTCATACTACCTTCACTTAAACTCATTCACACTAGATTCACTCACTACTTCAACAGGCAAATTGTTCCATTCACTCACTGCTCTGTGAGAGAGAGAGAAAAGTCTAGAATTTCACAGTTTAACATGGCTTTCTTAATCATACATAAACTTAACTTTCACAGCTACCCCCTCCCCCTTATCTTCTCCTCCTTTCATATAACAAAAAAAATTCACCATCAAGTATCATATAATACCCTTTCAACAGTTTATAGGCCTATATCATATCACCCACCCCTATTTCTCTGTTTACAATGTTTGCAGCACACATATATTCTTCATCTATCCTCATAATCTACATTCCATAATTCTAAGATCAACTTTTTAACCTTTCTTTCCATTCTACTCACAGCTTCTTCATCACCTCAGAACTGAAAGACCAAATCTGCAGTCATACAGTTGCTATCATATCAAGTTGTTAAGAGACAAAAG
The DNA here is from genome assembly GCF_054136105.1 of Typopeltis vanoorti. NCBI lineage: Eukaryota > Metazoa > Arthropoda > Arachnida > Uropygi > Thelyphonidae > Typopeltis > Typopeltis vanoorti. The sequence goes on along the minus strand of NC_143551.1, from coordinate 44,175,887 downwards.
TGACCTTATCCTTATATGTCAATGTTCTTTCAGCATTGTAGAGTTACCTTCTGAGTTATATCTGGCCTCTTTCATATGATGTGACTTCTTAACTTATTATAAACAATAACTTCAAGATCCCTAGCATCATCAGTTTATTTAAGTGCAAATCCACTAATGTAATATCCTTTTGGAAATCTCATCTTCCCAAACTTTATAACTTTACACACTAATTGTCATTTGACAACCATTATCATTTCCAACAGCTCCAGTCTGTTTCAAATCATTCTGGAATTGCTGCATATCATGCCCTAATTGTGCCCTGCCTGTCTTGGCATTGTCAGAAAGCATTTGAACATCTCTTCCAATTTCCTTTCCAATATCATTAATGTATACATTAAAGAAGAATGGTCAAAAGACTAATCTCAGGGTATCCCCAGTGGTCACCTTAAATCATACAATAAATTAAACTGGAAAAAAAAACTGGCAAAAAATTACCTCCCTTTAGTAAATCCATGTTCTTCCTTGCAGTCTCTCCAGCCCTTTCTGTATGCAAGTTCTTATCAACTTCATGAAAATTTTCACCACCATTTGGTAGTTAAACACCTCATTTTTTTGCATTGTTTTTTTGTACAACAAGTCTATCGTATGTTCTTTCCATTCTTTTGGAATTCCTGAGCTGAGATTGAAATATTACAAGTATGTCATAGGTCTAATCTGTTTGGCTGAATAGGCCTTTAGCATATATATCTGATTTGATCTGATTTTTCCCTTTCAGTCGTTTCCAACCATTAGGTGACTTTGTAGGCATTGCCCACAAAGTATTCCTGGTGAGATTTTTACAGGGTAATTCACCATTGCTTTCCCCAACCCCTCAATTTTATCTGGGCGCAAGACAGGCATATGGCTGGGACATATCCATGACTGTAATCCATTGTTCACGGGGCCTGTTCTGAGGGACCCAAGTTTCCAGATGAAAAAATCCCCTACCTCCGTATGAGACCGGCTAACTCAACTTTAGTCGAAAGAGACCAGATAAAGGTTCCTCACATCACTGATGGGAATATATTGCTGAATTCTCATCCAGGTTATGCGGGATGAGAATTTGTCAGTAGAACTCTAGAACCTCCTTATACCTATCTTTCTATCCTTACGACATGGTAGCATTGCGTGCCATGTTACATACTCCAGATTGAACATTCCCAGCTGCTTCTGACAAAAGAGTGCCATCAAAATAAAGTTTTGTCTTCTCATTCATTCTTTTTTATTACTTGTAGCATATCAGTAAAACAGCAATTTCTTTTCATACTCCAACTTTGCTTTCCATACAATACTCTTCACATTTCTGGCCTGTGTTTTATATCTTTCATGATTCCTCTCATCCTTGTTCTCATGATATTCCTTCCACATTACCTTATGGAGCTCCCACTTAATAAACTTACATATCCATTTCACCTCCACCCTGTTTCTTTGTTGAACTGTAGAGGTATTCAGATACTGCATCATTTAAGCATCTTTTCAAAGCTTCCATGTAATGCTGATATCCTTGCCATTCAGTAACTGATACCATGAGGTCAAACATTACATTCTCCTGATTTTTAGTATAATTTGTAGCTTTGTATTTGCTGCTAACTTTTTACAGCTGGAACATCCATGTACTTTTATACTTCCCAAGTCAGTACAGCATGATTACTGTCACCAGCTGGTAGCAAAGGAGTCCCATCCTTAACTGAAATACCTCCTTACGAGAATAGGTTGAAGATTTGTAGGTTACAGAAATTGGTTCATAGACAGAAAAGGGGTGATATGATTGAGACATATAAATTACTGAAGGATTAAGATTAAGTGAGAGGAAATTTTTCAGAAAAGGTCCGGTGGTTGGAGAAATAGGGGCCATCCATGGAAACTGAGTAAGGATGTAGTTAGCAAGAGTGTTAGAACTTGGTTTTTTGCTTGGAGAGTAGTGAATAAGTGGAATAGGTTGCCAGAGTCTGTTGCGGATACCATGACTGTGTTCAAAGCAAAGAATGATAGATACTGCGCAAATATTGGATAGTTCTTGACATGATGTTTAGGGCCTCCCTCAATGGACTCCTTGGAGTTGCCCATAATAATTATTATTATGATCAAATTTTAACACTCTCTGACCTTAAATTTCTTCTTTCACATCCTACTTGAGAAAGTTTTCTTACAAGATCTCAATAAAGTCTCCTTTATTCTTAGAAGTTTTCTCTTGTTTACATGAGTTTATACTCTAACTGGATTCAAATCATATTATATCATTAGTGTACCCCTTTTGAACTTCTTTCCTTCCTAATAATTGTGTACCCTTTTATGCTGAATTCCAGTTACTACATCTGTTCTGAGATTTCACTAATGCTAAGAAACCTAGGCCATATTGTATTTACTAATATAAGAAACTCAACATTGTTGTTCCTGGCTATGTTTATCAACATTACAGATTACCTCCTGACTTTTTTTTTTTTCATGTACTTATCTCTAGAGTCTGCTTTGGTCACTTTGGTTTGATAAATAATTTCTTCAAGCTCCTCATACAAAATCCATTTAAATGTAGGTCAACCCTCTGATAGAAATCTTTTTGATCATCAAATTCTCTCCATACATCCAAAAGCCTTCGTTCATGTCTTCTATACAGCCTGTGCATCGAATAATTTATCATAGTCTTCCTTAAGTCAGTAATAGGCTAAAAATTTTCATTCCTAATCATCTTTCTCTTCTTTCAGCACTCCTTTCATATCATCTCTTGTGCTATGTTTATCAGTACTTAAACTATTTGTTCCTACAAGCACTACAATTTCACCTTCCTTTTCTGTTTCTTGATTGTGTTTGTTACATCCTTAATTTTCACTCCAAGGAAGCTCAGAATAGTGGCTCCATCATCAGATGCAAATTTAATGAGCAAATCACCATACCATATTATTTCTTTTTCTTGCATTGTATAACTTTACTTATTATCATTATTATTAACATTATTTTTATTCTTACTATTATTATATTATTATTCTTTGACATCTTACAAACTTGCTCATTCTGCTGTCTCTTATTACTCAGCTTATTTTTCTTATGTCTGAGTTTTGTAAACCAGAAAATTTCTTAAGTTCGGTTATCTTAATCTCATGAATATTATTTCTGTAATGTTTATTTTCTGAGCAGAGAAAGGTGCTATTCTCCAGCTTCTGCGTTAGCCTTTAATTTTAAAAAGCCATTCCTTTCTTCTGTCAGATTTTTATTATTATTATTATTGTTCAGTACCTCCATGGAGTCATAAGACTCATCATCCAAGGCCCATCTTAAACAACACAGTCCATTATACCATTCCTTAACTTCATTCCCAGTCATGCTCTCACTACCTATAAGGCAATAAATTGCATGATCCAACCATTTTCCATGCAAAAGACTTACTCCTCACCCCCCCCCTTGTCCAGGTCTTTTCCTCTTGATCTACCATATGAAAGAAGTCCCTAATGTAAACCCTGTAACTAGTCTTAAGCAGGTTTAAATGCCTTAATAATATCACCTCTCTACCTATCAACCACACTCTGTAGTCTGCATGTCTACCCTCATGTTAATGCTGGCCTGGTTAGCATATCTGCTCTCCAGCCAAAAGGCTGCAAGTTAGAATCCTGCTGTGGGCATGGATGTTTGTGATTGTCTTTGAAAATATTAGTAGTGGTAGACAGTAGATGACATTGGTGATGGTAGTTGCAGTTTGTCGTAGTTGATGGATTGAGAGATGGAGAGTTGTAGAGTAAGTGCCCTCCCTCGATGAGTCTTTGGACTCCTTGGAGGTGTCACTTAATAATAATAATTTGTGTTATCCTCCTTTGCATATTCTCCAAGGTTAACTTAGCACCTTCAAGTATTGGTGGCCAAATCTGAGCACAATAATACGTATGTGGTCTGATCATGGCGTTATACAATGAAACGACAACTCTTCTCTCTCTGCTGGTCAGCTTCCTTCTCAGTATTGCAAGAACCCTCTGGATTTCCTTTATTCTCTAATGATGCCTGTGGGATATCCACTATTATAGAATCACACACATGTGCCACAGTAAAAAATTGATTTATTATGTAGATATTTTGTCTTGCACATTATAAAACATCAATAGGGATGGATAATAACAGTAAAGAATGAACAAAAGAAACAGTAGAGCACATTCATTACACTGGAATCCCTCTATACATATACAGTCATCATTGGTTTCAAACTATTGGGCTGAAATTGGATAATTTTGACTTCAAAAAAAAAAAAACAAAAACAAGGATACAATTTATTTAATACAGTTACGGATAACGATTTCCCACACTTCAGGAATTATCATCATTATTATTATCATCATCATCCCAAGACCATATGGAGTTACACTCATCTAGAAGATCCCTTTTGTCATATACACAGCTCATCATACAGCACCATAAATACATTCAAATTCTCTGCAGACACCATGCTCTCATACAATCATTCACAACTCTCCATGCAAAGCTCACATCCTCCTTATATAGCAGCCATGGATGACCTCGTGTTCTCCTCCACTTTCCCACCATTGTATAAAAAACCTCTTCAACATTAATCCTGTAACAACCTCTTACATGTTAGTAAGGGGTTGTTACAGGATTTCATCTATTTCAGATCACCCCTATTTCATCTATCCACTAGACTCTGCAAATTGCATCATAACCTTTCTTCATATTCAACATTCCAGAGATCAGAAACTATTTTGGTCAATCATCTCTGGACCCTCTTCAACATCTCTTCATCATTTTGAAAACCAGGTGACCAAATCAATCCACAATAGTCCATACATACATAGCCTAACCAGAACATTATAAAATGGAAACTGAATATCCATACTTCTACCAGTTAGTGTTCTCTGCATCATTCTCAGAATTTGTGTTGTTCTCACAATTTTGGCAATATGTCTTCTAAATTTCAGATCCTTGTCCACAATCACTTTAGGATCTCTTATTTCTTCCACTTCCAACAATATATCCCCACCAAGAGTAAATTATACATCCCATCTTTGTTTTGCAAATTTTAAAACCATACATTTTGCAACATTGAACTGGCATCCCCACTTCTGTGCTCATTCACTCAGTTTATTCATGTCTTCTTGTAAGGCCACAACATCTGCTCTATTCCTAATAGTAATAATCTTCAAACAACTGAATATACCTAGTGAAATCTTCTCCAATATCATAAACATACAGGGTAAAAAACAGTGGTCCTAAAACAGATCCCTGAGGCACATGACTGGTGACTTTCTTCATCTAGGATATCATCATCATCAAATTCCTTACATGTACTCTAAAGGGGGGGGGGGTACAGGATATGATAGTACTTCATGAAAAATTTACATCGTTACTAACTTCCTATCTACAATTTTCCTCCAAATCAATGTTACCTGTCACCAACATCATCAGATCTTATATTTCTATCTTCTAAGCCACTTTTTACTGTATTAATCCACCAATATCTTGGTCTTCCTCTGGGTCTTTTTCCTGCCAAGGTAGAGAACACTTGTTTTACTAACATTTCCTTTCCCATTCTGTTTAAGTGATCATACCACCTAAGATTAGCTGTGCTAACACATTACTAAATGCTAACCATGTCAAGTTCTTTCCTAATATCCTTATTTTTAATATGATATTGCCATCTGTTCACACCCTAATCTTTCTCAGGACTCTCATATCTGCTGTCTCTAGTCTTTGGTCAAGTGTTTTACTTCTAACCCAGCTCTCAGGTCCATAAATTAACATTGATTTGAACACTAAATTAGCTGTATACAAGACAGTGTTCAAACGAATGTTAACAGAGAAATTTGACTAATTTCTCTGTTATTCCATATAAATTTACTCAGTTGACTTCCTATCGTACCAGCTTTGTTGATTCCATTGTCTATTTCCATATTTAATTTATCATCTTCACTAAAAATCGTACCTAAGTAGCTGAAATGTTTTACTTGTGCACATTCATTACACTGGAATCCCTCTATACATATACAGTCATGTGTTCAGTGGTTTCAAACTATTGGGCTGAAATTGGATAATTTTGACTTCAAAAAAAAAAAAAAAAAAAACTACAATACAATTCTCTTTTTTTTTTTTTTTGTTTGTTGATATTTTCAATGCTTCTTCCTATTTTCATTTTATTTGTCTTGTTATTGCTGACCTTCATACCATATGTATTACAAGTGTTATTCAATTTAATCAGGAAATCTTGCAGACTTGTAGTGGATTTATTTAGCAGTATAACATCGTCTGCATAAAGTAAAAAGCTGACATTAACATCTCCAATTTTGATATCAGGTTTAATACCACTTTCCTTCATAATGTGATCCATATAGATAATGAATAACAGAGGGGATAATGTATATCCTTGTCTGACACCAGATTTAACATTAAACTGTCTTCCTGTACTTCAATTCTAACTGCTGACTTACAATTCAAATAAAGACTAAGTTTGCTTTATATAATGCTCCACTGATGCAATACAACTGTAGCATTTTCAGTAGCTTCTCTCTTGGCACCTAGTCATATGCTTTTTCCAGATCTACAAAACTTAAATACAGATCATTGTTATATTCCTATAATTTCACAACAATTTGTCCTAAAGTGGAAATCTGATCCTGACAACCCCTGTTTGGCTTGAATCCAACTTGTTCTTCACCAAGCTTCTCTTCCACAATCCTTCTCAACAGTTTCTCAAGTATACTGGCATAAATCTTACCAGGACAATTCAGTAGAGAAATACCTCTGTAATTCTCACATTCAGTTTTATTTCCCTTATTTAGGGAAATAAAATTTTATTTCTCCAGTCATCTGGAATTTGTCCCTCTGTCCAGGCCTTCTGAACTATGCAGTGCAGCCACTGTAAGACTTTTATACCTCCATACTTGAGCATTTCTAGTCGAATGTCATCTACTCCAGCTGCCTTTTCACATTTCAGGCTTTGGATGGCTTTTTCCACTTTGAGTATGGATATATATTCCTGATTGCAACACCTGGTCAGTATTTTTTACCACTGAGCTGTGGTAATTTAGCGATTTTTTGAAGTAATTACCCCATACTTCAAGGATATCTTTTTCTCAGGTTTTCCTGTCACCTTTATCCATCTCTAATTCCTTTTACAGCACTCTTTTGTCCATTTCTCAGCTACTTCAACAACCTCCAGAATATCTTGCCACCTTCTTAATATTTATTTTCTTTGTTCTTTCCAAAGTCTTCCCATGACTTTGTTTAGCTTTCTTACTTTGTCTTCGTATTCTCTAAGAGAACAAGCTGATTTCTTTTCCAGGAACTTTTGATATGCTTTCTTGTTTTCCTTCACTGCTTCTTTAAGTTCCTGATCCACCATTGAGTTCTGATTTTTCTATCCTTGCAGACAACCTCACTACATGCCTCTCTGGCATCAGTCAATGTTTTCTTAAGGATTTGCTACTGAATCTCCAAGGTTTTTTCTCCAATCTTCTAGGATATTGCTCCCCTATGCACAACTTGTTGATACCTATCAGACAGCCAATCTCCAGTTAAATACACTAATAATCCCCATCTACTCTAGTTTGACTACCAAATTGTCATGCCATAATTTATCAAAAGCATTTTAAATATGCTACTGTGTATCCATCTGTCACATACAATGCTGCTGTATGTGACCTCCTTTAGTGAATCCATATTGTCCATTAAAGATAATACCATTGTTGTCAACCCAATTCTGGATCCTGATTCTCACCAGCTTTTTCAACACTTTAACCACAACACCTGACAAACAGTTTGGCCTATAATTTGCTGCTCATCTTCTGTTGGCTCCTTTATGAAGTAGTACAATCCTGCATTCCTTCCACTCCTTTGGAACTTGATCGAATGTAAGACTCATATTAAACAGATGTCAACTCCCTGGCACATTCCTTCCAAATATGCAGTGATATATCAATTCCCTCAGCCTTATTAATATGAAGTTTGGTTAATTCCCCATGTACCTCTTCCTCACTCACAGTTAGTTTCTCCTACTCATCATCAGCAACTGCTCTCAAAGTCACCATTATGTCAAATTCACAAGGGTGAAATAGGTTTATGAACTGCTCATTAAATATCTCAGCTATAACCTCCTCAGAAGTTGTTCTTATACCATTTTTTGAAATTAGTGCCATTCTACCCTAATCATTTTTGATGACTATTATTGTTATTTATTTATTTATTTTTTTTTTTTTTTGGCTTCATTAACTACCTACTACTCATTCTGAACTTTTGCCAGCCTTACCAACCAAGTTATCTCTTCCTTGCTTGTTCTTTGTAATCCTCATGGAATTGATTGTTACCACTCCTCTTATGTTGCCTTCATAATGCCTTATCTCTCTGTATTGCAAGCTTAATTTCTTCATTCATCCATTTCATACCTACTTCTGACCTTTGGAATACATTTAAACATTGCTTCTAATAGATAGTTCTGGAATATCGCCCAAGCAGAATTGATCTCCTTTCCACTTAAATATGAGGGAGGACATGAAAGGGTTGTTGGAAGAGCTGAGAGTGAAGAGCGAGAAAGTGAAAATCGTCAGTATTTTACCTTGATATGATAAAAATGAATTAAGGAGAAGGTAGAAGGAATGGATGCGAGTTTTTGGATGTGTGGAATGAGTTTGAGGGAAGATTGGATTTGTATAAGAAGGACGGCCTACACCTGAATGCGGTTGGTATCAGGAATCTAGAAAAACTAATAACTGGTATGAGACCTAACACAGAAAGTTAGGGAAACTAAATTATAAAGGAAGTAATGGTGAGAATGTGAGTGTAAGAGCAGCAATGTTATATAACTGGGTTAATGATGGGAATGGGCTTTGTCATGGAAATGTTGACGAGGAGAGAATGATTTCAACTGCATTCACTCAGTTTGTTCCCATTGTTGTGTCGGAAAAAGTGATGATTCACTTTTGATGAGTCATCCTATTTCCGACCCAACATAAGGTAACGTTAAAAGCCATGGATATGGACATACTTATGCCTCCAGAAGAAAATGTGCATCTTGGTAATTCAGAACTATGTCTAACCAATTTTCTAGTAGATATTAAATGAATTTTGAGAAACCCATAACATAAATAGATAATGTTTGTGGATTGTTTAACAAAGGAAAATTATATATAAATGCTGAAAGATGTGTATAGGATATGTGTATTGAGCCATGTCAAAAACAGTTCGGAGCTGCGGTGACCAATCGGCCACCGCTGTGTGCATGATGTCGTCACCAAGAGAGGGCACTCACATCAGCTATATAGGTTTTGGCATGTAATTCAATCGTCCTCTTGTTTTCTGTTCCTGGTTCCTGATCGAGGTCCTGGATAGCTGCGAAGCTTGCCGCCATACTCAGCACCAACTTTCCCGGTTGCTGTACGTGCCATGTCGAGTGTAGCCATGTCGAAGGAATGCTGCCAGAAAGAGCCGTTGGTTAGCCATGCCAGCGTATAAATCAGCGAAGAGGTGAACCTCTTTTGAAAAGAATAGAAATATGTCGCTGACGCCATAAGAAATATACGGTGAGGAAACCCGGAAGTCTAATTAAGGAAGTCCCAATAACTACCAGAAAAGAAAGAACGGTAAGGTGCAAGCTTTCGTATTAAAATTGAATAATATCCAAGGAGGGCCTAAGAAACAGAACGTTAAGGAGCTCCATATAGTCAACTTCCATTTTGTATCTAAAGAACTGTTTTCTTGGACATTTTGTCTATGTCTAAGGAGCAAGTAACACCCTAAGCTTAAGCTGAGCTGGGAACCAAGGTTTCGGACTGTTTATGTTGGAAGAAATATTTATATCATTGTGTTAAATTTAATTTTGAATATTAACTGAATTTTGGGGAGGATAAATCCTGAACATAAGAGAGAATATTGTCTCATGTGAATTTTGCAAGATGGAGTACATCTGACATGCTCCATACTAGGATTATAGAATGTATCTATGTGTATGTGTTATTCCTATATATGGGAACTGAGCACTCTGTAAGAATTAACCGAGCCTGAACGTAGTTATTCAAAGAAGAGTATGAGATTGATAGTATAAGATTTTAGAGTAAACCTTTTGGATACATTAACTTAAAAGGGGGGGGGGAAGTTCAGACCCTTTAGAATTGGAATTTCTGACTAAAGTGTATATATGTATTTCTTTAATTCAAACCACATGAGTCTGTCATTGTTCTGAGAATTGAGTTACCACTTGTTAAATTTCGAACCTTGCATAAGTAATAGGGGAATCCATTAGTAACTAAGAAAGGGGGGGGGGAGACCATGACTGCAAACCACTTGATCCCTATATTGTTTTTCAGTAGTTTATATTGTGTGTCAGAATTCAGTTGCCGGCTGGCGCAGTCGACTTAAAAGAATATAAATTTGTCGGCAATGGAATAGCTGAGAACAAGTGAGATAAGTAAATAAATAAAAAATAATAATAACAAGAGAAGTAGCATGACGTAACACCATCCAATGTGTGCAAAAGATGTCTACATGTATAAGGCACTAGAAAAGAATACAGATCTGCAAGTTGTCCAACTGTGGCATGCAGATGGCAGTCAAGAGTATACAAAAGAAGGAACCGGCAGATTATTATGTTTGTACATGAATGCTAGGAGTATCAGAAACAAAGGGGTTGAGTTTGTTACCTTAGTCAATATGTTGGGACCTTGGATTGTAGGCATTAGTGAGACTTGGCTATCAGAATTAGACATACTTACTGGTATGGAGTAAAGGGTACAGTATTTTTAAGAAGAATAGGAGAGGAGGAGTTGTACTGCTAATGATATCAGATGATTTGAATCCAGATAGAGTTGAGACCCATGAGTGTAGTGCTACTACTAATAGTATTTCATGTGGCACTGAGTTTGAAGCTATCTATTGTGAATTGGAAACTAACAAGATCAATTACATAGCAGGGTGTTGTTGCAGACCTGGTGAATCAGTTGCTAGTGATGAAGAAATGCATCACCAAATAGAAAAGATGAGCACGAAAAGAGTAATCATAATGGGAAACTGTAATTATCCAAATATCGATTGGGTAGCAGTAGAATCTCATGAGAAGAATGAAAATACATTTATTGAGCTGTTGCGGGACAACCTTCTCAAGCAGCATGTGACAGAAGGAACTTGAGGTCAAAGAGTGTTAAATTTGATTATAGTGTCAGAGGGTGTTTCAATTAAAAACATAACTCTTCTGCCTCTGGTTGGACAGTGACCATGCAGTACTCACTTGGGAAGCGATTAAGTTTATGAATATTTCATTCAGAAAATGTTACATGCTGAACTACAAAGCAGGAAATTATGATCAACTGAGGAGTATACTGAGTTCACTGGAATGGGATCAGTTGCTGGATGGGAAGAATATCGACATTGCTTGGGAAGCATTTAAACAATACTTACATGTTGTGATATCAGAATGTGTGCCCGCAGTTCGTAGAATAAATAAAGTAGGAGACAAATGGATGTGTAATCTTATTAAGCAAGAGAGTCATAAGAATAGGACAATGTGGAAGGAATACCATGTGCATAACAATGACATCCATTATGAACATTATATGCAGCTGGCTAGAATGTCACAACTGTTGTTCGGAAAGCAAAGTCTGGGTATGAAAAGAAACGGGCTCTGCAGGCTAAAGAAAACCCACAAGAATTCTATCGATATGCAGCAAGTAAAAGAAAGAATGAATATGAAAGAATAGCTCTTCTAAATTCAGATGGTATGAGGGTTACAGATGCAGAATAGTTGTTCAGTTAAAGAGTGCCCAATTTGTTAAAAGCTATCAGCCTGGTGTACGCAACATTTTGCTCATTGTTGCCTCTTTGCTAGATGAAGAAATGCAGGTATATGAGGATGACGTATTAGAGCTGTTGCATAAATTGAATAAGAATTTAGCAATAGGGACTGATGGGATATCAGCACATGCTGAAAGAGGTTTCAGTGGAACTGGCCATTCCTTTGACAAGGCTGTTTAATATGAGTCTCAGAACAGGAAAGATTCCACAGGAATGGAAAGAAAGTATGGTAATTCCATTGCACAAAGGTGGTGCAAAGGCTTAATTATCCAACTATTGACCAATTAGTATCTCAGGAGTGGTGGTGAAGATTTTGGAAAAATTGGTTATGGCTTGCATTCAGAAATGGGTTGACAGTGAATCTCTACTTTGCAATGAGCAATATGGGTTTGCGAAGGGAAGGTCATATTTTAGCAACTTGCTCACAGTCTATAACAATGATACTATTGAACTAGACAAGGGGAACATATATATATACTATGAAACTTTTGGATTTTGCTAAGTCTTTTGCCAGAGTTCAGAATGATAGACTGTTGCATAAAGATTGACATATATCAAAAAGTGGTATATGGGGGATGTGATTCTACAAGATATAAAGTAACCAGTGGTGTACCACAAGGATCAGTGCTTAGTCCACTGTTATTCAATCTGTATGTTAATGATATTGGAAAGGATCTGACAAGCTACATACTATTTGCTGATCATGCAAAGATAGGAAGGGTAATCAGGAATGCTGCTGATATGCAGTACTTGCAGAATGATTTAAATGGGCTGGAACTGTGGAAATGGGAAAATGGTTGTCAGTTCAATGTGAGTAAATGTAAAGTCATTTATTCGGCGTGATTAGATATCCAACGTCTATTATATTGGTGGGATTGTGCTAGAAGAAATTGACGAGGCTAAGGATTTTGGAGTGTTAGTAGATAGGAAGTTGAAGTTCAGGGACAGGTAGCATAGATTGCAAATACAATTCAAAAGAAGATTGCTATGCTGAAATGAACTTTCACATGTAAAGATAAGGATGTCATTTTGTTTCTTTACAAGGCCACGATAAGACCTCATTGTGTGCTGGTCTGGTCTCATGGTTTCTGTTGTGATTCTGATATATTGGAGAGAGTGCAAAGGAGAGTGTTAAAAATGATATCAGGATTATGGAATACTGATTATCAAGAGAGATTGAGAATTTGTAGACTGCAGACACTAGCAAACAGGAGAAAGAGTAGTGATATGATTGAGACTTACAAACTTCTGAAAGGATCATACAGGATTTTAGTTGATGGAATTTTTAAATTAATCAAGGGTGTGGAAAGGACAAGAGGGCATCCTTGTTGAAAGCTGAGAATGAATGCCACTAAGAAGAGGGTGAGGGCTAAATTTTTCTCTCATAGGGTGGTGTGTGATTGGATGGATTGCCATTGAATGTTATGAGTGCAAGCAGTGTGAATGAATTCAAGAATAAGTATGATAGCTGGTGTGTGTGTGTGTGTGTGTGTGTGTAGTATGTGGCTTCCTTCAATGAGTCCCTTACTCCCTGGATATCTCTCTTAATAATAATATTATTATTATGACTATCCCAAGACCCCATAGAATCACAGACACTTATCTAGGCAGTCCATTTTGTCATACACACAGTTTATCATACCAAGCCTTAAACACATTCAAATTTTTTGCTGGCACCATGCCCTCATGGATGATGATAGTTATGAATGGAGTTAGATCAGTGAAGTAGAACTTTCAGCCATTTCCTTGTATAAACATGAATGTTTATACATAATTGATCTATGTAACATTTCCATTGAATCCTGTGGTTGTTGTTTTCATTTCCATGATGTGCAGGGCCATATTTGTAAGTTTGATGTGCCAGATGTGGTCTTGATGTTGTGATGTTAAATTGTGAAAGAAGAATTTTATAATTTATTAATACTTCATTCATCCAAACTAAGGGGATATTAAATCCCACATTGTTTTAAAACCGAATAAGAAACTCAAAGATTGGAATCAGAGAGTTTCATGCCGAATATAGTAAACTATAAAAGTATCGGCGGTTACTAGCGTGAGCTAATGCAAGTAGTCCTAGTACGTAGTACAATCTCAGGCAACTCATTGCAAAGGTGGGGAATAATTAATTTGAATAATGTTTATATCGCCGAAATGAAGCCTATTGGCTCTTTATATTTAAGTAACTTAATGGTTGCACCTGTTTCACAACTCGTATAGCTGAGTATATAAGTTCTTTTCGCTATACCCTTTGGTATCTATTTAGTCTAGCTACTCACTGATGAAGCCTCAAAAAAAGCTGAAACCGGTCTGGGTAGTGACCTCCCACCATAATGTAATAACAGCATACATTTCCTAGGAAATGTGTTTTTACATTATGGAAAATACCAAGATTAGCGATCAGAACTTTCCCCACCTTTGCAATGAGTTGCCTGAGATTGTACTACGCACTAGGACTACTTGCATTAGCTCATGCTAGTAACCGCCGATACTTTTATAGTTTGCTATATTCGGCATGAAACTCTCTGATTCCAATCTTTGAGTTTCTTATTCGGTTTTAAAACAATGTGGGATTTAATATCCCCTTAATTTGAATAATGTTTATATCACCGAAATGAAGCCTATTGGCTCTTTATATTTAAGTAACTTCATTCATGATTTAACATGAATTGCATTTTCTAAGCTAAGTTTGCTCCTAAATAAATTGTAATTTAAACATGCATTTTTGAAAATTATGGAGACAACTACAGTGTTTGAATAAAAACTTTAGTTTAATATAACTAAAATCTACGTTCGACGTTTCGACCTTTATGTCAAGGTCATCTTCTGGAGCATACAACTATACACAGAAAACAAGCTACACTACAATCAAACTGGTTTGTAAAAGATACTGACCAACCACTACATCAATTGTTGGCCTGACCTCTGGTGAAAAAAGAAACAAAAAATTATATATTAAAAATTGTAGAAATACATTGGGTGCAACAACAAGTATCTATCTATATACATATATTAACATCATGATTATACCTGTACATTCCAGCCAATTGATATGGAATGGTTTCTAATACTAGTTGAAGATTGGCTAGAGTTCTGACTTATGCTGGATCTTAAATATTAGGTAGGCCGAATGTGTGCCATCCAGATCCTTGGAATTTTCATGCCATCTTTGTTGTTGATATTTGGGTGGTTTATCAGGATTTCACAGGCTTCTTTAAATTTCCTTTCATACCAGGTTTTTGTGTGGTGTAAAGAGCGGGTGCTTTTCCAGTTGATTTGGTGTAAGGTGTTGAGCGCGTGGTCTGAGAGGCCTGCTTCACCATAATGGTTATATTTAATGTGTCGAATGTGTTCTTTCTTGTGTGTAGGGATTGTCCGTCCTGTTTCACCAATGTAGGGTAAGTTACAGGTGCAGTGGATGCAATAGACTCCAGGATGTGCTAACGGGAGGAGAGGATCCTTAGAGGAGTTGAATATGGTTTTAAGTTTAGTGGGTGGTTTAAAGGTGGCATTGAGGTTATAATGTTGTAGGATTCTGTTGATTTTTTCTGATAACCCTTTAATGTATGGGATGGCTATGGTTTTACTGTAATCTAGATTTGTTTTTTTTTTTTGTTGTTTTATGGAGTTTTTTATTAATAGTATTTTTGTTATAGAAATTAGTTATGAATGTGTCGCTGATGTTTTTTGGTTCTTGTTTCAGGGATTGCTGGTGAGAGCAAATTGTTGTAGCTCTGTTTTTAAGTGTGTTAATGACTCCATATTTTTGTGATGGGTGGTGGTATGAATTAGCACCACCACCACCCATCACACAAAAATATTAGCATTAGCACATCCTGGAGTCTATTGCATCCGCTGCACCTGTAACTTACCCTACATTGGTGAAACAGGACGGACAATCCCTATATGCAAGAAAGAACACATTAGACACATTAAATATGACCATTATGGTGAAGCAGGCCTCTCAGACCACGCGCTCAACACCTTACACCAAATCAACTGGAAAAGCACCCACTCTTTACACCACACAAAAACCTAGTATGAAAGGAAATTTAAGGAAGCCTGTGAAATCCTGATAAACCACCCAAATATCAACAACAAAGATGGCATGAAAATTCCAAGGATCTGGATGGCACACATTCAGCCTACCTAATATGTAAGATCCAGCATAAGTCAGGACTCTAGCCAATCTTCAACTAGTATTAGAAACCATTCCATACCAATTGGCTGGAATGTACAGGTATAATCATGATGTTAATATATGTATATAGACAGATACTTGTTGTTGCGTCCAATGTATTTCTACAACCAACAGATAACACTAGTAATAGGACTCTAGCGTTGATGTATATTTTTTTTTCTTCTTCCACCAGACGTCAGACCAACAATTGTTGTAGCGGTTGGTCAGTATCTTTAACAAATCAGTTTGATTGTAGTGTAGCTTGTTTTCTATGTATAGTTGTATGCTCCAGAAGATGACCTTGACATAAAGGTCGAAACGTCGAATGTAGATTTTAGTTATATTAAACTAAAGTTTTTACTTGGGGGAGACCACACTCCTATGAAGCGCATCCCCTGGGTGGCAGATGGGGAAAACCCAAATGGGTTGCTCTGAATAAAGAATAAAGAGCCGTAGACCAAAGGATTTAGCAGAGGCATGGCAAGCTGGCTACATTATTATGCCAGTAACTTTCATGAGCAGGAGAAAGTCTACAAACCGAGATAGTGCTACTCCATACGGGACAACCGACGCGCCTACTCAAAGACACATAGAGTAGGTGAGAAATCAGCAATGTGGTCAGCCAAGGATGTGAAACATGTAGCCACCCTCAACATAAGATCACTATACCGACCTGGAAAATTACAATTAGCCCAGGAAAATTTAAAAAGACTGAAATGGAGTATTTTAGGTTTATCAGAGACACATTGGTGCAGAGATGGATTTACCAGAAGGAAGACTGTACTTCTCAGGAAGAAAAGATAACATACACAGAGAAGGAGTTGCATTACTAATTGAAAAGAAACTTACGCACTCAGTAATTGAAATAAACTCATTGTCTCCTAGAATAATAACAGCCAAACTTCAAGCATAAGAAAAAGGTCAAACAATTAAAATAATCCAAATATATGTACCAGACAGTAACCATTCAGAGGAAGAAATAGAAAATTTCTATGAAGAACTGCAACAGGAAATAGATAACTCATGATAGTGATGGGAGATTTTAATGCTAAAATAGGACAGTTCACAGCAGACAAAAAAGACGTGATGGGGAAATTTGGATACGGAGAGCTTAATGACAGAGGAGAACAATTACTCCGCTTCTGTAAAGCAAACGATCTAATGATTACAAACACATTGTTCTGTCAACGCCCTAATAATAAATATACATGGACATCCCCAGATGGTAATATAAAGAACTGCATAGACTATATCATCATAAACAAACAATGGAAAAGATCAGTAAATAATGTACGAATATTAAGAAGTTTTGATTTTGACACTGACCATTAAATATTAACTGCCAAAGTGAAGATAAAATTCAACAGGAAAAATAATATCAGAAAAGAAGAAAACATCAACCTATCAAAAGTAAAAGATAGCTCAAGCAGAAGTCGATTTTTAGAACAGATGTGCTTGAAATTAAAACCCTCCATCTTACAGAAGAGCGGAAAATACTAGGAAGAAGGAAAAGAAACAGTGCTATCAATTGCAAAAGACACTCTAGGTTCCAAACCCAAAATAAACAAACAATGGATAACCCAAGAAATCATAGCTACCATAGAAGAGAAAAGAGAGGCCAAGATACTTGTAAACCAACAAAACAATGAAGAGAATAGAGAAAAATACAGAGCACTAAAAAATAAAGTTGTGCACTGGATTGGAGATTGGCTGTGAGATAGGTATCAACAAGATATGTATGGAGAAGCAATATCCCAGAAGAAGAACAAAATAACTAGTAGTGTGCCTGAGGGGCATGTTTTAGGGCGATTGGTGTTTAACACGTTTGCTGCCAACTATGAGTATACTCATAGTTGGTAAACCAGCTACACAAGCCAGCTATGAGTATACTCGTATGACGCTTACCACTGGGAACGAGATTACCGTACTGACCTTGAAGAAGTGAAAATGCTTGGCTTCTGGAGCTAGTATCAAAACTGTGTATTCTCATAGATGGTATATGCTCTGCACAAGCCAACAATGAGTATACTCATATGACGCTGACTGCTGGCAAGGAGAGTATCGTACCGATCTTGAAGAAGTGAAATTGCTCGGCGTACGGGAACAGACTATGCCGAAGTAGCGTGGCAGCGAACGTGTTAACCTAAATGTTAATGATAATGTGGAATATTCGCATTGGGATATTCAGATGTTTGCAGAGGATGCAAAGTTGGGACAAATTATGTGGAGTAGTGCAGATGTTGTGAAGCCTTGAATAGACTGAATAAATGGGCATCGGTGTGGAAGATACCAGTTCAATATTGCAAAATGTAAGGTTTTAACATTTGGAAAACAAAGATTGAATGTAGAATTTCCTCTTGGTGAGGATATATTGTTGGAAGTGGAAGAAATAAGAGATCTGAGGAGTGTGTTTTAGTTTTAGATCTTGGGGTGATGGTGGATAACGATCTGAAATTAGAGGTCATATTTGTAAAATTGTGAGGACAACACAACGAATTCTGGGAATAATGTAGAGGACACTGACTTGTAGAAATAATGAGACTCGGCCCATTGTATAAGGTGCTGGTTAGGCTACATATGGACCGATTTGGTCTCCTAGTTCTCAAAAGGATGAAGAGATGATTCACCAAAATAGTTTCTGATCCATGGGATGTTGATTATTATTTACGCCTTCAAGGACTCAAAAGCCTCATCGCAAGAGGTCCTTCCTAGGAAACACAAGTCTATCAAGACTCATCTTGGGAGGTCCCTCCTAGGAAACACAAAGTCTATCATACCACTCCTTAAACTCATTGACCATTCTCGCTCTCACCACTCTATCAGGCAATGCATTCCACGGTTCAACCACCCTCCATGCAAAGAAACCACTCCTCACCCTCTTGCAAACAGTTTCCATTCGTAATTTCTAGGGATGGCCCCTTGTCATCACTCCTTCCCGCTGTTCAACCAAGCGAAAGAACTCCCCAGTGTCAACCCTGTAACTGCCTCTCAACAGTTTAAAAGTCTCAATCATATCACCTCTCCTTCTTCTACTCACCAAACTCCGCAGTCCACATTCCATCAGCCGTTCCTCATAAATAACATTGTACAGTCCTGAAACCATCTTTGTTATCTGCCTTTTGTGCCATTTCTAAAGTTAATTTATCCCCTTTCCAATCCTGGGGACCAAATCTGAGAACAATAGTTTAAGTGTGGTCTGATCAAGGTCTTATATGGAATGATAACTCTTTTATCTCTGCAGGTCAGCATCCTTCTCATTATTGCAGCAATCCTCTGTGTTACCTTAACAGGTTTCTATCAGTCATCAACCCCCAGATCTCTTGTCTCCTCCTACTTCCTCCAGTATAGCTCCCCCAAATAGAGTATGCAGCATCCCATCGATGTGTTCCAAACCTCAAGACCTTACACTTTGCTGCATTAAACCGACATCTCCATTCATTTGCTCATCTCTCTAGCTTATTCAAATCCTCTTGCAGGGCTACCACATCTGCACTATTACTAATAACCCTTCCCAGCTCCACATCATCCACAAACAACTGAATATTCCACTGACAATGTCATTGATATGAAGGTTAAACAATATAAGTCCCAATACTGAGCCCTGTAGGACCCCACTTGTAACCCTCCGCTTCCTTGAAACTGCCCCACCATACACAAATCTCTGATACCTATCAAACACCCAATCATGAATCCAGTTGACCAACCTGACATCCAAATCCATGTGCTGCAACTTAAATATCCGCTTATCATGTGGCACCCTGTCTAATGCCTTTGCTAAATCCAGGAAAATGGCAGTATATGCCTTTTCCTCATCTACTGCTCTTCTAACTTTATTATAAAAGGCTAGCATATTACTAAAACAAGAGCATCTCTTCACAAATCCATGTTAACTCTCAGAGATAACATTACCCTCATTTACCCAATGCTGTATACAGTCCCTCACTAATTTCTCTGAGATCTTAATGACTACTGATGACACACAAACTGGCCTATAATTAGACACTTCCAGTCTGCTACCATCCTTATCCAATGGCACTATCTTACCTTCCTTCCATTTCCTGGGCACCTTTCCCATAGCCAGACTTTCATTCAAAAGCCAAGTCAAAGGAGCTGTCAGTTCCTTAGCACATTCTCTCAAAACTCGTGGTGAAATACCATCCAGTCCCACAGCTTTACTGATATCCAGAGTACTCAGTATTTGGAACACACTCTCCTCCTGCACCTCTAGATGTCGAACCTGTCCTATCACTCTAGTATTAAAATTTACTCCTCCAGGATGAAATACTCCAATAAAGTGTTCATTGAACAATTTCACTATGTCCTCTGCATCAATCACTCTATTCCCTTTTTTATCACACAATGTCAATCTTCCACAGTCATTTCTTCTCCTACTGGCCACATTAGCTAAAAAATTCCCTAGGATTTTCTTTGGACCAATCTCTTCTCATATTCCAATTTTGCCTTCCTTACCATACTAGTTGCTCTCCTGGCCTGTGTTTTATATTCTTCATGCATCTTCTCTTCACCTGTCTCCTTATATCCTTCCATAGCTTATTTTTCACATACAGTTCCTATTTAATATTGTTTGTCATCCAAATTGTGTCCACTTCTTCACTTGTAGAATACAGCTTACTATTGCTGCTAACAAATATTTCTTCACCATTTCCAAGCACTAATGATATCCTGGCCTTCCAATTCCTCCCTCCATGATGAAGAAAGGTTATGATGATGCAATTTGCAGAGTCTAGTGAATAGGAGGAAGAGCAGTGTTATGATAGGGACAAGCACGTTTGTAAGGGGTTGTTATAGGATTCATGTTGAGGAGGTTTTTCATAAAATGGTGAGAGATTGATTGAGAAGAAGTCATTCCTAGAAGCTGTATAAAGTGAGAAGCAGGTTTTTTGCATGGAAAGTTGTGAATGATTGGAATGCATTGCCTAAGAGTGTGGTGTTTGCAGAGAATATGATTGATTGTTTTATTCATGATGAGCTAGTTGTATGACAAAAGGGACCTTCTAGATGAGGGTCTTTGGATAATATTAATAAAAATCTTCTGTTTGTTTGTAGTAAGACAGGTTGCTTGAACATTGTACTTTGTATGTGCCAGGTATTGGTACAATTTTGTCTTTTGGGGAACTTAACAGATTATGGATTTGTTTGATGGGTTTGTAGGTAGCAGTATTTCATTATAATTTTTTCACTCACTCAGAGATGCATTTAATATATGGTATAGGAATCCTGTGGACTTATTCGGTATCGTTGGTACAATTTTGTCTTTTGGAGAACTTAATAGATTATCGATTTATTTGATGGGTTTGTAGGTAGCAATATTTTGTTATATTTTTTTCCATTCACTCAGAGATGCCTTTAATATATGGTATAGGAATCTTGTGGACCTCTTGTCTTGGGTAGTTTATAGGAGAGGTTTTAATTATTTTTGTTATTCATGGATTGTATTCATTTAGGACTATTTGCTTGATAAGTTTCCAATTTCCTTCAGAGGAATAAATTGTGTGTGTGCTTGAGACACTATGAGATTTACTGGTACTGTGTTTTTGAGATTTATGTTGGCTGGTGTATTGTGGATATAGCAACCTGTAAAAGTTGTCTTTTGGTACACCAATGTGGAAATAGATCCATCTTGTTTCCTTTGGATGTGTACATCTAGAAAAGAGATTCCTTTTAGTGATTCTTTTTCTAGCATGCACCTAATACAAGAATGTAGAGTGTTGATTTTTTGTAGAAATGAATAGAGTTCAGGTTCTGTGTGAATTGTATTTGCAGTTTCAAGTCACACAGAGATGTGTGGTATATGTTTTGTGTGCCTTCTTGATATCATTACTTAAGATCTTGGATATTGCATTCCTACAAATGCAAGTTGACTGCTCTTTGAAAATTTGTCCTGCATCGGAGTGGTGGTGATCTTGGAAGGTATGTTAATATTTACTCCCTTTCCCCTCTCTCAATGCATATGTGTCTGAGTGTTTGCACATATATATACTGACTAACTGTAATCATTCCTTGAAAGTTGCACATAGTTTATGTGTATAATGGTTGATAAGTGGAATGATTTTCTGGAAGCTGTTTGAACATAAAGACTGAATCAGTATGTTGTTTACTATATGAGACTGACTATGATGTCTGCTGACTGCATGGTTATATCTTTATAATAATAATAATAATGCAAAATAATACAACAGAATTATTCATTCATTAATTACATTTCATAACCTTTGACAATATACCATTTAAAAATAAAACATGAACAGATTATAATTTGGTTGTCTGAACTTAGCATATTAAGATATGGAGTGAACAGGGAGAAACATAAATTTTAAATTTCCTTACTTAAGCCATTTAGAAAGGAAGTTTTATATCAAGTTGAAAGCCTACAAAATACATCCTAAAATTTTAATTTTTGCATAATCATCATCAAATTGTTAATGTGTTCTTCACAGAGAGTTGTCTGGGATATTATGATAGTACTACACAGTGGCGGCCTGTGAAGCTTTAAGTGGGGGTGCTGCCTATACATTTTTTTAAAATTATTTTGTATAGGCAGCACCCCCACTTAAAGCTTCACGGGCCGCCACTGGTACTACATGAAAAGGTTGCGTCATTACTAACATTCTATCAATAACTTTCCTACAAAATAAAATGTTATCTGTTAGGACTAAAATATATATGGATACAAGATATATCATATCTTGTATCCATATTTATCCTCGAAGACTCTTCTGACTGTATCAATCCAGTCAGATCTTGGTCATCCTCCTGCTGTTTTTCCTCCCATTCTGGCAAAACATTTGATTTGCTAATCTTTCTTCTTCCATATCACCAGATTAGCTCTCCTAATACATTCCTGAATGTTAACTTCTTTCCTAATATCTTCATTTTCAGTATGATACTGCCATTGCTGCCATCTGTTTGCTTGTCTAATGTCTAATATATGTTGTCTCTATTCTATGATGAATTGTTTTATTTCTAACCCATCTCTAAGATCTATAACTTAAAATTATTCTTGAAATTGATTACTGTCTTGTATTTAGCTAGTTTAGTGTTTTGAATAATTTCTCTTTTATTTCATATAACTTTATTACGTGTTGCCTTCTGATCAGAACAGCGAGAAAATTGAAACTAAATAGCTGAAATGTCTTACATGTTTAGTAGGTTTTCTTCATTCATGATGCAGTTGATATTTTAGCATGTATCTGCCTTCTTTCATTGTCTTTGTCTTATTGCTCCTTTTCATGCCAAATTTATTATAGCATTTATTCAATTTAGTTAGAGAATTCTGCATGTTTGCAATGGATTTATTTAGGAGCATAACATCATCTACATGCAGATTGAAAATTAATATCTCTAATTTTGATATCAGGCTTAGTGCCACTTTCTTTCATAATGTGATCCATATGGATGATGAATGATAGTGGAGATAATATGCACCCTTGTCTCCCACCTGATTTAACATCAAACCATCTTCCTATGCCTTCCTCATTCTAATGCTGACTTACAAATTGCTGTATTCCTCAGTATAATCTCTCATTTACACTAATTATAGCATTTTGAACAGCTTTTCCCTTGGTGCCTTTTCATATGCATTTCCAGATCTGTGTCTATATGTTCACTGGGCATCCACAGATGCCATATGGTCACTCCGATGCCCGGTGATGTGCCACACCAGGCCTTGCCATGTAGTCCTGTTGTTTGCTTTTCTGGAGTCTTCAACTCTCTGAAGATTAGTCACTCCACACACACACACCATCCATCCATCCATCTCATTGATTGTCTACCCCTTCCTCTTTTTCTGGGAACTTTACCTTCTATTATTGTTCTGAGAAGTTCTCGTCCATCCTTTCAGCATGTCCAAAATATTTTAACTTTCTTTTGTCCATATCCTTAAGGAGCCTTAAAGTTCTACTGATCTTTTCTATCCCATTCATTTGTATGCTTTTCAGTATATGATATCCTCAACAGCCTTCTGTAGCACCAAATCTCAAAACTCAACTCTCAACTATATGTCTTAAAATGAAAATTTGATCATGGCAAACTTTGTTATCCTGAATGCAGCTTGTTCTCTTCCAAAATTCCTTTCCACAGTTTTTCTTATTCCTTTTTATGCTTGCATTATCTCTGTAATTTTGCATTCAGTTTTACTCAATCATTTAGAATTCAACCATCTGACCAGGCCATCTGAATTACAGTGCAGTCATTGGAAAATCTTTATACTTCCATATTTGCGCACTTTTGGTGGAATATCATCTACTTCAACTGCCTTTCAGGTATGGGATAATGTTTTCCACCTCAAATATTGATATGTACTCCTGCCTGCATTCTTATTAAACGTTTCTTACCACCATGCTGTTACTGCTTGTTTCACTTAGCAATCTCTCTCTCTCTCTCTCTCTCTCTCTCAAAGTAATTACTCTATATATCTAAAATAACTTTATCTTCAGTTTTCATGTCACTTTTATCATCTAATTCCTTTTAGAGTATTCTTTATTTCATTTCTAAGCTTTTCAATTAGCCTTCAGAATATTTTGTAACCTTCCTGATTTTTATTTTCTATGTTCTTACCAAAGTTTTCTCATGTTTGTTTAGCTAGTTTTACACAATTCTTCACTTTCTTACGTGTTTCTCTGTTTTTCTAGAGCACCAGCTGACTTATTTGCCAGGAACTTTTGGAACACTTTCTTCTTTTCTCTGACTGTCTCTTTACCTTCTTGAGTCCACTATGGAATTCTGATTTTTCTATTTTTGTAGACAACCTCACCACATTCCTCTGACTGATTCAGTCATTATTTTCTTTGGGTCTGCTTCCAAGTCTCCTATGTTTGATTCTTATTTTCAGACTCTTTCATTTTTTCAGATACACGAATAATATTTGTTCTGGTTCACCTCCGAAAGCTACTCAACTTTGAATCTTTTTAATTTCGGACAAATTATGGAGACTATAACCATGTTAGAAATAATTACTTTAATTTCCCAGCATTTCAACTTTCATATTAAGTTCATTATCTGGAGTACGCACGCACACACACACACACACACGCACACACACAGAGAGACAAGCTATATTATATTTCAAACAGTATGCCAAATAGACAGTGATTTGATTAACCGTTATTCCACTGGCCTGACCCTCTAGCGAGGAAAAAAAAAACTACATCAAAGCTATATTCTATTTATAACATTATCAGAGAACAAATTTATAAGGATAGTTTTATTATAGTGAAAGTGGTGTGTCCTAATTTAACATGAGAGTTAAGATCCTGGATTACTTACTGTCCTATTTATAATTAACTCCTGGATGAAAAGGTTATGTGACCATATTCTTGGGATTTTTAGAGACCATCATGATTGTTAAGATTAGGGTGGTTGATAAGAATTATAAGAATTTCGTTGGTGCCAACTTTGATCTCTGGTGATTTTGAATCAGGGTTTATTAGTTTATGTGTTTTGCTGTTTGCTTTGGTTCTGTGATGAAAAGAGCAAACGGTCTTGTTTAACTATGCAATGTCCTAGCCTGCTTGAAATTTTATGATAATGTACCATCATTTCATTTTTGTTTAGGCTAATATAAATACCATTTCATTGGATAAATCCTGGATTTCCACTCCATCCTTCTTCATTTAGTATCTTGGTAGATACTTACTAATGGGGTGCATTACAAAAAAGGTGAGGATTGGACAATTTACTAAGAAGCCCCATTCAGTTCTCTACTTTCTTTAAAGGGCTATGTTATGATCTTCTCCCAGTTAACTAGCTTTGATCCTTAAGCACCCCTTTTAATTTTTGCAAAATTGATATTTTTCTGTAGCTCTCGCATTATTAATCTTGTTTTTACTATTATTATTATTACTATTTTCTAGTAATTAGAAATAATTAACAGTAATATGCATCTTGTTAGCCTTGGTGATCTAGTGGGTAGTATTTTTAAGCTGGGTGTTACTACAACACTTTGTTCCTTTCGATTTAATTGAAATAGAGTTTCAGCTACCATTCAGTAATTTTCTAGCAGAACAAAAATTTTATTTTCTGGGAATTGTATTATTGAATATGGATAGTTTAATTTAAAAAAAAAAAAAAAAGAAACTGTCAGCAAAAGGTACAACAGCATAGTCAATTCATTAATTGCCTATGCTGAACATTGAACTACAAAAGAAACAAATATTTTAAAAATCATTTTGATATAGATATTGAATATAGTGAAAATTTTATGATATTTTTAATACCTACAGATCTCCATATTTCCACCCTAAAGTTCCTGAAGAAAATGATGAAACTCATCAAGAAGTAAATGATGGCCAGATATCTCCATTTAGTTTTCTTAGTGAAGATATGTCAAATGTTGCAACTCCATCTTCATTATCCTTTGACCTGTCTGCTCCTCAAGAAGAGACAATAGATACTTCATTGGAAGATGTACTGTTAGGTGGTGCTGAAAGTCCATTTAATAAAGAATTTGATTCTGCCACAGGAAATATGGAATCATTAACAAATCATGATGGAGTAGAAGATGATGTTCCATTGTCTTTTGAAGAAAAGAAAGCATTTTTCCAGGCTCAGTGTTCAGAAAAACCATTGTTATCCATGAGAAAATCTCCAGTATTGGATTTAGGTAATTTTGATTAAAATGGCAATCTTTATAGCATACTTATAAATTTAATTAATAGCATATAACTTTGTTGATCACATAATATACTAACAGCCACTTCGTTGTTTGTAATGCTTACATTATTTGATTAGGTAAAACAGTCAAACTTTAATGCAACAAAAGTTTTGACAAACTTTACTGAATCACTTAATAATAATAATAATCCTTTTACAGATTTTGTCCCAGTGGCCTGTTCCCATCTTATTTCCTTCTATGTTCTACAGCTGGATGACGCTGGATTATATTTTTAGAGAGTGTTGACTTGTTCATTTCATTATTTCAATAAATTCAATCCATTGTTTTCTATATTTGTATATTTTATCTTTTACTTAGAATTACTCAGAATGACTAAGTAAAGATAAGTTTTACAAGAGGTATACCGTGAGTAGACATATCGATACAAAATTAACAACGGAAAAAACTCACGTACAAAGATTATTTAATAATATAATTTTCGCCTGTGTGTCACAGGCATCTTCAGTACATTAAGCTCAAATTAAACAATAACTGACAATTCCAAAAAGCGGCACCTAAGTAGCTGGCGTAAGATAACTAAAAAGGTCAATAACTTTCCTAAAAAAATAAAAATAAATAAAATAAAATAAAATAAATAATAAAAAAAAAATTAATACAATAAAAAGTTAGGAAAGATTAGCTGATTTGTAAACTTTTTATTTCCTAACTTTTTATTGTATTAATTTTTTTTATTATTTATTTATTTTTATTTTATTATTATTATTATTATTTTTTTTTTTTTTTAATTTTTATTTTTAGGAAAGTTATTGACCTTTTTAGTTATCTTACACATCTTACACCAGCTACTTAGGTGGCGCTTTTTGGAATTGTCAGTTATTGTTTAATTTGAGCTTAATGTACTGAAGATGCCTGTGACACACAGGCGAAAATTATACTATTAAATAATCTTTGTACGTGAGTTTTTTCCGTTATTAATTTTGTATCGATAAGTAAAAGATATTTTATTTATCTGTTTTTATTCAAAAGTGTATAGGCTGCTGCCCTACTCATAAGTTTAATTTCTTTGGTTTTTATTTTTTTTTCTTCTACAGTTTTTATGGTCATATTTCACATAGAAAGTCCAGCCAGAACAAATTTATGAACTGTTTTTGTATGCTTTTGAACTTGGTTATGTTTAAAAATGCACTTAATTGTATAGTAACTTTTTGCAAAGTAAATATTGCAGCTCTTTCACCAGTGATCAGTAGCCTGTGTGAGAGAGCTGTGAGTATGATGTTGCAAAATGTAAGGTCTGAAAATTTGGTAAGCAAGATTGGGATGAAGAGTATACAATTAATAGGGAAATTTTGAAGCAGGTGGAAGAGATGAAAGATCAGGGAGTGAACAGAAATTTAAGTGCCACGTTGCTTGTTGCTAAAATTCTATGAATTCTAGCAACAAGAACCATGACATATAAAAGCAGATAGGTTTTGGTCCCTTTCTATAAGGCCTTGATCAGGCTGGATGTTGATATTACTGTGTGCAGATTTGTTTGCCTAGGTTTCTTGGGTATCAGGATATTTTAAAGAGGGTCCAGAGAAAGTTGGATATGATGACAGATTGGAGAAATGCAACTTGCAGAGTCTTGAGAATAAAAGTGGGAATATGATAGAGATGCATAAGTTGGAGAGGGGTTGTTACCAAGTTAATGTGGAGGAGATTTTTCATGGAATAGTGGGAGACAGGAGTAGAACAAGAAACCATCACTGGAGGTTGTGTAAGCAGGGTGTGAGCAAGGGAATGAGGAGCAGGTTCCTTGCATAGAGAATGGTTAATCAGCAGAATGTGTTTACTTGAAAGTGTGGTAAGAGTATGGATTTAAGGCATAGTTTGATGATATTTTTGCATGAGTATGGACCTCCCATGATGAGTCTTTTGACTCATTGGAGGTCTGATGATAATAATAATATTAGATATGAGATAATATGACATTTGTGATTATTGGCACAGACTTTACAGAATCACAGGTTTAGCGTTACCATGGCATCATAATGTATGTATTGGCATGAATAACCTTCATACATCTGTATATAGTGATTTGTTTATTTAATTATATGTTAAGAAATTTTTATATTATAAATAAAGACAACTTTGGTACTTTTTCATTTATCGTGAAACAGCTCCAGAAAAAGACAAATTATTTACATTAGCCAGACTGGTTGGCCAAGTGGTTAGCATATCCACTCTCCAAAAGGCTGAAAGTTCGAATCCTGCCATGGGTATGGATATTTGTGATTATCTGTGAAAATACTAGTGGTGATTGTGGGCAGTAGATGGCATTGGTGTAGATGATGAGGAGGATGATGTTGGTGTAGTTGCGGTTTACTGTAGTTGGTGGATTGACGTGGGAGATAGAGAGTTGTAGAGCAGGTTCTTTGCATAGATCCTTCCCTTGATGAGTCCTTGGAGGTGTCATATAATAACAGTAACTAAAGTTTTGTTAAATCCTTTTTATGCTATATGTATGCATGAAAAGATGCTGTGGATAGTTATGTAGAGAGACTGAATAATAGAAAATATCTTGTGTATGTATCTATGAAATGTGATATTCTGATGGACCGTATGGGACTTGCTTAAATATGAGTTTAAATATGAATAGGGAGCATGGCATCATAACTGATACAGGGTGAAGATTGTGCAGATGTTCAGAAATTGTGTGGAAATGATAGTGCGGAAAAGAGTTTGATTGACGATAAAGCAGGTGGTGATGTATACAGGTATCCCTTGCTTAATGCAGGATTTGATTAATACACCAAAATTAATTGCAGCAATCCCTTGATATGTGCTGCAAGAGTTTTGATTAACACACCTTTAACCCTGTGTAGCTTGCAGCTGATCTGACAGATACATGCAAAATGCTTAATATAAATATTCTTACACAATTCAGTGTATAGCTTGGAGGTCATTAGTAGCTGGGCATTCATATGTTACGAGTGATATTCCACACTGTTTTTTGCTGTCAGTTTGGTTTAACACATGTGATATTTGACAGTAAATTGTATCTTAGAGATACCACAACCTCCGATGTCGGTATAGTAGGGTTTAGTTGTTGTTTTTTAATTCTTTGTTCAATAATTTCTAGATTGTAACTAAAAATAAATAAACCATCATGTATTACTGAAATAGAGAGCCAAAGGCTTATTTATCATCTCTAAGAGATGTGCTTTACATTATGGAAAATACTAAGGAAAGTGATCTGGAGCTTGCACCACCTTTACTACGAGTTCTCCATAAAGTTGCTTATGCTTGCATTCGCCGAAACTTTTAGTGTCTATATATTCGGCACGAAACTCTTGTAGTTTCTATATTCAGCTATGAAATAATGTTGGATTCAATATCCACGATCATGGACAAATATTTGCAGTATTTTTTTTTCTTTCTTTATGTTTTATTGCTTGTTTGCCGAGGTCTG
This sequence comes from Typopeltis vanoorti, assembly GCF_054136105.1. NCBI lineage: Eukaryota > Metazoa > Arthropoda > Arachnida > Uropygi > Thelyphonidae > Typopeltis > Typopeltis vanoorti. The sequence goes on along the minus strand of NC_143551.1, from coordinate 44,145,836 downwards.
GAGAGTCATTTTGCTTGTTATCGTAGAATTTATGCCGATAAGAAAAAAAACTAAAACTGCACAAACGACTCTTGATAACTTTTTTGATAAAAAAAATTGCAGTAACTAACGTAGGTACAAGCATTTATTAAAGATTTACTTTGCATTCATTTTTTATCTTTCCTAATACCATATAAAACGAATTATTAATACAGTAATGGATTATGGACGAATTGTAATTTTTATCATTGATTATTAGATTGATTAACGCGATTTTGATATACGCGGTAACATCGAGGGATTAATTAACCGCATTAATCGAGGGATACTTGTATGCAATGTTAAAAAACAGAGTAAAATTAATGATAAAATTAATGGCAATAATGAGATTGAAAATCAGAGTGCATTTTATGGTAAGGTGATGAGTGATAAAATAGTGAGTGTGAATTATAGTGAAAAATGGATGCAAGATTTGAAAGCCGAATTGGCCTTGCCTACTCCCCGTATACAGAAATAAAAAGGCGTTAGCTGATTTTTTTTTTTTTTTTTTACTTTTTATAATAAGGTAACATCAGCATTGAATGCAGAAAATGGATACACAGTAGTATACTTATACTTTGCAAGGGCTTTTGATGGATTACTGCATGACAAGTTGATAGTAAAACTAGAACAGATGGTGTTGGATATTAGAGTATAGCATTGCATCAGAGATTGACTGTCTGATAGGTATAAGCAAGTTGTGTATGGGAAAGCAATATCCCAGAAAAGTAAATGTTACTAGTGATATGCCTGAGGAGTCTGTTTTGGGACCATTACTGTTTAACATGTATGTTTATGATATTGGGAAGGATTTGAATGGGGGTATTCAGTTGTTTGCAGATGATACAATGTTGGGCAAACTATGAGGAGTGGAGCAGATGTTATGGCCTTACAAGAAGACTTGAATGGACTGAGTGAATGAGTATGGGAGTGGGATGCCAGTTCAGTGGTGAAAATGTAAGGTTTTGAAATCTGGTAAATAAAAATGGGATGCAGAATTCACACTTGGTGGGGATAAATTGTTGGAAGTTGAAGAAATAAAAGATCTTGGAATGATGGTGAATAAGGATCTGAAAATTAGATGTCATATTGCCAAAATTGTGAAGACAACACAACAACTTCTGGAAATGATGCAGAGGACACCAACTTTAGAAATAAGCAGATTTTGGTTCCAATGTATAAGGCTCTGGTTAGACTACATATGGACATATTTGTTCACCTGGTTTGCAGAACAACGAAGAGATGTTGGAGATTGACCAACATCTCTTCAGAGGTGATTGACCAAAATAGTTTCTGATCTCTGGAATGTTGAATATGAGGAAAGGTTATGATGCAATTTGCAGTCTCTAGTGGATAGGAGAAATACGGGATGATATGATAGAGACATACAGGTTAGTAAGGGGTTGTTATAGGATTAACATTGAAGAAGTTTTTCATAAAATGGTGGGAGATTGGGGGAGAACAAGAGGTTATCTCTGGAAGCTATATTAGGAGGGGTGTGTGAGCAGGGGAGAGAAGCAGGTTTTTTGCAGGGAGATTTGCGAATGATTGGAATGCATTGCTTGCCTGTGAGCGTGGTGTCTGCAGAGAATTTGAATGTGTTTAAGGCATGCTATGATGAGCTGTGTGTGTATGACAAAAGGAAACTTCTCGATGAGTCTGTGACTCAGTTGGGTCTTAGAAAAATAATAATAATTTTGCAACACCTTACTTGGCCAAGTCTTTGATAACAGTGACTAAAGTTTTCTCTGAGATATATGCTCTGCTGGTTTTTGGTGATATCAAAATTGGTGATAAGTAGAAATATTTAAATATTTTAAGTTATCTTTTCAGTGTTCAAGAGTCAGTAATGTGCAACAGCTGTAGGCTCTGTGGTTGCTGTTACAACTTGTGTTTACATAAATTGGGAACATCAATACTTATATTGGACCATATTTTGTTGATGTATGGTATTCATGTCTGTGTGTGGAAACAGCTTTAAGAGTTAGCAAACTGGAAAATTTTCTCAAAATTTCTGAAAAAAACAGAAAATTTAATTTTTAGAAAAGAAGCTGTTTAATTAACCTTTAGAACATGTGGTAGAAAATCAAAATTCAGCTTAGATTGTGCTAAAAAAAAAAAGCATTATATGAAAGTAAGCGTTATATGCATTTCAATCTTACTGTCTATATTATTCATCATCTCTAGGAAGTTTAAAATTTTGGTGTTAATGTCAGCTTTTTTTAATATGAAAGAGAGCATCCAACATATTAGGAGCAGTTGATCTGTTCTACACTTTTATTTTTACTCATGATTTTACTTTTGGCAGAGTTAGTCCTTTAAAATCCATTATGTTTATTTTACCTATTGGTATTTTCACTTGGAATTTTTTAGCAATTGTGTTTTAGGAAAATATTAATCATCAGAGTTTATCTTCATCTTTTATTATTATTATTAAGAGAGACCTCCAGGGAGTCAGAGACTCATCGAGGGAGGCCACATACTACTACACACACCAGCTATCATACTTGTTCTTGAATTCATTCACACTGCTTGCACTTACAACATCCAATGGCAATCCATTCCAATCACGCACTACCCTCTGAGAGAAAAATCTAGCCCTTCTTGGCGGCCTTCATTCTCAGCTTCCAAGGATGTCCTTTCCTCCACTCTCTATAAATTGAAAAATTCCATCAATTGAAATCCTGTATTACCTTTCAGAAGTTTGTAAGTCTCAATCATATCACCCCTTTTTCTCCTGTTTGCTAGTGTCTGCAGTTTACAAATTCTGAATCTGTCTTCATAATCAGTATTCCACAATCCTGATATCATTTTTAACACTCATTTGTACTCTCTCCAATATATCAGAATCACAACGGAAACCAGGAGACCAGATCTGCACACAATAGTCCAAGTGAGGTCTTATCAAGGCCTTGTAAAGAGGCTAAATGACATCCTTATCTTTACATGTGAAGGTTCGTTTCAGCATTGCAATTATCTTTTGAGTCATATTTGCAATCGTTGCCACATGGTCCCTGAACTTCAACTTCCTATCAATTAACACTCCAAGATCTCTAGCCTCATCAGTTTCTTCTAGCCTTATCCCACCAATATCATTTGACATTGGATATCTAATCATGCTGAAGTGAACGATTTTCCATTTTCTAACATTGAACAACTGACACCCATTTTCCCATGCCCACAATTCCAGCCTATTCAAATCATTCTGCAAGTATTGTATATCAGCAGCATTCCTGATTACCCTACTTGTCTTTGCATCATCAGCAAATAACTGTATGTCACTTGTCAAATCCTTCCCAATATCATTAATGTTATTGATACAGATTGAATACCAGTGGACCATGTACTGATCCTTGCGATACACCACTTCTTACCTTAAACCTTGCAGACTCAGATCCCCTGTATATCACTTTTTGATATCTGTCAGTCAGCCATCCTCTTATCCATGCTAATATTGTATAACCCAAACCCATTTTCTCCAATTTATGCAACAGTCTGCCATGCTGTATTCTATCAAAAGCCTTAGCAAAAATCCAAAAGTATCATGATGTATCCATTCCCCTTGTCTAGTTCAATGGTAACATTGTTATAGAATGTGAGCAAGTTGCTAAAACATGACCTTCCCTTAGTAAACCCATGTTGTTCATCACAAAATAGAGATTCATTGTCAACCCATTAATGAATGCGAGCCCTAACCAATTTTTCCAAAATCTTCACCACCAGCACTGAGATAATTGGTCGATAGTTGGATGAATCGGTCTTTGCAACACCCCTGTGAAATGGAATTACCATACATTCCTGTAGAATCTTCCCTGTTCTGAGACTCATATTAAACATCGTGGTCAAAAGAATAGCCAGTTCAGGTGAACACTCTTTTAGCACATGTGCTGATATTCCATCAGTCCCTGTTGCTGAATTTTTATTCAATTTGTGCAACAGCTGTCATACCTCTGCCTCACATAACTGCATTTCTTCATCTAGTGAAGAGGTAACAGTGAGCTCAATGTTGCATTCATCAAGTTGATAGCTTTTAACAAAATGGACACTCATTAACTGAACAACTTCTTCTGCATCTGTAACCTTCATGCTTTCTGGATTTAGAAGAGTTATTCTTTCATAATCATTCTTTTTTTTTAGTTGCAGCATATTGATAGAATTCTTGTGAGTTGTCTTTCCATACAACAGTTGTGACTATTCTATCCTGCTGCTTGTAACGTTCTTAACGGACGTCATCCGTTGTGAAATGACAATATGGACAACATCCATATTGTCATTTTCTTACGAATCTCTTCCTTAATAAGATCACACATCCATTTGACTCCTACCCTATTTGCTCTTTCAACTTTCGAGACACATTCTGATATCACATCATGTAAGTATTGTTTAAATGCTTCTCATGCACTGTTGATATTCTTTCCATCCAGCAACTGATCCCATTCCACTGAACTCGTATACTTCTCAGTTGATCATAATTTCCTGCTTTGTAGTTCAGCATGTAGACTTTTCTGAATGGAACATTCATAAACTTAGTCACTTCCCAAGTAATTACTGCATGATCACTGTCATCAACCGGAGGCAGAATAGTTACATCTTTAACTGAAACGCCCTCTGACACTATAATCAAATCTAACACGCTCTTTGCCCTCGAGTTCCTTCTGTCACATTCTGCTTGACAGAGAACTTGTCCCACAACAGCTCAATAAATGCATTTTCATTCTTCTCGTGAGATTCTACTGTTACCCAATCAATATTTGGATAATTAAAGTCTCCCATTATGATTACTCTTTTCGTGCTCATCTTTTTTATTTGGTGATGCATTTCTTCATCACTAGCAACTGTTCCAACAGGTCTGTGACAACACCCTGCTATGTAATTGATCTTGTTAGATTCCAATTCACAACAGATGGCTTCAAACTCAGTGCCACATGAAATACATGAAATAGTAGTAGCACCACACTCATGGGTCTCAACTCTATCTGGATTCTAGTCATCCGATATCATTGGTAGCATCTGATATCATTAGCACATCCCCTCCTCTCTATCCTTCCTAAAAATACTGTACCCTTGACACTCAATATCAGTTAGTAGGTCTAATTCTGATAGCCAGGTCTCACTAATACCTACAATCTGAGGATGCAACATATTGACTAAGGCAATAAACCCTATTCCTTTGTTTCTGATACTCCTAGCATTCCTGTACAGACATAATAATCTACCTGTTTGATCTTTTGTATTGTCTTGGGTGCAGTCTGCCTGACCCAGTTGGATAACTTGCAGATCTCTATTCTCTAATGCCTTACACATGTAATCAGTCATCTTTGCACACATTTGATGGGTCCAAACTGGACAAACTGAAATCCGAAATCGTTTTCTCCTCGTCAAAATTTCCATAACAAAGCGCATTTGCTTTATTAATACAGATATATAGCATTGTCACTCTTACACTGACATTCACACCATTCCTCCCTTTATAATTTAGTTTCCCTGACTCTCTGTGATAGGTCTCATTTATTATTAGTTATTCTAGACTCCTGATACCAAATGCATTCAGATGAAGGCTGTCCATCAGGAGCTGACCGCACCTTGAAACTCACTCCACATATCCAAAAACTCGCATCCATTCCCTGTGCACAGCCTATGCATCGAATCGTTTGCCATCATAGCCCTTCTTCTTAATTCATTTTTATCATAGCAAGGAAAAATACTGACAATTTTCACTTTATCACTCTTCACTCTTTCTTCTTCCAACAACCCTTTTATGTTCTCTCTCATACTGAACTTATTGCCAGTTAAGTCATTTGTACCTACTACAACTACAATTTCATTTACTTTTTTTTTCTGTTTTTGAATTGCTTGCATTATATTTTTAATCTTCACTCCAGGAAAACTCGATGTTATAATTCTCTCATATATGGCATGTTTTATTATAGAGTCATCATACTAAATAACTTCTTTCTTTTTACTAGCAACGTCACTTACCTGATGATTTCCGTTATTTCCTGACTTACCTGTTTCCTTGCTTTGTTGCTTCTTATTTCCTGTTCATTTTTCTTTTTCTCCTTATGCTCATTTAAATACCTCTCAACTTTTTGCAATTCTCATGTCGTCTCTCTGATGATATGCTTCAACTTCACTATTTTGGCAGTTAATTCATATTCATTAACCTCCTCCATGTGTACAATAACTTCGTTAGCATTACATTTCTTGCCCTTTTTTGGCGCCATTTTAAATCTATACTTAATAGTGAAATATCTTAATAAAAATCATCAGTCATCATTGTATGTTATGTTTTTTGGGCAGGCCTACACGTTTTATTGCATAAGCTTCCATAATCGATAATACTGCGGAATAGGTTGCTTGCTCATTATTCCTGGTAGTATCCCATGCCTGTCACGGCATGTGTTCACAAGGCCAGTTTTCCTACTTTGAGGGAGGAAAAACCCCAGGATAAACTGGGGTAAAAAAAACCCTGCTGCCCGCACTCAAGACCGGCTAACTTGGCTATTCCTGAGGAAGATCCTTGAGCTCATCACGTCTTCGATGGGAATCGAATCTCGGACACTCCTTCTCTAGGCATATGGTTGCGAAGCACACAGCCACTAGGCTAGCCACAGAGACTAATATAATAACATTTATACAAATAATATATAATATAATATAACATAATAGATGAATAATAATAAAAATGTGATAAAATACTAAATATACTTTAAAAAACTCTGAAATAAAGTATACTACAAAACACTATTTTCCGAGGGAAAACACAATAAAAATAGACAAAAATCACCAACTTTACAGGAGCACTAAATTCGCCGAGTAACCACATTGCATCCTCAAAAGGGCGGAACAGGCAACGCTAGGCCTAAATCCTTGAAATGCATGATGATGATGATGATTTAGTTGTGCGCAAACAGCAGGGTATTTAGTTTATTATTATTATTACCCCAAGACCTCATGGAGTCAAAGACTCATCTGGTAGGTCCTTTTATCACACATACATCTCATCATACCGTGTCTTAAACACTCAAACTCCTTGCAGATGCCACGCTCTCAGGCAAGGCATTCCAATCATTCACAACTCTGCACGAAAAAAACCTGCCTCTCACTCACCTACTCACACCCTCTTTATACAGTTTCCAGGGATGACCTCTGGTTCTCCCCTGATCTCCCACTATTCTCTGTAGAACTTCTCCACCATTGATCCTATAACAACCCCTTACCAACTTGTAGGTCTCTATCATATCTCCCATCTTCCTCCTATCCATCAGACTCTGCAAATTGCATCTTCTCAATCTTTCCTACTACTCGACATTCCAGAGGTCAGAAACTACCTTAGTCAGTCGCCTTTGGACCCTTTCCAACATCTCTTCATACTTCTGAAAACCAGGTGACCAAATCTGGGCACAATAGTCCATGTGTGGCCTAATCAAAGCCTTATACAGCGGAACAAGAATTTCCCTACTTCTACACATCAGTGTCCTTCGCATCATTCCCAGAAGCCTTTGTGTTGTCTTCACAATTTTGGCGATGTGTCCCCTAAATTTTAGATCCTTATCCACTATCAATCCCAGATCTCTTATTTCCTCTACCTCCAACAATATATTCTCACCAAGCATAAATTCTGCATCCTATCTTTGTTTTCCAAATTTTGAAACCTTACATTTTGCAACATTGAACTCACATCCCCCATTTGCTTGCCCAATCACTCAATTTATTCAAGTCTTCTTGCAAGGCCACAACATCTTCACTACTCTTTATGGTTCATCCCAACTTTGCATCATCTGCAAACAACTGAATATCTCCATCCAAATCTTTGCCAATATCTTTAATATAGAAGTTAAACAGTAATGGCCCTAGAAAAGACCCCTGAGGCACTCCACTAGTGACTTTCCTTTTCCTGGATATCGCACCTCCATACACAACTTGTTGATACCTATCAGATAACCAGTCTCCAATCCAATGCACTAATCTAATATCCAACCCCATCTGCTCTAATTTGACTGTCAGCTTATCATGAGGTACTCTATCAAAAGCCTTTGCGAAATCCAAGTATATTACTGTGTATCCTTTTCCTCTGTCCAAGGAAGCAGTCACTTTATTGTAATACATAAGTAGATTACTAAAACATGACCTCCGTTTAGCAAATCCATGCTATCCATCAAATATGATACCATTGTTGTCAACCCAACTCTGGATCCTAGTTCTAACAAGCTTCTCCAACAACTTAACCACAACGCCTGACAAACAGATAGGCCTATAGTTTGATGCTGGAGTTCAATCATCTCCTTTATGAAGTGGCACAGTCTTGCCCTCCTTCCACTCCTTAGGAACTTGACCAAGTGCAAGACTCATATTAAAAAAATATGTCAAGGTAGGTGTCAACTCCCTGGCACATTCCTTCAGAATACGCGGTGATATATTATCAAGCCCGACAGCCTTATTTACATCTAGTTTACTCAACTCCCCAAACACCTCTTGCTCACTTAGTCAGTCTCTCCTCTCCATCATCAACTGCTCTCAATCTCTCCATGAAGTCACATTCACAAGATTGAAAGATCTTTATGAACTGCTCATTAAGTATCTCCACCACACATTCTGCAACAGCTGTCTTTATACCATTTTCTCCAATCAATGTCATCTTTCCATAATCATTCTTTCTTTTGCTGGCTACATATCGAAAGAACTGCTTAGGATTCTTTTTGGCTTCATTAGCTAACTGCTGTTCATACCTCTCTTTAGCTACTCTCACCAACCAAGTCACCCTCCTTGCCTGGTCTTTGTAGGTCTCATGAAATTGGTTATTTCCACTTCTCTTATGCTGCCTTCACAATGCCCTTTTTCTCTGTATCACATGCTTAATCTCTTTATTCATCCATCTCACATCTACCTTATTTAACCTTCTCCCCCTTGGAATACATTTAGACATTGCATCTACTAGATAGTTTTTGAAAATCCCCCAAGCTGCATTGATCTCTTTTCCAGCTAACTCCTCTTTTCCAGCTCATTCCTAAGCTCTTCATATCCCCCCCCCCTTGTAGTTTTACATATACCCTTTTCTTACAGAGGTCCTCATACTGCTAGCAACCACCCAGGTAATCACTTCATAGTCACTCTCACCAATTGGTGGGTGATTTGACACTTCATTTATAATTACATCCTCTGATGAGATGACTAAATCCAAGACCCTCAATTGTCATGTGCCCTCTGTTACATATTGTCTGAGGTAGTTATCCCTCAAAAACTCAAGAAACTCATTTTCTTTACTTCCAGTTGCTATCTCATCATTCCAGTCTATATTGCCCTAATTAAAATCGCCCATAATGGTAACTCTTTTCTTATTTGCTTGGCTAATTTGACTATAAATTTCACTATTACCACCATCCACATTACTTGGTCTATAACAACATCCAACCAAGTATTTGATTCCATTCGCCCTGTCCACCCTGAGCCTCCCCGTTTCCCTGTTCCTCTTGCACACCCATCCTCTCATTTTCTATACTCATACCACTCACTTCCCCATTCATATCCACTTCTTCAATCTCTCCTGTCTTACTCTTCTGCTCTTCCACATCACTCCCCTCTCGATCTGATTCATTCTCTCTATTCACTTCTATTCAGGTGACCCACACCATAACCACTCAAATGCAGCTCACCGCTCTCATGCAGCTCACTTCTTCCCTCAAACTCATTCCACACATTAGTTCCATGATCTCTTTTAAATGCTGGCTGTATATTTTCTTCATTGTCTTTACTGTTTCTACAGATATTAAATAAGAATGGTGAGATTGGGCATCTTTGATGAGCTCCTCATTTTATTGGTTTCAATTCTGTAACACCATTCATTATTGGATGTTGGATCATTATGATAAATATTAGTTATTGCTGAGAGAAGCTGATTAAAAATGTTTAACTTATAGAGTATGACCGATAGCTTGTTCTTTATGACATTGTGAAAGGCTTTCCAGTAGTGATGTACAAATTTTTCCTGTAATCTGCACATGTGTGTATGTATGTTGAATTGACATTGCTTTTCTATTAAGAGTTTTAGTGTAAAAGTAAGTCAATACATGATTGTCCTTTTCAGAAGATATTTTGTTCTTCACAGAGTTTATCTTCTGCACATGATTTTTAATGTTGAATTTAAAATTTCTGTAGCTTATAAACAGTACTCAGGAGACTCACTTTTGTATAATGTTACAGTTATAACATTTTTTATATATTGGAATGATAAAGACCTCATTTCAGCTTTTCAGTATTTCCTGTAAAGTAAGAGGCCATCCCACAACTTTCAGGTATGGCTTCTTCTCCTCCCTTCGTATCCACCCATATGAAAAATCTGATCTACATTAATCCAGCAATAATCTCTTACCAACTTAAGTCTAGAACCTGTCTTCCTCTTCCTTCTATCCTCATCAAGGGAGATCCTCCATCTCAAACATGCACACACAGCTCATCATACCATGACTTGAATGCATGACTCGAATGCTTCACACCTGCTACACTTTCAGGCATTGTATTCCCACCACCACCTACCACTCTCCATGCAAAAAATCTATTTTGCTCTCCCTTGATCACACTCTCATTATGCAGCATTCATGGATGGCCTCTTATTCTCCCCTTGTATCCATCCATATGAAAAATTTGATCCATTCTAATCCAGTAATAATCTCTTACCAACTTATGTCTTGAACATGCCCTCCCCCTTCATTCTATCTGCTAGTCTTTGCATTCCTTCAGTCTGTCTTCATACTCAACATTCCAGAGACCAGAAACCAAATAATTTTAAATAATTTTAGTAGTCATTTTGAATAAGATGCCTGTGTACTTAGTATCACTTCGAAGTCTCCATGGAAACCGAAGTCTCATTGTGTGAGGCCTAATATTCATGGGTCACAATAAACTATCACACCTTGACTTGAATACATTCAATGTTGAGCATTCACCATCCACTCCAGCATTGCATTCCACTCATTCATGACCTGCCAAGCAAAAATCTCCTTATCATTTCCTTACTCAGCTGCCCTTTATACTTTTCCAGGGATGATCTCTTGTCCTTGTTTCACTCATTATCCTGTGCAATAATTTCTCTGATTCTATTTGATAGGCTCCTGTTGTTGTTGTCGAGTCCGAAGAGCTTCTAGATATGACCATGGATCTATACAACTGCTTTGACAATCTGCTGAACTTTGATGGAGTAGGGCTTTTCTCTAGGGTTATTGTCAATTTTCTGTAGAGCAGCAGCAATTGCTGGACAAGAATAAATATGGACAGGTTTTAGTTCAACTCCTGGACAGTTTTTGCATGTCTCATAGCTCCTACTACTATCTGGCTGAATTTTCATGCCTTTAAAATGTTCCATCCTTAGTCTGGTGATGACCGTGGTCATTTCTCTATTTTCATTAATTTCACTGATTTCATTCTTCTTCTTGATAGTTTGTTTTTCCAATCTTATTTTGGCAACAGAGTTAGCATCAGTTAGTGATAGTAGGTGTAATTTTTGAGGTAAGTATCTTGCTCCTTTGGCTAGTCTGTTTGCTCTTTCATCACCTTCAATATTTACATGGGCTGGTATCCATTACAGTGTGCCTTTCTTATTTTTCAAATTTAAGGTTGTTAGTAGTTCATGAATTTCCTGTGTGAGTTTTGTTTTTCCATTTTTTAATGCCTCAAGTGCAGATTTTGAGTTGTTGTAGATGGTTATTCCTTCTGTAATCTTTATTACTGGATTTGAGAGGCAGAATTTGAGAGCTGTTTGTATGGCTGTGGTTTTGATTTGCATTTCCTCGCCTCCAGGTAGAGTTAGGAAAATCCCTGAACCTCCTTGGTTGAGTGTCTCATCAGATGATCCATCAGTGCAGCCAAAGCATGTCATTGCCTAAAAGCCTTTTTCTTTTATTTTCTTGCTGTGAATCCTTTTTTGAAGTTCGAGATTTAAGTTTATCATTGTGTTTTTTTTTTTTTTGTTTTTTTTTTGGTACAACAGTGGAAAAGAATGGCTCTTTGCTTATTTCAATGGATAGGACTCTAAGTTGATCTGCTTTCTAATTTCATTATCATATTGTAACGTAGATGATATCTTTAGTCTAGATTTTTCTTGGCCAGGCATCGAAAGTTCTGAGTGAGATGTGATCCTGTTGGTAGCTCCTGATTCTGTTAGCGAATTTAACTGTGGAGAGTTTTCTTCTGTTTTCTAGTATATGAAGCCCACACTCTTGTTGAGCTTTTAAAGTATTTGTGGATGAGACTGCACCTATGATTATTTTTGCTGCTCTTGATTGTACTCTGTCAAGTTTTCTTTTGAGCTAGTAGAAGCTGGAGCCCAAATTGATGAAGCATATTCCTTAGTGGGTCATTTGGGTTCTGTATATGTAGTTTTGAGTATCTTCAGTTTTGCACCCCACTTTGTTCCACAAAGCCTTTTGATGATATTAAGCTTTTTAAGAGCTTTATTGGATATATTTGTAATATGAGTTGTAAAATTCAGTTCGGTATCTAGGGTTAGGCCTAAGTATTTTGGAGACTGTTTTTTTTTTTATTTTGGTATTATATATTTTGATTTGGGAGTTGTAATTGTGTCTATTTTTTCTATCAATGGAGAAGATGTTCAGTTTTGTTTTTTCTTGGTTTATCTGTAGTTTAAGTTCCTTTGCCCATTTTTCTAAGCCTTTTATTGAATTATTTAGGACTTTTTCAGATTATTGAGGATTACTGCTTGTGTGCCAGATTGCTATATCATCTGCATAGCATGCTATTTTTGTGTCATTTATTATGTGAGGATGGATATTGTTCATATAGATGAGAAAAAGCAGTGGGCTTAAAACAGAACCTTGTTTGACTACAGCCCAAATTCAATGCATGTTGGAATAAATTCCATTAACTTTTACTTTCATTTTTCTTCCTTTCATGAAATCTGAAATCCAAATTAATGCATTCCCCCTTATTCCAGTATCATATGCAATTTTTATTAACTTTTGTCTCCAGACATGATCATAGGCAGTTGTGAGATCCAAGAATATTGTCGTTGTCTTCTTTGTTGGTTTTTCTTGAAAGCCATCTATGACTGATTGGCAAAGATAAAATAATTGATCATTTTTACTTATTGAGACCTGTATGCAGTTTTGTGGAAGTTGATCTTGTTGTTTTCTAAGAGCCAATTCATAAGCCTGGTATGTGTTATTATTTCGTTTAGTTTACAGAGAGTGCTGGTCAAAGCTATTGGTCTGTAGCTTTTACAGTCACTAGGGTTTTTGTGAGGTTTTAGTAAGGGTATAATGACTGCTGTTTTCCAGATTTTTGGTAGTTTAGTTCTGAAGATATTTAACACTACATTCCAGTGTTAAATAGTGTTAAATATCTTCAGAAGGCAGTTTTTGGCTATTTTCCCCATGTTTTTAATCATATGTCCAAAGATAAGATCAATTCTGAGTGATTTGTCAGGGTCAGTTTGACTAATTGCTGTTTCTAATTCTGATTGTGAGGTCCTGAGTAAAGATGCCTTCAGAAGCATAGGTTCTGGATTATATTAGCAGATGTTTTGCAATTTTCCTGCCCTTTTTGTCTTCTTTGTTGTATTGCAGCTTGCTTGCATTAGAATAATGTTTCGCAAGTCAATTTGCCATCTGTTTGTTTGTTGCTGTTGTATTGGTTCCTGAGGAAAATGTGTTTGAAGAGTGATCAGTATCTGGAAGTGTTGCGTTGTTTAATAATCTGATGATGTTCTAGTGTTGTGAGTCTTTTTTTGGATCTAGTCTATTGCAGAATTCTTCCCACTTTTTTTGCTTGCAGTTAGAAATTTCATCTGCTATGTTTGGAGTTAATTCTATTAACTTCTTTCTGTTGTCTTCTGTATTATTTTGTTTTAACTGTTCATGGATAATATCTCTTTCAGTGATCATAGCATTGATATTATGATATTTCCAAAATGGAACCCAATTGTTTTTCCTGAGTCCTCTGGGATTTGAATTTTTTGCAGCTCTATGTATGTTGTTAGTTAGTTCGAGTAGTTGCTGATCAAGTTCTTTACTAGTGGGTGTGCTAGTGCAATATGTTTCTAATAGTTGTGTGTATTTAGGCCAATTTGCTTTTCTGAAGTTCCAAGATCTCTTTGTCTGTGGTTTTTGGTATAACTGCAAATTAATGGTTGTGATAAGAGGTCTATGATCACTGATGGTATTCTTTAGTATTTTCCACTGGGTAAGACTTGCAGTTTCATAATCTACTGCTGTGCTGTCTAATGCTGATTCTGTGCCTGTTGTTTTTGACAGATATGTATTTTGCTTGTTGTTTATGATCTCAAGGTTTAGATCATCAATTATTTCTTCCATTTGTGCTCCTTTCTGATCTAGTTGTGGGGAGCTCCGAGTTGGGCTTTTCGCATTTAGATCTCTTAAAAGGATCTTTGTATCTGACGTTGTTTGACTTAGTTGTTGAAGTAGTTCTGTATTTATATCTGTGTGATATGCATTGACAATGTAATAATGCATTTTGGTAGAAATATCTTGACTGCTTGAGCCTCTGTGTTACTATTTATACTGCTGTTTGTAGTTGATATGATTTCTTTATATTTAATGTATTTGGTTCATAGGAGTATAGCTAGACGTCTGCCAGAACGATCCGGTCTGTCTTTCCTTAATGTTGAATAGCCTTTGATTTGAAGCTTCAGATTCTGATTTAGTTTCATTTCTTGTAAGCATGCAATGTGGATGTTATTTTTGTATACAATTTTCTTAAGTTCTTCCATCTTTTTTTGAGTGCCATTGATGTTTAGCTGAAGTATATTGAGAGTCCTCATAGCATATTTCTCATTGAGATCCCGGACTGCAGTTCTCAGCACATTGGCTACCCCGGACACAGGAGTAAGTTTGTGATTAAAACAGCCACTCTTCATAGGATGTGCTCCTCTCACCAACTTATGCATTTCAATTATATTGCTCCTTCTCATATATGCCATGCTGCAAAGGCCACATTCTCTCAATCTGTCTTCATACTCAGGGTTTCAATGTCCTGCAACAGATAGACAGTTATTGGCCTCTGCACTCTTTTCAGCATTTCCTTATCACCAATATAGGTGGTGACCAGATCTGTGTACAGAAATCCAAATGAGGCCTGTGTAATGCATTATACAGTAGAACTTGCTGGCTTAGCTAGCTGATTTGGTTTGAATCCCACCATGGGTATGAATGTTTGTGATTGTCCTACAAACTCTATGTGGAAAGGGAATCTGCAACCCTACCACTTATTTTATCAGAAGACTTCACTCCCAAAACCCTGTGAGATACGAGAGGGACTATATGGCATCTCCGGACGTCAAATGTGAATTTTTTTTTATTTTATAGTAGAACTATCACCTTGTTTTCTGTGCATGTCCATGTTCTTGGCATTATCATATATAAGTTTCTGGGTAACTCTTACAGCTTTTGCAATGTGTCCTCTGAACTTCAGTTCTCTAAAAACCAAGATCTCCAGATACCTTGTCTCCTCCACCTTTTGATGTGTAATTCCTCCAATATGATAAACGTCATTCCATCTTCTTCTTCTTCTGCCAACGTGCATAACTTAACACTTAGCATTGCTGAAATGGCATCAACCTATTCAGATTCTCTTGTAACATCATTACATCAGAACTTTGGCATTGCTCTTCCTAATTTACCATAATTAGAAAACGACTGGTATCTTCTCTCGCACCCTGAACTAGATCATTGATATATAAATTAAACAACAGTGGTCCTTGAACAGAACCTGTGGTACCTCACCCATCACCTTTCTTTTTGGGACATGACCTCCCACTCCCCCACCCCCATATCCCATTCACCGGCTCCTATCAGTCAGGCATTCTTGGAACCAAGTTACCAAATGCCTGTTCATCCTCCATTCCGTCTCAATTTCAAGAGTTGTTTATCATGTGGTATTTGATCAAATGCTTTCTGGATGAATTGCTGTATAAATATCTTCTCTATCCAACATACTGCTCACCCCATTATGAAATGTAACCAAGTTACTAAAGCTGACCTCCCCTTAACAAACCAGTGCAGCTCTCTTGAAAGATTTCTCATCAGTCCCGGTCTGTATTCTTTCTCTAACCAGTCTAACACCTCAGCTACTTCCCTTGATATATACATTAGCTTATTTGACACTACTGACTTGGAATCTCCCTAATGCAGTGGCACTATTTTTCCTTCTTTCTCTTCTGGAATTTTTCCAGTTGAAAGAAGGAAAAATAGTGGAATTTTTCCACTATTTTTCCTTCTTTTTGTGCACATTTTCGTAATATACATGATGATATCCCATCCAGTCCCACAGCATATTAACATCAAGATTACTTAATATTAATATTAAGTTTAATATTATTAAATTATTATTAATATAATATATATAATATTAATATAAATATTAATATTGATATAAATAATAAAATAATATTACTTAATATTCTAAACGCTTCTCATTCTTGAACTGTCGGCCTTCTGTCCTCATTTTTATTGCTATTCAGCATTACTCTTAACTCCCCTTACATGAAATAACTAATGAAACACTCATTGAACATTTCCATTATATCTTCAGTAGATATGACTTGTGCTCCATCTCCATCAATTAAAGTCAGTCTTCCATATTCACTCTTTCTTCTGCTAGCAATTTTACTGTAGAATTCTCTGTGGCAGCATTTCCCAAAATTGTAACTGTCATCATTGAGAGTTTCTCCACCCACACATGCACTATACATGTATTATCATGTTTGTTTCATGATTTGTGAAAGATATACAGGTGATACACATGTAAATAATAATCTTACTTTTTAAGCAGTTATGCTCTTGGTAGTTAACAAATCCTGAAGTGCAGTCTAATAATTAATATTAAAATATTACCAACTTATGTATTTCAATTATATTGCCCCTTCTCATATATGCCATGCTGCAAAGGCCACATTCTCTCAATCTGTCTTCATACTCAGGGTTTCAATGTCCTGCAACAGATAGACAGTTATTGGCCTCAGCACTCTTTTCAACATTTGCTTATCAACAATATAGGTGGTGACCAGATCTGTGTACAGAAAACCAAATGAGGCCTGTGTAATGCATTATACAGTAGAACTTGCTGGCTTAGCTAGCTGATTTGGTTTGAATCCCACCATGGGTATGGATGTTTGTGATTGTCCTACAAACTCTATGTGGAAAGGGAATCTGCAACCCTACCACTTATTCTATCAGAAGACTTCACTCACAAATCCCTCCTATATCTCACAGGGATTTGGGAGTGAAGTCTTCTGATAGAATAAGTGGTAGGGCTGCAGATTCCCTTTCCACATAGAGTTTGTAGGACAATCACAGACATCATATCCATGGTGGGATTCAAATCATATGGCATTGAGGGTGCTAGAGTCGCCAGAGAATTTGAGCTGTGCTGAAAAAATTGCTTTTTTAATCAGTGAATAGTCTGACTTCTGTCGAGATTTGTGCTACTATGTTTTTTGGAATACGAGTGTCCTTCAGTGGTTGTTTTTGAAGTTATTGTCGCTATATTGTGTATTTTGGTTAACGAGAAGACTGGGTCAGAATCGTATACATAATGGTGGAAGAGAATATGAAGATAACATAAGTTTTCATTATTTAGTTTTATTTTATTTATATTTAGTATACTTAAATGTTTTGTTTGTATTTCTTTGTACTTTTACTTATAGACTTATACCTATAGTTTTACTCCCTTATATTTATTTCGCGTTTAGTTGTAAAAGTTCCTTGACACTATTTTGAATAATGGTGGCAGTGGCAATCAAAATTGCAAATGGCGTATCACCAAGTCCTCCTCCATTTAAGGACTCCATTTTGTGTGATATCATGCGGGACTTGTGGAATGTATGCATCCCGGTGGTTGTATATGTGGCAAGTGAGAGAGGGGGAAATATGTATATGCGTAAAATGCAGGCAGTCAGAGGATCTTGGCGAGATAGAGATTACTATAACTGACCTCGTTGAGTCAGAGGCAGGAGATTCTCCATGTAGAGAGATGAGCGGCATGATAGAGGGCAAGAATAGCAAGAGAAATATGAATAAAATAATGAGAGTGGGGATCATGGAAAGGTTGAATGATTGTGAAGTTTTCGGAGATCGTCTCAATTGGGAGGACGAATGTCAAATAAGAATGGCCGACTTGCAGAGAGAGAGAGAGAGAGATGAGCTGAAAGAGCAGGTGGAATGTCTAAGGAATGAGATGAGAAGTGTCAAAGATGAGAGTAGGTGAATGGAAGAGAAGAATGCAAGTGAGAGAGAGTTATGGGAATAATGAGAGGAGAAAATAGGAACAGGGGAAGAGAGGGAATGAGAGAGAGATATGGTAATCAAAGGAGAGGAGAGAATAGGAACAGTGGAAGAGAGGAAATGAGAGAGGGTTATCGGAATGATAGAAGAGGAGAGAATGGAAACAGTAGGAGAGAGGGAATGAGAAGAATGTGAGGGAGCACTGCAACCAGGGAAAGAGTGATGTCAGGAAGGCAGCGAAGTAGGGAAACACAGAGAGAAAGTGTTAGAGGAGAGAGAGTGACAGGTGCATGTGAGCAATCGAGGAACAGAGTGGTAAGAGGTGTAATGTATGGGGACTCAATGATCCGGAGTGTGCAAGATAGGATGTGTGAGGAGTGTTTGCCTGGAGGAACGATAGAAAGTGTGGCTATGGCAATTAAGAGGGGTGAAAGGGTGGATGAGATGATTGGAATGGTAGAAACAAATGACTTGAGAGGTAATTTAAATTGGGTAGCGAGAGATATGAGATTCTTGCTCGAGGTTTTATGAAAGATAGTGTGTGTTGCCTAGGCATGATAGTGACGAGCTGAGCAGTAGAACAGTAATATTGAATAACATAATAGCTAGAATGTGTCAGAAGAAAGGATTGGAATATGTGGATGCTTAGAGGATGTTTGTGGACAGAAAGGAATTGTGTGAAAGAGACCACTTGCATTTGAATGAGGAAGGATGTAGGCATCAGGAGAGATTGCTAATTTGAACGAGTCGGTGTGTTAATGCAGGGAAACTAGAATGCCCAGGGTAGATGGTAGCAGGGGTGGCCTATTGTAGGAATGTGTACTTGGGAGTAGGGGACGACATCAGGTAATGCTGAGCCCAGTAGAGTCTAGAGGGTATAATGCTGGGTATAGAAACAGTGGCATTTTTATGCTTTATGCTACCAGGAGTATCCAGAATAAAGGAGAGGAATTGGTGGTGCTGATAGCATCAGCCTGGCCAAAGATTATTGGGATCACTGAAATGTGATTGATAGAAGAGGATATAATAACAGGAATAGAAGTAGCAGAGTACAGCATTCTTCGACAGGATAGGAAGGGAAAGCTTGGTGGTGGATTACTGCTTATGATAAGTGTGTGGAAGCTTTAGAAGGCAGTAACACTAATGATTTTGAAAGCATATGGTGTGAGGGTGAGGTAGGCAGGAGCGTATATTTAGTGGGGTGTTGCTACAAACCAAGGAGCACAGAGGGATGTTGGGACCAAGAGATGTTTAGATAGCTGAGCTTGCAAGTGCATGAAGAATGATTGATATGGGAGATTTTAACTACAGTTTATAAACTGGGGAGAGGAAGATGCGTGTAGCAATAAGGGAATGGAATTTCTATAATTCTTGAGGGACAAATGTTCTTAGGCGACATGTAATAGAGGTTCAAGAGTTTTGGATTTGCTCGTGGCACCAGAATAGTTGATAATAACTGAGATGACATCTCTCCCACCAGTTGGAGAGAGTGACCGTGTGGTTTTGACTTTGAAGATGAATAGACATGCAGGAGTATCAAAGAGATGGGGACTTATGTGGAATTATAAGGTAGGTGATTATAATAATCTTAGACATCAATTTGGGGAAGTTTCATGGAGGGAAGAATTGGAAGGCCAGGATATTATTAGTGCTTGGGAAATTGTGAAGGAATATTTGTTAGCAGCAATAGTAAGCTGTATTCTGCAAGTGAAGAAGAGGACACAATTTGGAGTAAAGTGGATGACAAACAATATTAAACAGGAACTGCATGTGAAAAAGAGGCTATGGAAGAGATATAAGGAGACAGGTGAAGAGCAGATGCATGAAGAATATAAGACACAGGCCAGGAGAGCGACTAGTATGGTAAGGAAGGCAAAACTAGAATATGAGAAGAGTTTGGCCCTAAGATCCAGAGAAATTCTTAGGGAATTTTTTAGCTATATGGCCAGTAGGAGGAGAATATAAATGAAAATGGGAATAGAGTGACTGATGCAGAGGACATAGTGGAATTGTTCAATGAACACTTTATTGGAGTGTTTCATCCTGGAGGAGTAAATTTTAATACTAGAGTGATAGGACAGGTTCGACATCTAGAGGTGCAGGAGGAGAGTGTGTTCCAAATACTGAGTACCCTGGATATCAGTAAAGCTGCCGGACTGGATGGTATTTCACCACAAGTTTTGAGGGAATATGCTAAAGTACAGACAGCTCCTTTGACCTAGATTTTGAATGAAAGTCTGGCTGCAGGAAAGGTGCCCAGGAAATGGAAGGAAGGTAAGATAAAGTAAGGGTCATAGCAGGGTTGACACTGCTACCACCCTAATGCCATTGCATAAGGGCAGTAGCAGTCTGGAAGTGTCTAATTATAGGCCAGTTTGCGTGTTATCAGTAGTTGTTAAGATCTTGGAGAAATTAATTTGAGAAAAAAATTGGAGGACTGTATACAGCAGTGGGTAAATGAGGGTAATGTTATCTCTGAGAGTCAACATGGATTTGTGAAGGGGGCACTCTTGTTTTAGTAATATGCTAGGCTTTTATAATAAAGTTACAAGAGCAGTAGATAAGGAAAAGGCATATACTGCCATTTTCTTGGATTTAGCGAAGGCATTTGACAAGTTGCTACATGATAAGCTGATATTTAAGTTGCAGCACATGAGTTTGGATGTCAGGTTGGTCAACTGGATTCATGATTGGCTGTCCAATAGGTATCAGAGATTTGTGTATGGTGGGACAGTTTTAAGGAGGCAGAGAGTTAGAATTGGGGTCCTACAGGGCTCAGTAATGGGACCTGTATTGTTTAACCTTTATGTCAATGACAATTGTCAGTGGATTGCAGGAGAATATTCAGTTGTTTGTGGATGATGTGGAGCTGGTAAGGGTTATTAGTAATAGTGCACATGTGGTAGCCCTGTAAGAGGATTTGAATAAGCTAGATTTAGCGAAAGCATTTGACAGGGTGCTACATGATAAGCTGATATTTAATTTGCAGCACATGGATGTCAGATTGGTCAACTGGATTCATCATTGGCTGTCCAATAGGTATCAGAAATTTGTGTATGGTGGGGCAGTTTTAAGGAGGCAGAGAGTTAGAATTGGGGTCCTACAGGGCTCAGTAATGGAACCTGTATTGTTTAACCTTTATGTCAATGTCATTGTCAATGGATTGCAGGAGAATATTCAGTTGTTTGTGGATGATGTGGAGCTGGGAAGGGTTATTAGTAATAGTGCAGATGTGGTAGCCCTGTAAGAGGATTTGAATAAGCTAGACATATCATATGGGCAAGGCAAATGAATCAGGGTGTCGGTTTGGTTAATGCAGCAAAATGTAGGTCTTTAGGTTTGGTTCGATGGGATGCTGCATACTCGATTGGAGGAGCTATACTAGAGGAAGTAAGGGAGACGAGATCTGGGGTTGATAATTGATAGAAACGTGAAATTCATGGGACATATTGCAAAGGTAGTGAAGATAACACAGAGGTTTGCTGCAATAATGAGAAGGATACTGACCTGCAGAGATAAAAGAGTTATCATTCCGTTGTATAAGACTCTGATCGGACTACGCTTAGACTATGTTCTCAGATCTGGTCTCAAAAAAAAAAAAAAAAAAAAATTAAAGGCTATGAAGATTTCCTAAAATTTGGATTTTAATGAACTGGTGATGAAGAGCCTATTCCGGTATTGGTTATTTCTTAAAAAAAACTCTCACGGATGAAAATATATAATCATCTAAAATACTCTAATTATTAAAAACAACACGTAAGGCCACAGTAATAATTTTAATTAATTAATAAGGTAGATATTTCATACTAAAAATAATAGTACATCTTCAGTGTTACAAACAGAGAGGAATAGAATACAAGTAACGAATATTCGGTGGATCACCTATTAAAATACAATGTTATCACGAGATAGGAAATGAAAGAAATTAATA